>NC_058403.1:157728246-158060245 GCF_002201575.2 Neomonachus schauinslandi
TACGGCTTTGCTTCAGTAACGACCCCCACATCTTGGAGCCTTACCATGGACATTTAGCCCTCGCCCATGTCGCTGGGGCTCCAACTCACATGTCTTCTCCTTCTGGATTCTGGATGAGGGAGTGCTCTGGTCTGGAATATACCATTCTCGTGGCGCAGAGGGCGTGAGTGGGAGCTGCGAGAAACGTGGAGTGCCTCTGAACACTTCTCCCGGGATGTGATGTACGTCACCCGTGCTCACGCCACGTGGCCCAGGCCAGTATCAGTGGGGTGGGGAATGGTACTCCTTTCAGGAAGGTTCTCCAAGTCTCCAGCAACAGCTGGAGAGGCACGATCCTCTGAGGAAGTGGGCAATACTGCAGTATGCTGCCAGCGATCGTGGGGGTGATGGAGATGGTGGGATTGGTGGCCCTGGTGCCGATGGCAGTGCCGCTTGGCTGACGGGAGCTGTGACAGCCACGGAAGGGTGCTGGCAACGGTGGGAGTCACGACATGCTCCAGCAACAGGGCTGACGCCGAGGGTGATGACCTGGCAGATGTGGTGTCCACCACCCTCTTCAACGGTCTCCTCTGCATCCTAGAGAGTTGGGGAAGATTTTCCTGAATCCCTTATGTGGTTCCCAGGTGGAGTCTGCCAATGCATGCAATTTGGAAAGTGAAAGAGAAAGAAGCTGAAGGCAGATGACAACCGGAGGTTTGCAGCAACCTCCGGCCATCCTCTGAGACACCCGGGCTTCAGGGCTGCAGGCTGAGATACTCCGGGGAGCTTCCTGGAATAGCGTGAGCTTCCAGCAGCTTCCCGGCGAGCTCTTGAGATCCACTTACTTTGGAGCAGCAGGCAGACCCTCAGCGATGACTTGTGTCCCTGATCTTTCTGCCCCCAGGTCATCCTATGGTTGCGAAAACTTATATTAAATATCTTCATGCCTGTTACAGTCAGCAAGTGCGCGCACGGGGTGATAGTGACGGCGGCTCCAGGGGATGTGGTGGTGGTGGCGCAGGTGGGCTCGTGATAATGGTGACAGTGCAGAAGGTGGTGACGTTGTGGGCAGAGGCAGCATTGGCGGTGAAGGTGGCGGAGGTGACGGAGGAGATGATGATGGTAGTAATGGGAGGGGAGGTGGAAACGGCGGTGTTGCAGGTGACGGTGACGATGGGAAGGGTCGTCATGGTAACAGTGGCGTTGGTGGAGGTGAGGGATGTTGCTGCGGTGGGGACGATAGCAATGGTGGCGATGAGGGCCGTGCTGGTGGTCAAGGCAATGCGAATCCTGGTTGAGGCGGAGACGGGTGGTTATGGTGATGGCGGAGGTGGCCCGTCAGAGGTGGCCTGGTGGCAGTGGTGAGAGTGACGGTGATGATGCTGGTCATGGCAACGGCCGTGCTGGGCATCATGGAGGTCACGGGACGGCGATCCTGGTCTAGGTGATGGAGGTGAAGTTAGGCGGGATGTGGCTGGTGGGGCTGTGGTGTGGTGTGGTGTCGTGATGATATGGGTTGAGGCGGAGACGGTCGTGGCGGTGCTGATGGTGACAGTGATGGTGGGGATGAGGGGAGTAGCGGTGGTGATGACAGTGAAGGGAGGAAGGCTGCTATGTTTATGGTGATGGGGTAGCTCGACACTGGTCGGGGGAGGGGGTCGGCAACAATGGCAGCACTGCACGTGAAGCCTGAGGTCCCATAACAATGTAACGGGGGCAGCGTGTGGGTGGTTACATCAGGTTAAGAGACAGGGGACCCAGGATGATGAGACGCCCCCAAATCCCCAGAGACTTCCCCTCACCCCAGGCTCCCCTCGCACTGTCTGTCCAGGGAGGAAGTTTCCTGGCCACCCAGCCACATCTGTGCACTGCTCTGACCCCAGGCGCTGTGCTCAGCCTGAGGCCCCACCCTGGGGTGGTCTGTAGGAGGTAGCTGGGCTGGAGACAGGGCTGGGGACAGGGCTGGGGACAGGGCTGGAGACCTCCTTGGTTCCCGGCTGTCCCAGGGCTCAGAGAGCCGAGCGCTCAGTAGGCTTCATGGGACGGGCGTACTCCCGGGAGGCAGATCCCAGCTCCTCGTTGCCGAAGGTGCTCTGAACAGAGGGGGCCCTCTCCAGTTTACAAGGGCGAGGCAGGGTGAGCTTCCCACAAAGGCAGCACGCAGAGGTGATTTTTCCTTCTGCAAATGGCTCTGCCTAGTGTCCTCTGAAATCCAACACTGAACGTGTTAGCGGCAGGGGCCTCTGGGGTCCCTCCACAGGGCCTCACGGGGAGACAGGGGTGCACAGGCATGACGTTAGCTCAGGCCCCCCTGCTCCTGACTCACACTGGCTGTTTGGTCACTTTCCCTCTCTGAGCCTCTCTGTCCTTATTCTCTAGTGGGGTGTGGAAAGTCCTCCCTTTGGGGGCTAGCCTCCCTGGCCTGCAGCCTCTGATGTCCCGGGCCCCCAGTCTCAGGCCCACCCTGAAGCCTGCCCCCTGAGCCATGGCCGGGTTGGAGGAAGAGGATCTTGGGTGACCAGGTGATCTCAAGCAGAGCCTGATCCAGGGCACAGGGAGGCCCAGAGAGGGCAGGGCACACCCAAGGTCACACAGCGGTCCCAGGAACCCTCCCCAGGGCGAGCTGATGGAGGCCGATTAGGCAGCCAATTGGTATTCTGAGCAGCCAGAGGCCCCTCTCTGTCTCTGTAATTAATGGAGTGGCTTTTTAAAAGGATTCTAATCACCCTCGATCCTATCTGCTTATCACTAGTGTTCCTAATTAGATGATCCTGGCAGTCACTCGGCTAATTCCCTCCAGCCTCATGCAGCCCTGCCCAGCCTGGGGCAGCCCACCCCACCCCCGCAGTCCACCCTGGCCCAGCCAGATGGGCAGTCCGGGCCTTCTCTCCCCTCAGGGCCCCTGGTTCTCTAACTGCATTACCTTCAGGATGGATGGGCGACAGCGATGGATGGGCCACTGGATGGACAGTGACAGGTGAGTGAAGGGACTGAATGATGGACAGCTACGAGGGTAGATGGATGGATGAACAGAAAACTGGGAGGTTCAGAGCTCAGCCTGTCAGGTCAGACAGCTCTGCCATTTACTAGCTGTGTGTTCTTGGGGAAGTCACTCAACCTCTCTGTGTCTCATTTTCCACATCTCATCTGTAAAATGGGAATAATAATAGCATTTCCTCATAGGGTTGCTGTGAGGACAGCTTAGAACAGAGGAAACGTTGTGTATATGGGTTTGCTAGCCTAATGATGGCAATGTTGATCATGGGTGGATAGACAGACGGATGGGAGGACAGACAGACAGATGAGGGAAGGGAAAGAGTAGTAGATGGACAGGTCCATGGAAGAATGGGTAGAAGGCTAGATGGACATATAAATTGGTAGGCTGATGGAGAGCTGGTCAGGTGGTGGGTTACTAGACCGGTAGAAGGGACAGTGAGTGCTCAGTGCCAGACAGGGAGGCATGGGAAGTGGGGAGCAACCTGACTTCTTCTCCAGAGGTAACAGGATGATCTCAGCTCAAGTCTCAACACAGACGTGGCTCAGACCTGCTTTCCCTCCCTAGGACATCCAGGACAGTTTCCCGGTCAACCCTCCCAGCCTGTGGAAATGGGTGCCCACTAGGTCCTTTCCCCTCAACCCCAACCCAGGTAACACCCTTCCTGGTGGTGGCCCGTGTGTTGTCTGGAGGCTCAGATCTATCCTCTGGTGGGGGTTTACTGCCTGAGCAAAGGCATCATTTGTGAGACTCCTGAGTTCCAAAGGGCACCAGCCTGTTAGGGTGGCCACTCTCCTTTCCCCACCCACGGTGCCCTAGTCCCCAGCACACCCCCGCAGGGAGCAACTCTGGGCAGGGCTCTGATCCCACTTCCAACAGCTGGCCCTAAGCCTCCAGGAGGATTCAACCCCCACAGCCTCCACAAATACCCCTGGACTTCTACAGCTTCTGGGATGTGGGGCTTCCTGGGTCTTTCTGGAAAGAGTAGAGAACAAAGAAGCCTGAAGTATCTTCCAGAGTCAAGGCCTACATGCATATGCACACATTCCTATTAGCCGTCATCCCCCCACCCACCCATCTACCCTCCCAATCATCTGTCCGTCCATCCATCATTCCATCCAGCCATCCACTCAGCCAGCCAGCCCTTCATCTATCCACTTACTCCACATGTTTCTTGAGCTCCTATGCATACACGTCCTATAAACCAGGCGCTCTTCTGGGTGCTCCAGGGATACATATGCCAGGGAACACACTCGCCAGGGCTTTGCCCTCATGGAGTTGCCAACTAGTGGGGAAGACAAAAGAAACTGATAACAAATAAACATCTAATACAATGTCAGGTAGTGATAGATGCCATGAAGAAAAACAAAGCAGAAGAAGGGCTTAGAGTGACGAGGCTTCTCTTTCAGACAGGCTAGGCTGAGAGGGCCCCCCATACCTCCACACGTGTGTCAGGCATCCACGCCCCTGCACATACGTGCATGCCTGTACCCATAATCACAAATGTACACTCGGGCACACGAACACACCCGGGCCTCCCACAAGGCCTGCAGCCATGCTGTGCCTGGGCATTGGGGTACGATGTCTCCAGAGATGCCCCTACCTAACCCAGCTGGGGAGATCTGGCCCACACCTCTGGCCAGGACTGTTTTCCTTCTTCCCCACCCTGGCCTCCCCTGACCCCTCCCCAGGCCTGCTCACCTGGAGCCCAGCACACATCTGGGTTTCACTGGGTCAACTAGAGAAGGGCCTAGGTGATTTCTACGCAATTTGCCATTCAGATCCACGAGTCTTTCCTGCGCTGGCCTGGGTGGGAGCTGGAAACAGAGCTGATTTCAGCTGTGACCCCCTTCCCTCCCCCCACAGAGGGCCCTCCCAATCCCAGGCTGCAGGAAAGGGAGCAGACACACACCAGCACGTGAAGGCAACTGCAACAAGCATTGGAGGGAGAGGCGACACCTGTCTGGGGGGTATCTGGGAAGGCTGAGCAGTGGAGGTGACACCTGGGCAGGGCCTACTGGGGGGGTAACATTAGCCTTTGGTTGTGACCTCACACACGTGAAGGTCCTTGGATTTAGACATTGGATGTCCTTTCCAAATGACGTAAATTGCTCCGTCGTGGAAAAAATGTTTCCAGGTGGGAAGATGTTTGTCATGGGACTGAAAACGTGCTGCAATTTCAGACTGGGTGCATTATAAATGAATCTCTTTCTAAATCAGTGTTCTCCACGGGGTCAGTCCTCCCTCCCCAGGGGACATTTGGCAATGATGGGAGACATTTTTAATGGTCATGACTTGGCAGGGAGGGGCGGGTGGGGGTTGCTATGGGCATCTCATGGGGTGAAGTCAGGGATGCCACCAAACATCCTACAATATACCAGACAAACTTCCACCACAAAGAATGATCCAGTCCCAAATGTCAGTGATGTCGAGGTGGAAAACTCTGGTCTGAACCCTGAAACCATCATTTGATGAGCACAGTTATATTGCATTTGGATTTTTGGTATGCCTACGGCATTCATTTCTTTAATGTGAATGTTTAAAACACACAGGTGACCTGTTTGGTCATTTATTTCTTAATAAAGCAGGAGCCTTGAAATATTGGGGCGGCTTCACGCAGAGGGAAGAGCGGGCACAAAGCCTCGCATGGTGGGAGAGCACTTGTCTGTAGTCTGGGACTGAGGAGAGTGGGGGAGGGCTGTAGAGGGCCGTGGACTGCAAAGGTCATGCAAGACCCAAGAGCTTAGATCAGGTCCTGAGCTGGGGAGCCCTTGGGAGCCTTTGAGGCACAGGGAGAACGTGCTCAATTGCATGTTCTAGAGAGATCTCTCTACAACGATGATATTCCACTTCATACCCAACAAACGGGTAAAAATATAAAAGTCTGACATTACCAAGTGTTGGCAAGGATGTGGAGCAACCGGAATTCCCATACCCTGCTGGTGGGAATGTAAACTAGAACAACCAGTTCAGAAAATTCCTTGGCCTTATCTTGTAGACATGAAGGTGCCAAGTCCCTTGACTCAGTGACTCCACCTCTGGGCTTATGCTCCCAGAGAAAACTTGCACATGGCAGAGGGGTGAGAGCAGCTACCTGGGCCCTGTTTATAATGGAACACAGGAGGATGGGCAAATACACTGCGTTGTCTTTATACAATGGAATAGCATACACTGTAGTGAAAAATGATTGGACCAGAACTTCATATATTCATGTGAAAGAATATCGTAAATGTGACGGCAAACAACAACAAAAAGTAAGTCATAGAAAAAAATCTACCATTATGATACCATTTATACAAAATGTAAAAACACGCAGGATAATATGATCCGTGGCATAAGGGTTCATACATACGTAGTCAAAATATAACGTACAGGGGAGTAATAATGCCCTGGCTACTTCTGGGGAGGAAGGCAGGCAGGCCATAGGGCTACGAGGGTTCAAGATTCCATAATGTTTTCTTTCTTAACTTGAGGTGAGGGGGTGTCAGAGGGACCTCGAGTTGCCTCCTTTCTCCTGCCTCCTGGTGGGCGGGACCTGGGGCTGTGTATAAACAGTAGGATATGGCAAAGGTGATAGGATGTCATTCCCGGGATTGCAGGACATTACCTAAAACTCACATGTGTTGACCGCTCTCTGTAGAGTGTCTGTCTGTGGCTGGCTTTGAAGGAGCAAGCCGCCGTGAATCCCACAGCTGCAAAGCAGCCCCTTGTGCTCAAACCTGAGGAGGCTTAGTAGCAGGGCAGACCCTTCCCTAGTCGAGCCTCTGTTGAGAACCTAGTTCTGGTCAACAGCTTAACGGCAGCCTTGTGGGACCTCAAGCCGAGGACCCCACTAAGCCACGCCTGGGCTTCTGACCCACAGAGATGGTAAGATAATCCATGCGTGTAGTTTTAAGTGGCTAAGCTTGTGGTGATTTCTTATGCAGCCCAGAAAACCAGTACTGAGGGGTACCAGGGCGTTTGTTAGAGTATTAGCCATATTTTTGGATATTTGAAATACTTCATAATTGAAATAAAAAGCTTAAGAAAGATCCCTGTGATGGAAGAGACAGGTTGTAGGGCGCCAGCCAGAGGCTGAGCTATGGAGCAGGTGAAGGGATGGAGCTGGGCGGTGCGCGGTAGAGAAGAGGGCCCAGGGGTGAAGTCCGGATGGTACCAGTGGTGGTGTGGTGGGGTGTGGGCTTGTGTAAAAATGTCCCCTCCATTCCTAAATTCTGAGCAAAGGGAGGAGCCCATCCTGGCATCCCCTCAAAGCCCGGGAAACCTGGATCCCAGCCCCGCACCCCAGATCAGCACAGCCGAACCTGGGTGGGAGGGGCAGGGAGAAGGAGCAAGGACAGCGTTTTCCCAGAGTCCTCTAGGGAGCCCTGCTCTGTGGACTGGGGAGGGACAGATGGGGAGGTGGAAGGAAGCAGCTGCGCAGGGTCCGCCAAGTCCCCTCTTCGAGGAGGAAACCCCCCCAACTCTAGCCTGCATACCAGTGGGAGCCATCCTGTTCTGTCCCCTCCCAGGAAATGAGACCCCCATCCTTGCCTGGCCCTCAGTTTCCCCAGCTGTACAGGAGGGATGATCTGTGGGGGACCCTGACTGGTTGGGGGCAGGATGGGGGACAATACTGAAAGCACCTACTAAATACCCAGGTACCTACCAGCCTTCCTAAGGGACCCTGACAGCCCTAGGGGATGCGTGGGAAAGAAGAACAGAAAGGGCAGGCAGCTTGCCCAGGGTCCCTAAACACTCTGGGCTCTAGGGCTGGAGAAGCTTGTGGGGGCTTAGTCTGAAGCCCAGTGGGCTGAAATAGCATTAGAAGAAAGTCTCCTTGCTAGGTGGGTTCTCCAAGAACTGAGGACCCTTTGCCTTCCTCATATTATCCTTAAAACACCCCTCAAGATGTGGTCTTGTTTCACTGGTGAAGAGTCAGGATTCAGAGAAGCTAAGCCCCTTGCTCAGAGCTGCACAGCAAGGAAGAGGCAGGTGTGTCTGCACCACAGCCTGTCCTTGTCCCTGAGTGACATTGGCTAGGGATTGGGGAGGCCCTGGGGGGCTCAGGGAAAGGGGAACTCAAATAAGGTTTCCTCTAGGATCTCTGACTGGGGTTTGAAGGATGAAGAGGAGTTCTCCAGACAGATCTGAAGGGAGAACATCCCAGGGAGAGAGAGCAGTCAGAAACAAGGCAGAGAAAAGAAAACAGCTGTTTGTCATGATGATTTTTTATGTCACAAAAGCAGCACATGGTCACAACATGTTAAAATAATAGCACAAGTTTCTAAAGTGAGAAGCACCCCCCCCACCCCAGACAATCACACTTCTCCAAACTAACAGCTATTGTCCATTGGATATGTATCTTCCCTGATTATTCTCGATATCTACACAAATATTTTTAGAGCCCAAAAGAGCCAGGCTTTATATATTCTGCAGTTTACTTCCCCCCGCCCCAAAACCCCCTGCAACTTAGTTTTTTCTTTTCCTAGTGTTTCTGTGAGGTGCACCTGAGGAGGGCTCATTGGGCCAGAGAGCATGCAGAATTCTGGTCGACACTCCTGTCAATGGCATGTGTCAGAGTCTACACATCTGCAACCTCTTCCGTTTCTGCTAAGAGAAGCAGCCCGGGGTAATTTGCATGTATGATTTGCATGTACTTGATCCTTTCTGAGGTAGAGTACCTGTCGGAATGTTGGAATGTTTTATTTACATTTCTAAAGGGAAGTACCTCTTGCTGTGTCTTTCACTTGTTTTTCTCTTTTTTTGAGGTGGCAGTTGGTCTTTTTATTATTTATTGTGTTTTTGTATTGGGGTTTTTGCATATTTTGCAAAATTATCCCCCCATTCTGCAATAATCATGGTTAAATATTATTTTTATCATTAAAGCTATTAAACCTTATTACAGAGTAGCTGGAAAATGGGGAGAATAACGGGGAAAGTATCTATGATATAGCTGTCACCATTTGTCAACATTTGGTGACAGTTCTCTCCCCTTAGATGCTGTAATCACTGTCGTCATCGTGGTACACATACACCTCTATTCCGTGACTTGGCTCTAAGGGCCTAACCTTTAGGAAGCATCTGAAAGGCTTCCTAGCTGAAATCCCATAGGTCCCTCTTCTCACTCCCTCGGTTACTGTGGTAAAATACACCTAACATAGCATTTATCATTTTAACCATTTTTAAGTGTATAGTTCAGTAGCACTGAGTACCTTCACACTGGGGTGCAGCCAGCCCCACCATCCAGAACTTTTTCATCTTCCCAAATGGAAACTCTGTCCCCATGAAACACGAACTCCCCAGTCCCCTCCCCGCCCCCCACCCTGCCCCAGGCAGCCACCACCCTACTTTCTGTCTCTATGAATCTGACTACTCTAGGTGCCTCATATAAGTGCAATCCCATACTATTTGTCTCTCTGGGACTAGCTTCTTTCACTGAACACGATGTCTTCAAGGTCCATCCATGCTGTAGCATGTGTCAGAATTTTCCTCCTCTTTAAGACTGAATAATATTCCATTGTGTGTCTAGATCACATTTTGTTTATCCTTCACCTGTGGACGAACTCTCAGATTATTTCCACCTCTTGGCGGTTGTGAATAATGCTGCAGTAAACACGGGTGTGCAAATATCTGTTCGAGTCCCTGCTTCCAATTCTTTTGGGTACATACCCTCCCTTTTGTTGAGCATTTAGGTTGCATCAATCTCCTGGTTTATAAACAATAATGTCCCAAACATCTCATGTCAGAGCTTCCTGCAAAAGGTATTTGGATGAATACTCAACATTCGAGTCGTAGAATTGGAATTATCTCAGAGCTCATTTCAAAAGCACGATCCCAAATTATCCTGCCACTCCCTCCCTGCTGCAGATGTTTTTACAGCTTGCAATATCAACAACTTCCTTTTCTCTCTTTGGTTCCTAGAAAGGCTGAACTTAACTTTGAGGTTTGGGGTCCCTCTGCCAAGTTACCTGTGGGAGAACCAACCTGAGTGATCCAGGTGGGTTGCAGTGGTTGGTTTAAAGACTAACTCTTTAATAAGTCTTGAATGTGTGCTAGGATATGTGTGATGGTGTCAGGACTCCAGCAGCATCCCCAAGACCCAGGCAGGTGTGGGCATGAGGGGCGGGGTGGAGATAGAGGTGGGGCTTCCTGAGGGGAGAGAAGCAAAAATGGCCCCTTGGGACCAGACCTTCTGCCAATTTTTAAGTGACTCTCCTAATTGAAAATCATTTGCAACTCATCCACAGTTTTGCAAAACATCATGCAGCCAAATCAAAATTTGTCTGCTGGCTGGATAAGGCCACATGCCGCTGGTTTCAGATCCCGGAGTCAGGTGTTTACCGAGTGAGATGCTAACCAGTCGGTTGTGCCAACTCCACTTGCTTGAATAACCCTCCACCCTTGCACTGATCCAGGATACCTCCTTTATCATCCATTATCTTGTAAATAATAGGGTCTATTTTGGGCTTACTTGAGTCTGAGCCATTGATCTCCTTATTCTTACAGTAGAACTGCAGGTTTGAAAGATTGTGATCATAGAATCTTAGTACTGGAACGTGTTACACACACGCCTCGTTTATTTTCCCTAATTTTCTGACTTGTGCTGGTCTTGTTAGTTTTTACAAATAAAGTTTGAAATCGTTTTATCATTTTGCCTAACACCCCCCCCCCCCACACACACACACACACACTCACCCATAGTGCACTTTTGATCTACTGTCTGGTGCTATAAACTCACATAGGGCGGCCCACTCACCTTAGGAGGAGCTCCCTGGGTGTTTGCCCGCTTCCCTGCCTCTCAGGGGAGTTTGTCCTTCCCTTCCATCAGGTAGATGGCAGACATTCCTCCCAAATCTTGTTTCCCTGGGGCAGTGTCCACTCTGTGGCCCTGGGGACTGGAAAGGCTGTTTGCCTTCCCTATTTCTAGTAGTGGTCACCAGGAGGCGGGAGGGACCTTTGGAGAGGGACAGAGGTGGTCTCTACAAATTACAAAGGGGGCTTGGTTTCTTCCTACAGAAAATGGGAATAAGAAGCTGGGCTTGGAAGCGTCCCTGCAGGAGGAAGGGAGGAAGGGGCCCTGGGCCGGGCCAGCCCCATCTGGGTGCAAACAGATGGAACAAAGGCCAACCCACCCCAGGCGCCCTGGCGCCAGGCCCCCGTGGAATCATAAAGGCACCTTCTCCCTGCTAAGGTGGCCACTTGCGACACTTGGCCTGCCTGCCCTGCCCTGCCCTGCCTGGGAGCTTTAAGGCCACAAAATCGAAACTGTTTACCCGCACAATGCCTCTGGGCAGCAAGAGTCATTGTTAGGAGCTGATTATTTTATGGAGGAGGGAACAGAAGCTGCAGGGGCAGGAGTGCCTGGGGCTTGAACTTAGGGCCTCCAAAGCCACATGCCTCCCCGCTCCTGGTGGTTGGGTACCCACTCGATACCCTACCACCACCACCACAGCTTTCCCCAGCTCTGGCCACTGCCTTTGTCAGAAACAACCCCCTCTCTCCAAGAGTTTCCTGGCAGCCAGAGAGAGCTGATCCATCAGGGCAAGATGTGTGTGTTTCATCCCCACCCCAGAACGCCAACAACTAACAGGGACAACAAACATATGTGGGATAAGTGAACTAATCTATCCAACAGACATTGGGGAAGCACCCACGGGGGGCCCGTTAGAGGCGATGGAGACCCAAGAGTGAACAGCAGAGCCAGTCTCCGCCCTCTTGGACCTGACATTACAGGGAGAGGGGATCTGCTCATCTACTTGTTTCTTGCTGGCAGCTTCTGGCACCTTCAACAGTGCCTGCCACTGGTGCTCCAAAAATATTGGTTGGTAGTACGAAGGAGCTAAGACCAGGGTAGTAATAGAGAAACAGGGGGCGGGGACTCTGGATTCTGGCCTTCGGGTCCAGCCACCTGCAGCTCTGGGATCTAGATTCTAGGCCCTGGGCTCCACGTCCTTGGCACTAAGTCCTGGGTTCTGAGCTCCAAGCTCTAGGCTGTGGATTTGAGGGTCCATGCTCAGGGCCCTGAGTTCTGGGCTCTGTGTTCTGAGATCTGGATTCTGAAGTCCAGGATCTTGACCCCAGTTGCATATAAGTTCTAGATTCTGAGCTCCAAGCTCTAAGTTCTGGATTTTGGGGGTACAGGCTCTGTGCTCTGTGTTTTGGGTCTGGTTCCTGAGTCCTGGGGGACCGGTTGTGCACTCAAAGCTCTGGACTCCAGGTTCTGGCTCTGGGCTCTGGATTTTGGGCCAGGTAATAGGATGGCTTGCCAGAGGCCAGGTAGAGTCATTATTGTGTTTACTGCATAGAAGGTAAGCTCCCCAAGGGCAGGAATTCCTGTTTGTTTCATTCAGTGATATAGCCCCCATACCTAGAAGAGTGCCTGGTGTGTAGGAGGTGTTCAACAGGCAGGCAGACATGCACACTTGAGTACATGATCATGCAGACACACAATCCTGCAGTCAAGAGCCAGGGCACGGGAGGGCAGGACCATCCCTGCCCTCACTGTGGCTACAGCTGACGGGAGGGGAGGCCAGAATGCCATGAGCTGGGGAAAGGCTGAGAGGACCACCGTGCACTGAGATGAGCAAGCCAGTGCCCATCCAGCTACACACTGGGTTGGTTCCTACCTGCTCTAGGTTTCTATTCTACAGGAAAAGGATGCAGGTAGGGTGGTAGCATGGCACAGCAGGAACAGAAGGCTCCTGGGTCAGAGTCCCAGGGTTTCTCCTCCTGATGGGCTGGGCTCTCTGGGACCCCACAGGAGGCATGTTGCCCTCCACAGGACCCTTGCTTCCCTGGGTCCAAGCAAGCACCCTGTCAGCACCAGCAGTCTGGGATGGGAAGAATGAAAGGAGGGGCCCCCTGGACCACGTGGACATCAGGGCTGCCAAGGAGCAAGCAGGTTGGCCTTTAGAAATCCCAATCGTTGTGGACCCAGGGTACCAGAGATGGTGATTAGGGCTAAAAGAAGTCATCCTTCAGGGACATATGAATAGAATGACTAGTAATTAGAGACAGTGGCATCATGGGACATGACATCATTCAAACACATGATCAGAGAGGTAGTGGCTGTACACTGAGGACCAGGAGGTCCTGGTGATCGGCATGATCATTGATGGGATATATCATTCATCATTGATCAGGGACATGGGGGACTGAGGATGTGAGCAACAGGAGTGTTAGTGAAGGAAGCATCTGGTGCCCATATCCTTGATGACTGAGTGTCGAGGAGACATAGGTGATCACATTCAATGGCTGGAGACACCCAGAGATCCGGTGGTAGGTGAGCTACCGGGCACCAAAGGCAGCAATGGTTAGAGAATTTAGTAACCAGAGACACAGGTGGCTGGTGATACTGATGACTAGGAGGCTGGCAGTCAGTGCTCCTGGTGATCAGGATATAAGGACACTGGTCATCGGGGACTTGGAAGATGAGACTCCACAATGTCTATGCTGGACACTAGAAAGCTGGGTGATTAGCACTGGGGAGCCAGGGATGTCAGTCACCAGAATCACTGGTGACCACATCGACAGAAAATTTGATGGGAAGAGGATCCCCTGATTAGGGACATTGGTCATTAGATTGTCAGAGATGTTGGTGACTGTAGACAAGTGACAAAAGTCATTGTCAAGGAGACAGTGGTGATGAAAATAGTGTGATTGGAGATACTGGAGAGAAATATGAGTGATCAGATCTATTAATGATTAGAAAAACATTGATCAGTGACATAGGTGATCATGCTTCTCGATGTACTAAGACATTGATGACTGGGTGCACTGGGGACCAGCGCATTAGAAATCAGGAACATGAGTGATAAGAGGCTCCAGTGATCACAAATATGGTGAAGAGAAATACTGAGGAAACACAATGGTCATCAGAGATGTTGGCACCAGACACACTGAATATTAAAAATTTATGAATAGAGGTGCTGATCACGAATATCGGTGGTAGGAGATACTCATGACCAGGTATATTACTAGTAAACCAGGACAGTCACTGAAGACACTGGTGATCACATTTTGTGGCTGTCAGTGACCAGACACTTCATTGATCAGAGGCATTGATAAAATATTGGTGATTGAGTGTTGGTGATCAGTTGTTAGTAATCAGATGTCTATGATTATAGGCTCTGGTGATCAGACATGTCACTGACCAAGAATAACAGTCATGGTAGCTATGTCCAATGACCAGCCTCGTTGATTGAAGATGGCAGCAATCGATGACATTGGTGACCAAAAACATTGGTGGCCATATTTGTCAATGAACAGGAATATTGATGACCAGATAGCTCAGGAACAAGAGCTGATCAGCATCTGGGAGGAAGTGGATGGGGGTTGGGGTGGGGCCGGTCCTTGTTGGGTTCTACAAGAGCCCCAGGAAAAGGATCAGTGTGTAGACCACTGGCTGGAGAAACCACGGCCTCCACATGCTTCCCCAGTATCCACCCAGCCACCAGGACCCCCAGTGGGGTGACAGTGAGGAAATTCAGATGGGAGAAATGCAGGGGAGGGAGGCCAGGACCTCCGACCCCAGACAGGGCCCGATCCCCTATTCTAGGAGCCCTTCTCTCCAAATCACTGGGCCCAGAGGACCCGCTAGGTCTGACTGCCCATCGCCACACCCAGGACTCAGCAGCCCAGGAGCCCACAAGACCGGCCAGAGGCATTCACAAAAAGTATTTTATTATTCTTAACAGTATTCACTTTAAAGGAATAGGAGGATAGCATACAATTTTTTACAGACAATATATAAATGTTGTACATAATTAACAATAACTTAGTTCACTAATCCAAAATAAAACAAGCCAAATAAAACATAAAAACAGAAAATACTGCGGATTCTTTTTCTTATGCGGATACTAGTACAAAATAAGTTACTTCTCGCTGTGGTGCCCCCCCGCCCCCCCACCCCCCGCAGCGATCGCCGGCCCCTATTGCACTTGGTCGACTACATCGGCACGATCCTCTTCCCGGGCCGGGCCCTTGCCAGCCGCCGCACCCCACCACCTCCGCATACAGAATCTAAGCTCGGACACAGTTATGTACAGCTGTACCTTGGGAGGGATCCAGACAGCCACAGCAAAACAGAGCAGAACTCAGGCGTCTCCAGGGACCCCAGCAGGGTCGTGGCCTCTCCCCGGACCCACCCCTAACTCCTGCCTCCGCCACCTGCCAGACCAGCCCCGGGAAGCCAAGAGCAGCCAAGGCCCCTCCCCAGGCCCCCAGCTCCCCGTCCTAGGGCTGTGGGATCCAAGTACTTTTCCAAAAATAATTGTGAAGCTACAGCCTTGGTTTATAGGTTTTATTCCTTTCCATAGCAAGGGCTTCCGTGGCAACGTACAATTGACTGGACCCAAAATGAGTTTAAAAATAAAACAACTAACTCCTCAGCGAGTTAAGCTTATGCAGTCTTTTATATATATATATATATTTTTTCTTTTGTCTCAGAGTGGGAGGGGAGGGGGTTGAGGGGTTTCGCAGAAAAAGGATGTATGTACAGGGGTTCACCTGGCTGGAGTCAGGCTGTGGCTCAGGCTCATTAAGGGGACACGGGTCACACCAGCTTCGGCCTCAGAGCCAGGGGAGCGATCTGGGAGACATTTCCCCTCTCAAGAAAATGTTGTTTCCTTCCTGTGACCCAGCCCTGGCCTGGGAATCTGCGCAGGACCGCCCATGATTGTCTCTGCCCTCCAGGGCCTGGCCGCCAGGGCACGCACCGCTCAGCCTCCCCAGGCTGGTAGCCCCGCTGCACTGACTCAGCCCAACCTGGGCTTCAGCTGTTTCAGGAAAGGAAGCCAGAAGAGAAGGTGTGGGCCGAGGCCTCCGCACCCCCCCACGCCCACACACCTGCCCCCAGGGCCCCAGCAAGCAGATGGGCCAAGCAGCACTTGGCGCAGAAGAAGACCCAGAAGAGAACCTGGGAACGTCTCCCCAGTCCTTGCTAGAAACAAGAGCGCAATAAATTATTTTTGCCTACTCCTTTCTCCTTCTAAAAACGGTTTTCTTCGTTTGTTCCCTGCCCCCCTCTTCTTCTCTTTATAAAGTTGTCCATTCTGTTCTCCAAACAATCGTCCGTGATGGAAACCCCACCTGGGCAGCAAGCCGGGCCAAGGCTGCCTCCCAGCCCGGGTGAGAATCTTCACAGTGACCGCTGACGGCCAAGTGGAGCGCCCACAGGAGAGGCAGCTTGGGGCTCCGGCCGGGCTGACAGGAGTGGCATCAGTTTTCAGGGAAGGGCAGGCTGCTAAGGGTTTGGCCCACCCTGCCTAGGGGCGCCCAGCCTTGAGCTGCCCGCCACCCTCCTCGGCATCTGTCCGTCTGCTTCTGGGGGGCTGTCCCTAGCCCATGGCGGTCACCATGCTGGAATGGTGGGGGTGGCCGAAGGAGAGGCTAGAGGAGGGGTGGATGGGCGTTGGGGTGGGCAAGATGTGTCCCGAGTGGCTGAAGGGTGGGAGGTGGCCCACGGGCGCCATGTGTCCGGCCAGGGCAGCGGCGCTGAAGGGGGAGGCCTTCTCCTGCATACACTTGGACAGCTCCTCAAAGCACTCTGCACCTTTCTTGTTCTTCTTGGACTTGGTGGACATCTTCCGATTCCTAGTCTGGATCCCTTCCTTCTTCATGGTCAGCGGCCTGTTCACCTGGGGGCAACCACAAAACCTTCAGGAGGTTCAGTTCCCTTCCCCAAACAAGACCCCGACCCCCAGCTTCCGCACGGGGCAAAGGCAGGTCTGGGCTGGGGACCCCACTTGCAAACCCCCCCTGCCCATCGCGGTCTTCCCGCCAGCACGCTACCCTGTCAAGAAAGGTGCTTTTCACTGTGTGGGACCCGCAGGGCAGGGCGCTGAGCCCACTGAGTGCCAGCACCGTCCCCCATCAACACGACCAAACTCCATGCCCACCTTTTGTTTTAAAGAGGCACCACTTCCCCCGGACCTGCAGGGCCCCCCGCTGTGGGGGACACACTTCCAGCTGGCTTGCCCCCTCTTATGGGAAGCCCTTCTGGCACTTGGGGCTTTCCCCGCAGGGCGGCAGCCGCCTCCCAAGCCAAGCCACGCTGGAGATTGTGGCTGGGGCCCCCCTCGCCTGGCCGCACAAAGAGCAGTGGTCCCCGGGGAGGGGCAGGGCGGGCCGGGAGGGGTGGACTCACATTGTGCAGCTTGTAGTAGAGGCCACAGGCGTTGCAGACAGGGTCCCCGTTGGCGTTTCGGCGCCATAAGGTGGTGGTTGTCGTCTGACAATTCGCACAACAGGTGCCGGCTCTCCTGGCGGCCGACTGGGAGGGGAGGGGCAGCGTCAGCAGACTGGGCTCCCACGCCCCACCTCGACCTCCCTCCCCAACCCTCACCCCCCCACACCCCGTCCCTGCCAACTGAGCCCGGGAGCGGGGAAAGCTCACAGGGGAATCCAGGCATCTCAGAAGCCGTGGAATTTTAGAATTTGAGACCTAAACCAGTGCAGAACTTAGAATAAAGAACAATCAGAAGCCTGATCTTGGAATCCACGGGGTTGCAAGAGCTGAAAGGACAAATGAGCCACTGCCCCCAACCATCAAATGGGGAAACTGAGGCCCTGAGGCGGCTAACTCAGTCCCCCTGGAGCCCCTGGGTCTGGAGCTGCACTCCCACGCGACTCCTTTCAAAATCCACCATCCTGGGTGTGACGGCCCCGCAGAGGCCAGGCAGGGACGTCAAATGTTTAGGGAGGTCTGGAGCTGCGCCGTCCAGTGCCCATAGCCACTAGCCATGTGGGGCTGTTCGAATTCAACTGAACTATGATTCAATAAGATTAGAACTTCAGTTCCTTCTATGGCATTAGCCACATTTCAAGGAATCAACAGTCACGACCACAGTGGACAGGGCAGAGCCAGAACATTTCCATCAGCAAAAGGCTGGTCCGTCCGGCACCCTGTACCCCAAACCACAGACTGCTGACTGCTCCGCAGCCCCTCAGGGAATGCAGGCCAGAGATAGTCTGGAAATGAGGGTCTGGTTTCTGGAGAAGGAAGCTGAAGGCTCCTAACAAGAGTAAGTAAGAGAGTCTTGACCGAGAAAGCAGGTCCAGTTCCCTTCCCCAAACAAGACCCCGACCCCCTTAGGGTCCACCAGCGCCAGCCCCACAGTGGCAGAACACGTCTGTCCGCGCCCCCGCAAACATTTCCCAAAGAACCACAGGCAGCAAGACAGGGGGTGGGAGAAGGAGACCAGCAGAGGCTGGGACGGCCTAGGGCCGGAGCTTGCTCCCTCAGTCCGAGGGACCTGCCGGACTGCAGCCTTGGGGGCGGGGAGGGTGAGGGTGAGTAAGCGGCCTGGAGCTGGAATTCTGACTCAGGGGCCAACACTGTATCCTCCACCCCTACCCCCACCCGGGCCCTCACCCCGCCCTCGCTGGGGGGTAGGGGGGAAGGGGGGCCCCCAAAGAGGCAAGCGATTTAAGCCTCGTAAATCACTTCGCCCTGAAAAAAATATATTTATTATTCTTAGCATTTTACGCATTATTTGCAGAGTGGAGGGTATTAGAAATTTCAAAACAGCCCAGCGAGAGGCAGGACTGAGCCGAGGAGAGGCTCTAAAACTCGCGGGGTCCGGAAACAGATACGCGAAGTTTCCTTATCTTCAGGCTGCAGATGTCCGGATAGGAAACTCCGGCAGGAGATCCGAAAGGGCATTTTTTTAAATCACTCAAATGAAAATACACAGTATAGGTGACTCCATGGAAAAATAATAAAGGGCAGGTTTTTTTGGTGGTTGGTGTGAGTGTGTGTTTTATTTAAATAAGCGTGAGGAGATTGTGTGCTGGGCTACAAGGAAAATTACTTCATGGCCCTATTTTTAAAAAGAGTTAAACAGAGTCCAGGGGACAGGAGTTGGGCCCTTGGACACTCCATGTTGGGGATTCCTGAGCTCCATGCGGTGAGGGTACCTGGTGGGCTGCAGAGGGGGAAATCTGGCCCGAAAAAATCTGACCTAAAAGAAGAGCGACCCCAAGTGATTTTAATGATAAAAGGATTTCAAGAGGCAAAGCAGCTGCCTCGAAAGGTTGTGGTGGTGTTACTATTATTTTTTCAGTAAGTCGCCGGCCCGGCCCAGGTTAGGGCCCCCCCCCCTCCCGCCCCCAGCCACCTGCTGCCCCGTGCCTACCAGTCTCCGCTTGGGCTTGATGAGTGGCCGGTTCTGCCCGTTCATCTTGTGGTAGAGCCCACAGGCGTTACACAGGTAGTGCCCGGTGCCGTCTCGCCGCCAGAGAGGGGTGGCCGTGGCCCCACAGTTGACACACTCCCGGCCTTCTGAAGGGGGACAGGGAGAGACAGGGGGCCTGCTTAACAGACAAGGTCATGGGAGAGAGCCAGGGGTGGGCGGGCGCCGACCAGGCAGCGGTCGGCCTCAGCCCGGGCTGCTTCGGGCGGTGACTTTTAGCTCCAGCCCTGGGCAGGAAGAGGGACCCGGAGGAGGTTTCCCCCTCAGAAGAGGAGTTCAGAGAGTAGCTTTAAGGCCAAAGCTCCCTCTTCAAAACTCTCTCTTGAAGGAAGGGAAGCGGGGCAGGAGGGAGGAGTGGGGCCAGGGCCCCAGGGATTCTCGGCGCGACAATGAAAGGGTATTTACAGCAAACTTTGCCGACGGCAGGGCGGTGGCAGGAGTGGCCCCGCTCGACCTGGCTGGGCCTGGGAGGGCTCTGGCTCGCTTTCTACTTCTGCTTCTCCTCTTCGGTCTCCCCCCTTTTCCCCAGCTGCGTCTGCCACCTCCCAATTCTCTGCCCTCAGCTCCTACCCTCCTCCTGTTCTCCAAGCAGGGGAATTTCCTTCTTTCTCCCCAGCTGCCCCCTCTTCCGCGGAGGCCCTAGAATTCAGTCCCGGACTCAGATCGAAGGCGGTGTTCTTTAAAATAAAATAAACCATAAGCCCTTTTGTTTTTAAGCCAAGTAGACTAAGTGACCTTGGTCTTCTGTCGATGGTGGGTTTTGGGGGTTCTCTTTTTGTTTTCTGTTGTTGTTGTTGCTAAAAGACCATCTGGAATTCAAATAGAATGTGTAAAACAAACTTGGGAGAAGGGGCTAATTAAAGGCAAGGTAGCAGGCCTGAGCAGCACAGGGGCCCCCGAGGTGGGGCTGAGGTGGGTGCCCGAGGTGGCAGCAGCAATCAGGCAGGGTAGCCGGATGCCCTGGCATCACGAAGTCCAGGAGAATGTTTCCCCATTTAGTTTCAACTAAATTGTCTTTATATTATACGGGCATGAAAAGTTTCCCGGACTCAGGAGTAAAAGTTTAAAAAGTCTTCCTCTTCCTCCACTTACAGGGACTGGGAAGGAGGCACTGACAGCCAAAGTCCTGCCCTAGCCCTGGTTTCTGCTCTATGGCCAGATGCTTGGACAAACCAGCTTGGCTCCAGCCGTCTCCTCCGGCAAAGGGGCAGAGGCACCTATCCTTCATCCCCCTCACTCCAGCCTTCAGGGAGAATGAAGGACGCTAGGGGGCAGGGAGCAGGAACAAGTCCTGGGAATGTTGCTTTGGGGGAAATCTCCCAAGGAGATTGGGAAACATCGAAATCCCAAGACTGGACTGATTGCGTTGGAGAACCAGACTCCTTGAGGGCCTGGAGCACCTACAGTACACCCACAGCATGCACACACACTCACAAACACACGTACACACAGCCTCATGGTTGTCACTTGTGTATTGCATTCTCTCCCACATTAAGTCAAGAGGCTGCTCAAATTTTCACTTCAGATTAAGGGAAGGGAAGGGGGAATTCCCGTCCTGTGTTGGTCTGGCAGTGGCCAACCTTGGAAGGGAGGGCGAGGAGGGGGGAAGGGAGATGAACTTTGGGGGGCCACTGGGAACAGTTAAGAAAAGGACAAAAGTTTTAGGGCTCCCTCTCCCCCATTCTGGAGTCTCAAACATCTGTTGGAGACTATTGGAGGGGGACATCACCCATCCCAGATCTGGAAGACTGACATCGCCCCATCTCCCATATCACAGCCCTCCTCCCCCAAAACACACACGCAAAAGCACAAACCATCCCCACTTCCACTAGGTCCTTGGCACCTGCCTTTACCTGAGCAGGAGCGTGCCTTGCTGCGCTGCTTAGGGGTGAAGCTGGACGCAGGGCCACCCAGGAAGCCTCCAGGGTGGAAGAGTCCGCTGCTGTAGTCGTGGGCAGCGGCCGGCACATAGGATGGGTAGGTGGGGATGGGGTGGTGTGTGGCAGGCTGGGTGCCCATGGCAGCCAGGCCTGGGCGCAAGGGACTGCCGCTTTCCATCTTCATGCTATCGGTCAGTGACACCTGGTACTTGACGCCATCCTTGTCCTCCCCCCGGGCTGCACTACCCCCTGCGGAAGAGGAGGCTGGAGAGGCAGCCCCGGCAGTGCTCGGGTCGGGAGACACTTCCTTGGGCGGAGTGGGTGGGAATCCGAAGAGGTGGGAGCCAGAGTGGGCTGCAGTGGGAGTGAGGGAAGTCACAGAGCTCCCGCTGCCTCCCCCACTCCCACCCCCTGCCCCTGGGTACACGGAGAGAGGGCCTCCGGGGCCTCCAGCAGCTGAGGGGTGCAGCGGTGTCTTGGAGAAGGGGCTCACGGTCCAGGGATTGTGGTGATGTGCTGCAGCAGCGGAGAGGGCAGCTTTACCCCCGTCGAGCCAGGGCAACCCCGGGCTGTGCAACAAGTGTGGACGGCACATCTGGCCTCCGGTCAGGCGGGCTGCAAGAGGAGGGAGAGGGGTCAGAGTGGGCAGAGGCTGAGCCGCGCTAGGGCTCGGATACACAGGACCACAACTCACAGAACAACCAGCAGTAACCTTCTTCCCAAAGAAAACCAGAAACATAACACCCCAACCGGCAATAATCAAGAATGTCAGTCCCGAGCTGACGGACAAGTGGCACAGAAGGAACCCCACTGGACCAGGGCCTGGAGGGAACCCCCACAGGCCAGCTGGAAATGGGCAGAAACCCTAGGGTGCCCAAACCCTCCCCAAGAGGCTGCTGCCCCCACCTTTCCCGCCCCAATTTTTCAGCTGCTCCGATTCCTGCGGATCTCACATCCGGGAAGCAGGCAGCCGGGCCCTCCTCCCCTCCCGCCCCTGGCGCCTGGGCTCCCAGTCACCCACTGGCCGGGGGCTCACCGTGCGCGGGGCTGTAGGAGACGCGCGCCCGCGCGTGGGCTGGGTTGGCGTAATACGGGTTGCCTTGCGAGTCTAGGTGGTTGAAGAAGACGTCCACCTCGTCGGGAGGCAGCAGCTGTGCGGGCTCCATGTAGTTGTGCGCCAGGCCCGGATGGTGCGAGTCGGGGTGCTGCGCATTCAGCACGGCGGGGTGCGCCATCCAGCGCGGCTGCTCCGGCGCCACCTCCATGGCCCGCAGTGGAGGCTCGGGATCTGGGCCGAGGCGGTGGCGGCGTCCCTGAGCGACGGAAGGGGGTGTGAGGGGCGCCGCCACGGCCTGACACCCCCAAAGTCCCGCCACGCGGAGTCCCGCACGCCGCTGCGCCTCAGCCGCGCTCAGCCGAGGAACAGTCCCGGGTGGGAGGAAAACTCAAAGCTCAAAACGAAAGGAAGGCGGAGGAGAGGGTTCAGCCGCACACACTCACATGGTGACCCCCGGTCCCAGAGCCACACATTCGTGCACGCCGGGTCACACACGGGGCAAGCCCCGACAGCAGTTACCCCAACAAACACATACAGAGTCTCACTTTAAGTCGGACAATCACACCGACCCCCCTCCTTCCCGGTACACAAAACACATAAACACAGACTAAAAGTTGGAGACAGGCTCCTGGGCACCCACCGGGGCACATGATCCCAGCGACACGCACATACCTACACTTGGCGCCAGATACACATACCGACTTGACGACCTCCGCCCCCCCCCCCCCCGCGACACGCACACGCAGCCCCAGCGGCTGGGAGCCAGCCCCCTGCGCGCACTCCCAGGCGGCACAATCAGGACCTCTCACCACGGCACACCAAAGCAGTCACCCGCAGCCTGGCCCCGGCCTTGAGCCCCGGAAGAGACCTCTCAGAGCTTGGAGCGCCCCAGGCCCCCGGCCAGTTCTCGCACCCCAAACTTACACACCCAGCGCCGCGGGGAGGGGGGGCGCGGCCTCGGGATCGGGGGATCAGCACCGTAGGGAGCCCCGGGAATGGCGGGCTCAGGAATCGCGCTTCGGGCGGCTGGGCTCACGGGGTAGGAGCAGGGGACAGCGCGCGCCTCGGCCTCAGGCCCGCCCGGCTCCGGCCCCTCGGCATCCTCCGGCCGCCCTGGCGCCAGCTCGCGACTCCTGCACAGACATGAAGCGGGGGCCGTGCACGCCTAAGAAGCCCGCGCCAGCCAATCAGCGCCGCGCGCCGCCCAGCCTCCGCCCCCCATTGGCTGAGCCCGCAACTCCGGTCCGCCGGACTCCGGGACTGACCCCGCGGGCCTGCCCCCCTGCGCCGGCGGGCCCCCACCCAGCGCCCTCCCGGCGGCCCCTGCTGCCAACGCCCCCCGCCAGGACCATCACCCCACTGGCCAACTGCTGCGCCCCCTCTTGCTGACACTCCTGGATCCCCCTAACCTCAGGGCCCTCCTCCCAGTAACTAACCTCCAACTGGGGACCCCTCCCCGGGAGCACGGGTCGTGCACCCTCTGGGTGTCTGGGTGTCCTCTCTCCGGGACCCCAGCCCTTCCACTCTCGGATCCCACCTCCTTTACCACTGAACGTGGCCAGCTGAAGTCCCGGCTACCTACCCAGACCATTCCCTCCCCCGACTCGGGCTCTGGCTGGGCAGGGGGTTGGAAGGACAGCTGCGGGACAGCAGGAGCAGTGAGGGGCAGGAACTACGCGGCTCGAGCGGGCACCTGGGCCTCGGACAACAGGCCGCTTAGGACTGTGCTTGACCGGGTGGAGGTGGCCTGGCTGGCGGCTCCAGAGAGGGGGAGGGGGCGTCCCCTTCCCGGGCGTGGCCTTCGCAGACCAGCGGGCCGAACTGCCTGGGGCGAGGCCATGGAGACCCGGACTGGCGCCGGCGCCGGCTCGAAGGAGACGCCTCTGGGCAGGAGGAGGCATTTTTCCCTCTCGGGGGTCCCTAAGGCGGCCCCTGGGGAGAGGGAGGCGGTAGACTGAGAACTCCGTCCCCTAAGTCACCTGAACTGCTCTCCACACACCTCCAGTGCAGAGATCCAGCTCTGTGGGGGGAGTGGGCCCCGTGCACAAATCTCCTTGCTCTCTCCCATTATACAGACTGAGGAGACCGAGGCTCGAAAGGAGCCTATGGCCGACGAGGGAGGCGGTGTGTGTGTGTGGGGGGGGGTCAGAAACAAAGAACTTTGGGGGGATTGAGACAGGTGCGAGGGTAAGGGGGAGTAATCGTCGTCCTCCAGCCCCTCTCCCTTAGCTGAGTCTACGGCCCTCGGAGTAGGAGCCCAGAGGGATCCCAGGTGGGTCCGGGACCGGGGAGAGGGTGGGGGTCCGGGCCACCCCCGGGAGGGTGGGGGGAGGGGCGGCGGGATTGACAGTCGGTAATTGGGTAACTGGAGGCGGCTTCTCCGGCCGGGCGGCCCCGCCACCGCGACGCCGGGCCCCTGACGTCACCCGATTCGCCAGGAAATGAACTTTTTAATAATCCGAGGAGGGAGGAAAGCCCTCGGTCCCCTCGGCTCGGGGGGCTCCCGGCCAGGCCCAGCTCCGCGGGCGCGCCCCAGTCACCCTCTCCCAAGCCAGCTCTGGGCAGCTCCGGGGGTGCCGGCACGGGCCAGGGGCCTCCTCCTGCCTCTGCGTCCGGCTGTCCGTTCATCTGTCCGAGGCCCTGGCGCAGGTAAAGACGCGGGGCCGGAGGCGCGGAGCCCCATCTGGCTGGGAACCAGCGCGTCCCGGGCGCTTAGGGACCCTCCTGCCCCGGCGGCCCGCTGCGCCTCCCGCTCCCCTCCACTCCGGGGCGCGCCAGGCCCGCCCGGGCTTCTCGGAACTCCGCTCCGCATGAGAGGAGGCCGGCGCCAGCCGGATAAAGCGCGCCGGGGCCGGGGAGTGGGAGCGCGAGGCCGCGGGCGCCGGGCCTCCACGGCCGGGCCGGGCAGGTGATTGGCCTCAGTGCCTTCCGGTTCGCGTTCCCCGCAACGCGCGCGGTCTGGGCCGGACTCGCTGCTTCTCTGTTCGTCTATCTCTCCTCCCTGCCTTTAGCTTACGATTCTTCATCAACGCGTAAAATGCGATCGTCAGAGCCTCGAACGTGTTTGGCGTCCCTGGAGCCCAGCGAGAGCTTATCAAAGACACCGTGGCCCCGGGGATAATCCCCGGTGTCGGGCAAGGCTGCCCCGTCAGCCTGAACCCCGGGACCCAGCGCAGGAGGCAGCCAGCCGCTCGCCGGTCGCGGGGCCTTGAACGCCGGAGCCGAGCGGAAGCTTTCCGTGCGGCTGCGATCTGCGTCTTGTGTCGCAGGGACGTGGCCGCTCCGGCCCTCGGGAAAACAGGTAATTCGCTTTATTTCCCCCAAAGGCGTGGTTCAAATGACCCCCATCCTGGGTGGGCCTGCAGTTTCATCATTCCGAACTCGGCTAAAAGCTCCTCCGGGGCAACCTGAAGCCTCTCCGGGGCAGCGTCTGGGCCACCGCAGGAGTGGAGGTGACCATCCTGGCCGGGCCCCCTGCCTGAACAGCAGCCCCGAGCTGCCCGCTGGCCTGGCGCAGAACTGAGCGCGGGCGGGGATTTAATTACCCCGCTCGGCGGCTCAGAAAATCGCGGCGCAGAGGAGCTTAGCAGGGCAGTTAAGCAATGCTTGAGCAGGGGCCTCTGGAGATCCGCACCAGTCTCCCTTCCCGCAATCGGGGTCTAGAGAAAAGGGGAGGAGGGAGCTCCCCCAGGTCTCTTGAGGCCCCCCCGGGTTGCCTTCCTCCAAAAGGCAGGCAGGCAGCCGGCTTGTCGGAGGCCTCCAACTATGATTTGAGCTCCTGCGTTGGACGCGGGACTGCTGCGTTCTCCCGGAGGAACGAACCCGCCTGGGAGAGAAAAGAGGGGCGCCAGGCAGGAGAAGGCCCAGCTGGTCGGTAAAACAACCCCCACTCCAATCATGAGTGTACGTGTATGCCAGACAAACCAAGGGACACTACCCGGGCATCTTGCCCAGTAGGCAACGGAGACCATCCTATCACCTGTACCCAGACAAACGTGGGGGGAGGATCAGGGTGGCCCCCCAAATCGGCTGGGATTGCGGGGGCATCCTTGAGCCTGAGAAGAGCAGATTTATTTCAGTTTACAGCCTCGGGATTACGGGTCTCCGGAACACCTTCAGAGGGACGCCGTTCCCTTTTCCATGTTTTTGTTCGTTTCGAAGGGTTGTTGCTTATGCGGGTGCTGCCTTTTGATCGCACTGAGAAGCTGTCACTTTCCTTACATAAGAACAAGACTTCAGGAAGCACTGGGGAAGGGCAGCAGAGAAACTGAATTTTCTAACCGCCTTTTTCAAGTGGCCTGAGATTCCCGGAGAAAGCATGGGTCATCGGTGCGGCTCAGGATGCTTTCTCCGGGGAGCTGGCAGCGCAGGGATCCGGAGGCCCGGTTCTACGGGGCCTCACGGGCCTGGGCCGTGGCTCTCAGCTGCCCGGTCTTCCTCGTCCTACATGGCCCTCCCCTCCACGCCCTTTGTTTAAACTTCCGTCATCCAAGGTAGCCCCTCTGGAACCATAAGTTTGCCCTCTCTTTGTAACCTAATTCTTCCCACCTTTTCCTATGGGCATCGAATTGGCCCGCAGTGGAGGGGAGATTCAAAGAAACCAGTTTGCTTAGGGGCTGCCTTCCATAGGGATATTTAATTGTCAATCCAGCGACCTCCCAGCCCTACGCTGGCAATGTGCCTTGAGGGGTACTGAGGAGGAAGTGGGGGCCGCTTTAGCCAGAGGGGTTCAGAAGTCCCCAAAGGGCAAGGCCTCAGATCTGCTCAGGCCTGCAGCCATCCCTCCAGAGGGGTTCTGCAATGGAGGGTCCAGGCTCCAACAACCCCTTCTGCTCGTTGGGGTTCACTTCCAGTCCCCCAAATGTGAATGCTCCCTCTCCTGTGGCCTCCATGAAGATTCTCCCACCCCTTACGTCTTTTGGGCCTTTTCGAATCGTAAAACCCGGGGCCCACGACCAAGAAGTCTTGGCGCCCTGGGTCGAGGCGCCTGGGAGATCCCGTATCTCCTTATCAGGTTCCACCTCCAACCCGCACAGCCTCCCCCATGGGCCCTGCTGAGACCTGCAGCAATCGGGCAGCGTTTTTCCGTGCTTCACCAACAGCCACGGTTTACTCAGAGCGCCTGGCGGCCGGGCGGCCGGCGGCCCGGCAGCATGACAACTGGTAAATCCGTTTCGTTAGACGCAATTTGTTTGCAATTTGTCAATCCGGCTGGGAAACGCTCTCCAGACGCCTGGGCAGCCGCCCTGGCCCTACCTGCTTCTCGAATTCTGCCTACTCATAAACGAATCCCATCGCTAGGTGCCCGTGTAGACCCGGAGCTCACCGCCAGATGTTCCCGATCCCCGGGAGACGTAGCTTTTTCCAAAACAACGAATTTCCTTCCGTGTTTTCCGGGAAAGGAGCGGCCGCCACTCCCGGGGGCCCTGAACGCCGGATCTTTCCCCTCGCGGTTGGGGCAACCTGGAGTTCAAGCCTGGCTGCCGCCGAAGGATTCTAAATGCCCGGCGTCCAGGCAGACCGAGAACGCCGTCTACGCCTCCCGGAGGCAGATCCCGGAGCCCGCGGCGGCCCCATTCTTATTGAAATCCCACTAAACAGATTCCGACTCCGGCTTGGGGCTGGGGGGAGACTTCCAGACCCGGCGCTCTCCCCCACCCGCACCCCAGCCACACAGGATAAAGGGCCGCGGGGCGCGGCGCCCGGGGGCGCACGCAGGAGCGAGCCGGGTTAAGCCGCGCAAAGCCGGCGCACGGGACCAGTTGGCAGGTGCAGCCGCGGCTCGGCTGCCGGGCTTGGGCGCCTCGGCTGCCGGGCTTGGGCGCCTCCGCCGCCGTGGCCCGGAGGTGGGGGCGGCCGAGACAAAGACCCCAGCTCGGGGGCCGGGAGGTGGGGCGCTTTGCGAGGCACTGGGAATAACCGGGGCTCGCGGCCTATGTATGGCTGCATCCGAGAAATGGGAAAGCGGGAGACCGGACGCGGGCCTGCTGTCCTCAACTCCGCAAATACTCCCTCAGGATTAGGCCCCTATGACCTGGGGTTCGAGCCGCTGGTAGGACCAGGGCGAACCCCGAAGGCCACATGTCAGGGGCCACTGGGCTAGGCGGACCGCGTTTAGGGGGCCCAAACCTGGGGGCTGGAGGGGCCCTGGCCAGGCGGAGGTAGGGGGACTTACCGAGCGAGGTGCGGCGGGCTGCGCCCCCGGGTGGACGGGGCCGGAGCGGAGCGGGGCGCACAGCGCGGTGCGTGGCTAGGTGGGCCCACAGGACCCGGCGCGGGCTGGCGGCGTTCACCAGCAGGGCCCGGGCGGCGCGCCGAGTGGCCGCATGGTGAGCGGCGGGCCGCTTTTGTTCGCCCAGTGGCCGACGGGGGCCGGCTGGGGTGGGGGCGAAGGCAGCCAGGAGATAGAGCCCGGGCGGCGCTGGCCTTGTTACCTCCCTCTAGCTCCCGCTGCCTCTCCCTCCCCTCCCCCGGCCGCAGTGGCCGCTGCTTTTTATTTCGACAGCACTTTGAGGGGGCGGGAGCGCCGCAGGGGGGCAGGGGGGTGCCCAGAGCTCTGCGCCCCGTTTCCCTGGTCCAGCCGCGGGACGGCAGGCCGAGGGCCGGTGGGCACTCAAGGCGCAACACCCTACTCGCCCATACTCCAGACTACTCCCGCCCTTGCAGGGGCGCACAAATGAGCACCCCTGCTCTCAAGGGTGTATGTTCAGAAAGTCCGGGACGTCTCTTTTTGGAGACTCTCCCCGGGGACCCTCACGAACCGTGGCCACAAGCGCTCACACACATACACAGCCGCCTGCTCCTCCAACCTTCTTCCAACAGTGCTCACGCAGACACACATCTGTGCACACGCGTTAGCGCACACAGTTGGGGCTGCGTGGACATCCTCAGCCGGGAGATGTGGGTCACATTGGCATGCACACGTGCACACACCCAAATGTAGCTTGAGAATCTGGCACGCGCAGCATGCACGCTCGAGCACACACACACACCCCTCACTTCCAGGCTGATTCAGCTAGTTGTAGACATATGGCCTCTCCCTTCCCCATCTATACCCCCATTCGAATTCCCCAACTCCAGAGCAGACCAGAGCATTTCAGGAGTGGGGTGTGAGGCTTCTCCTTGACCATCCCCAAGGAACCCTCTCACAGGAGGGGCCTAGGGAGTAGAGGGTTTGTCTTTGGAAGGCTAGGCAGAGGAGTTGGGTGTGGGAGTCTTCCGGGCAAGAATGCTTTCGGGTTTGTGAGCTAGGGGAATATAGTCCTTGAACTTCCAAAGTTCCTACCTCAAAATTCAACTCCACAGTGCAGGGGTGGAGGGCTGGTCCCATTCCAGCTGCCCTGGGGGAGTCAAAGTGGCCTGGGGGATCTTGGGCCCAAAGAGAAAGTGCTTTGCTTTGGAAGGACTGGGAAAACTAGTGTGTGTCCCAGAGTGTCCAGCCCCCCATCTCTCTGGGCATCTTCTATCTGTGGCTCTTTCTTTGAAGCTGATAGTGACTGTGTTGTATATGTATTTGCTGTGTGCACGCAGGAGAATATCTATCCTGAGCGCCCCTGTGTGTCTGTGTGCATTTGTGAGCGCATGGAAAGTCTGCAAAACTGAGTATATTAGTATGCCCATTTCTTCTTGTGGGTCCCTGAGAGTTTGTATATTGAGAGTCTGTGTTTTGTGGGTTCCTGAGAGTTTGTATATTATGTGTGGCTGTTTCGGAGCATGACTCCCGGAGTGCATGTGGGAGAGTGTCTCTGTGGAACTGGGATGTGTGTCCCTGTGGCTGTGTATCTGTGTGATCATTGTGTCCATGAATCATTTGATGGGAAATGAGTATTTCCAAGTGTTTATTTATAAATTGGTGTGTGTCCCTATGTGGGTTGGTAGCAGTGTGTGTCTGGGTATCCTTGTCTATGAATTAGGGTGTGTGTGCATGGTGTGTGTGTGTCTGTCTTTACCAGCACTGGGTATTGGGTGTGTATCATTGTATCTTTGAGCTGATTGTGGACAGTGTAGAGTGTAGCCAAGTGTGTCTGCATATCTGGGTATAGCTGTAGGTATGAACTGATATGTGTTGGGCTGGGTGTTTATGTCTGTTTACCTAGGGTGTGGGTATCTGTGTGTATGAATTATCTTTGAACTATGTGTGTTTCTCTACCCAGTATTACCCTGTGTCTGTTGTCTGGGGAGGAGTGTGTCTCTGGGTGACACACAATATGTGTGTCTTCCCAGATCACCCATCATCCCTAACTGGCAGGGCAGGCGGCCAGTGGAGCTCTGGGGTGCCATTTGCGAGGGCACTTTCTGTCTGTCTGTGGGAGGGGGCGATGAGCTGATAAGGCTTATCTGCCGATGCCAGCGCCATGCTGAATAACCGCTCTAATGAGGTGGCCTTGCTGGGACCACCCGCTCCCAAGGCCCCCAGCCTCACTGGGGAGGGGCATGGGGGAGCCAGTGCTGGGGCACAAGGGCAAATCCCCATGAACCCAGCAGGGCCTGAATGTCTACTGGGCCTTTTTTAGTTCGGTCTTGTTTCTTCAGAGGGGGGTTCGAGGTCTTACACCCCCACCCCACCTGCCATCTCTCTGCTGGGCTGGGCTGGGCTGGCCAGAGCCTGCTGGAGCCTCCCAGCCTCTGGTCTGCAGTCAGGAACACAGCCTAAAGAGGGTAGGGGGTGTGAGGCCCACTGATGCAGGGTGGGGGGGGACCCTTGGGTGGGGGTAGATTGAGAGACATGGAGGCCCAGGGATGACAAGACCCAGAGAGACAGGGAACAGGGATGAAACAGGGAGACCCAAGAACAGATTTTAAAAAGCAACTGCCATAGAGGAACAGAGACACCAGTAGGGGATGGAGGGGTAGTTTGGGGACATGCAGGAACAGACAAAAACAAACAACCAGAAAGTGGCAAAAGAGTCAGAGAGAAGGGAACAAAAGCAGCAAAAGTGTTAACCAGAGACAGACACGGACAAAGTGACAAGGGAGAGATACAGAGAGGAGAGAGAGAGCAAAACAAATCAAAAAGAGAGAGATGGAAGACAGAAGGGAACCCGGACGGGCTCTGAGAGCAGCGGGAGAAGAGGGAGAGCAGGAAGGGCCCCAAATAGACTGAGGGAAGAGTGGGGACGCGGCAGACAGGCTGGGCAGGATGGACAGATGGATGGAGGGACCGCGGCAATGCCGAGCACCGCGCCCGACACGAGCGCGGGAGGCCGCTCGCCAGGCTGCGGGCCCGGAGGGCGTGAGCGCAGAGCCCGCGGGCCGGGCGGGGCACCGAGGCGCGGGCGGCGGCGGCGGGCAGGGGGGTCCGCGCGGGGCTGCGCCGCTGTCCGGGGTAATTTTTCATCTCGGCCGGCTAATCTTTGTTCCCGGCGAAGATAATGAATAGCCAATCGTTATCTGCCCGGCTCCCGGAGGCTGCCCGAGAATGGGGTTGTACAGGGCTGGGAATTGTTTCCAAAGTGCCGCGGAATAAATGGTGTTCCTTATCTCTGCCTTCCAGATTATCGGAGCCCTTTCAGAGCGCGCACAACAAATGTGCCCGCCATCGAATGCATCATTTACCACCGCAGATCCGCGCGCTGATGGGCAGGCAGATAACCGTCCGCGGGGGGCACGCGGGGCGCCCCGTGCCCGCGCCGCCTGCCTGCCTGCCTGCCGGGGGCACCCGCGTGTGCGCCCCCGGGTGTGCCCGGCATGTTTGGATGGACATTCGCGTGTGCGAGTGGATAGGCACTGAACAAGAAAGGGTATTGGTGTGCATGCGGTTATGTCAAAGAAGAGTGCTACAAGAAAGTGCAGATGTGCAAGCCCACACGCACATGCGTGGTGGGCGTGTGTGCCGTGAGTGCCTGGAGATGGCCCAGCAGAGGCTGTTTGAGGGTGCACAGAGGAAGGGATGTTGCACGTGAGTGTGTAGGTATGCATGTTACTCAGGATGGGTAGACACGTGTGTGAAAGGGTAGGTGTGCAAATCCATGTGTACAGTGTGGTGAATGAGTGTATTGTGAGTGCCTCAATGTATCTGCCCTCGACGAGGCTGTTTAAGTGTGCACACAGGAGGTGGTGTCATCTGCCACTAGGGCGCGTGTGTACGTGTATATTCGGACATGGGTGTGTTACTCTCCCGAGTGTTGTGTGCCTGCAGGCGTCCCACCCTACTCAGTGTTCTGGGTTCAAACGGGCCCGTAAGCATGTGCATCCATGCATACCTGTGACTGCCAGGGGTGAGTGAGTGTGCAAGGTGTCGGTGTTCACCCCGGTGTGCGCCTTCAGGGTGCACGGATCTGCGTGAGGGTGGTTGTGTTGTTGTGTATCTAGCTGCCTGGGAGTGCCCGGGTGTGCTGCGGAGGCCAAGAGGGAGGGGCAGTCGTTGGGGCTTGTGCCTGCGCCTGCAAGTGCAGGCTCCGGACACAAGAGCTGGGGAGCTGGGACCCCTCTCCAGCTTGGGGAAGAGCCAGCCAGCGGGGAGGGAAAGGTGTGTGCGGGTGTGATAGACGCCACAGTAGAAGGAATGGGATGTGCTAGTTGACAGAAAACGGGGTGTGCGGGTGTGTAAGGGAGAGGGGTCTTCCGAGGAGTTTGGGAACACCCAGGGGTCCCAACCCACCTCAGAAAGCACGCCCCGCCAGGGGCCCCAGAGCCTCCCCGCTCCGGACCTGAGGAAAGAGAGACCCGAGCCCCGCCGCCTGAGGTCCCCGCGCCGTGAGTGACACGCGCCGCCGACAAAGGCTGTATTTTTCCAGGCTCGAGCCCCGCCCGCGCGCGCGCGATGGTCCCCATGGCGACGCAGATAGCGCCGCAGCCATTTTCCCTATCTCCCCGGAGTCTATTATACCGCGGGATTAGCTCATCTCCAGGCAGGTCAAACCCAAAGTCACACAACCTGCGGCGCGGGCCCCGCCCCCCGCCCGGCCGCCCCTCCCCCGCCGGGGGGTCCGGTCCCGGCCCGGCGACCCCCGAGCGGCGGCCCTTGCGCAGGCGTAGAGCGCCACCTGGCGGCCGCCGGTGTCCCGAGTGGGGTCCCCGGGAGCCGGCAGCCTGAACCCCAGTCACCAGGCAGAAGAGCTGGGGTAAGGGTCCTCTCCTCCCGGAGGTGGACTCTCCAGAAGCAGGGGCTTTGTTTTGTCACCGCTGTGTCCCCAGGGCTGGGCTGACACACAGTAGATGCTCCGTAAGTGTTTCTTGAAAGGGTAGATGGATGGCAGGAAATTATAGACCTAGCAAACTGTCAAAGGTCACACAGCTTAGTTGGCAACAAGAAATCATTTCTTAGAATGTGTCCACTGAATTTAGGATAACAGCCAAACTCCTCTGGAACCTGTGTAATAGCGTTTGCTGATCACTCAGACCTATTTTCCCCCTTTCTTGATCCAGTCACAGTGGCCTTCCTTCTGTTCTTTGAACAAGCCAGAACATTCCTCCCACCCCGGGGCCTTTGTGTCTGCTCTTCCCTCTACCCAGAGTGTATCCTGCCTCTGCTCAAATGTCACCCCTCAGAGAGCAAAACTGAGCCTTCAGACTTTTCTTTTAGAATAAGTACTTTCAGCGTAAACTAGTCTCCTCCCTGTTTGTGCAAGTTGCTGGCTCTCTTGCCCCACTGGAATGCTAGGCTCCCTGGGGAAAGGGAATCTGTCTTGTTCCCCAGTGATAGCCTGGAATCTCCTCTGATAACTGGTCGGCATCAGGCACAACTTTGGGAATGAGTGAATGGGGACAAGAGGAGGCCAGAGCAAGTGGGTCAGGGTGTGCCCTGCTATCGTGATCATTTCTCCTTATCGTTAGACCATTCCCCCCTACCCTGCCCCTGTGTTGTGCTCACCCTGGCCCCAGGATGCTTGGCTCCACCAACCTGCCCACGCTGGCAAGTCCAGAGGGACCTGGGACTTAAGGGAAAGAGCACCATGGAGGCCGCTCTGCAAGGCACGCCTGCGTTGCTAGTGGGGGCAGAGAACACTTCTCACCCTGTGTTCTCAGGGAGACGTGGCCTCTCTGGGAAGGCCTGGGCCGCCGGTTGAGCCTTCACTCATAGTACAAGATAATTATACCCGAGTCGTCATGAGGTGGTGATGATTAATTGCTATGCGTGGGGCATGGACAGTGAAGTAACTAGAACTAGGGAAGGCCACAGCCCGCCTGGGCTTCCAGGTAGGAGTCCAGCCAGCCCATGGCCAGGCCAAGCTTCACCCTGCTCAGGTGGGCTTGAGACAAACCCCGTGAAAGGCTTTGCCCAGGGACTCGGAGAATAAGCTCCCTGTTCGCTCAGAAGTGCCCCAATTCCCTCCCAGGAGAGGAGCTGTGGATTAATGTAGGTTCTTGGGCCAGGACTCCCCCCAACATATATACTCACACCCCTTCTGGCTGGGTGGCCTTAGGCAAGTCACTTTCCTACTCTGAGCCTCAGGTCTGTTTCTGCAAACCTCCCTCCAGGGTTATGAGAATTACTCATAAGCATGTATTTGAAAGGAGTTTTGTGATCCAGGCTTTGAAAATTGGCAATCCAAGTCTCAGGGACCCATGCAGTGACTAATTGTCACCAACATTTCAAAGTGGGAGATTTCACATAAAGAACTTCATTTCCAGCTTCTCTTGAAAATTTGGAAGATTGGCTACCCTGGGCCCACATTCTTGTATGGTAATGTAATGCTGGAGTTCTGTATCACCAGCCCCCTGTGCACTGGGGTCTTCGCCCACCCACTTCAGGCCCACGGGTCAGGGATGTGTCGCTCATAGAAATAACGTGTGCTGTGGCTATGTTGGTTTTGGCCTCTCTTCTCTGTATCCTTTGCTGGAATTTCCAATATCTTTCTCCCTCCAGGTACTGTAAACCACTTAATAATAAATTAATTAATTAATCCAATCAACACTTTAAAATAATGTGTTTGGCCACACTGTTTTGGACCCTGGGTATACAGTATTGAATAAAACAGCTATGGTACCTGTCCTCAGGGAACAGTCAGACATAACACAGATTAATACATCATCACAAATCGTGACAGGAACTCTGAGGGGCAAAGAACATATATTTACAGATATTGAATCCAAGCATATTTGCAGAGACCTACTCTGCGTCAGGTCCTGTGCTGAGAGGTGAGGGCATGTAATGAAACCTGATATGGTCACTGTGGGCAGACAACTCACAGGGTGGTGGAGGTGCAGGCACATTAAGAGATTCGGTTAATTCCAGCCTGTGAGAATTAGAAGCACAGGATGCTTGGGGGAGAGGCACTTATCCTAGTCTGAGAGCATAATATATAAAGAGTGCCTACAAATCAATAAGACAAAAATATGAGAGAAAAAAATAGGCAAAGAGTGTGAACAGAAAATTTACAGAAAAGGAATTAGAAATGGCTCTTAGATTGATGAAAATATGCTCAGTCTCACCAAGAGAAATGAAAATTTAAAACACATTGAAAGATTTGGGAAGAGAGATATGTTCTAAAATTAGACTGTGGTGATGGTTGCAACTCCATAAATTTACTAGAATCTATGAAATGTACATTTAAAATGAATAAACTTCATGGTGTGTAAATTAAACCACGTAATGCTGTTTGAAAATAAATCCTAAAACACTTTGAGATGCCATTTTATATCTATCCAGTATTAGCCATACCAAAACATTTGATTACATACTATGTTCCTTCGGGGGTGGAGAGGCAGGCTGGTGGAAGTGCCAACAAATGCACTCTTGGGGTGGGATAGGCAATGTGACACTATCATATTTACAAACACATTTATGCTTTGCACCACTAATTCCATTTATGGAGTATAGATATGCCCTTACACTTGTGAAATTTGTAAGGAAATTCACTGTAGCCTTGTACATTGTGGCAAGTGATTGGAAACAAAAGATGCTCATGCAGAAGAGATGGTAAAAGTATTGTCATACAACCAAAAAGTAGAATGTTATGCAGCTATCATGAAAGAAAAAGAGAGAGAGAGGAAGGAAGAAGTGAGGAAGGGGGGAGGGAGGGAAGATGGAAGGGAGAAAAGAAGGAAGGAAGGAAGGAAGGAAGGGGCTCTTTACGTAAGGATATTGAATGATCCCCAAATAGATTTAGTGGAAAAATAAAAGTACACAGGATTAAGTGTGGTGTGCTACCATTTTATTAAAAACGGGGATAGGAGACATATTTTTTTTGTGTACATATTCATAGACTTTCTCTGGATGGAAAACAAAAGAAACCATGAACAATTTTGGCACGCACAAAAGGATGGAGGTGTGGGTGGCTGGGGCTAGGGATCAGAGAAGACTTTTCACTGTGCAAGCTTCAGTTACTGTTGAAACTCCACAGACGGATAGAGATTCAAAGATTGAGATAGAGATATATACAGTTACACATACTCACATGTATATCCATATATATCCCATACAAAAAACTGAAGATTAAAAACCAAAATGAAAAAAAAATTTATTAAAAAAATAAAGAGGGAGAAGAACAGAACTTTGCCAAGAAAAGTCGGGACAGAAATTTCCCATCGCTGACCAGAATGTAGAGAAAAAAGAATTCTCCTGCCCTCTTGGCCAAAATGTAAACTGGAATACGTATCCTGCAGGGTAATTTTGTTGCACCTAGAAAGTTGAAGAGAGAAATGCCACATGACCCAGCAAGTCCTTTTCTAGGCATATGAGGGATCTCACACATGAATAAAAGAGATGTGGGGCAAGGATATTCATGGGGCATTATTTGTAAAAAAAAAAAAATTAAAAATTAAAAAAATTTTAAAAGGAAAGAAAAATATTTAAAAGAAACTTTGGATGCAAGCTAATGGCCCATCTTGAGGGTACTAGATAAACAAATAGTGGAAAGTTCTTTGAATGGAATGGAAGCAGTCACATTGTATGGATAGGTGCAAAGCACATAATGTTTCAGTCAAAGAAAGAACTGGCAGAATTTTAAACATGAAACAGTACTGTATGTTGTTTATGGAAATGAAGCATATGAAGTGAAAGTATAGAATCATAAATGGAATTAAATCTTATGGAAGTTTTAAAAATAAGATCTGGAAGGGAGCAAGCCATGCCATGTTCCTGGATGGGAAAACTTAATGCCACAGAATGCCAATTCCTCCACAGTTTCTGTATCAATTTAATGTAATTCAAATTAAAATATGATTAGGGTGATTTTTTTAAAAACTGGATAAAATGGACCTCAAAGATTGCATGGCAAAATAAATGCCCAAGAATAACCAAGGAAAATTGGAAAAAGAATAACATGGGGTTCTCACCTTATCGAAAATAAGAACATATTATAAAGCTGCTATAATCAAATCAACATGGTGTTGGCATAAGAATAGACAATGGGAAAGAAGAGAGAACCCAGAAATAGATTCCAGTATAAGTAAGAATATAATACTTGACGAAGGTAATATTTCAAGTCAGTGGGGGGAAGGGTAGATCATGAAATACTTGGTGCTGGCACAGGTGACTATCTATCTGGAAGAAAATAAATTGGACCCCTCGTATATCTAAATAAATTCCAGATGGATCACAAATTTTAATGTGAAAAATAAATGACTTGCAAAGAAATTCCCGGAGGTGACACTTGAGGGGATCCGACACTCTGCTGGGGGAGCAGAGGGTGAAAGGGCTCAAGATGGTCAGGGGGAGGCACGGGTGTATGGGAAGCCTCCCCAAAACCTGGTCACATCCATTACCATCTTCAGAATTGTTTGCCACATCTCTACCTCTGTGCTATTTCGTTAATCTTTTTATTTTATTTTTTTTAAGAGGGTATGTTTTTATTGGAGAGAGAGAAAGAGCAGGGGGGGGGGGGGGGGGGGGGGGTGGCAGAAGGAGAAGCAAATTCCCCACTGAGCAGGGAGCCCAATGCTGGGCTTGATCCCTGGACTCCGGAATCATGACCCGAGCCAAAGGCAGACGCTTAACTGACTGAGCCACCAGGAGCCCCAATCTTTTTACTTTAATTCAATTCCTGTCTTTATAAACCAAATTGTTTCTAAAAGGTAAATTTGTATTACTGCCAAAATCATGGGTTCAGTGCGCTCATTATGTATTTTTTGAATCACGTGGAAATAAATAGGTTGACTATTAAGATTAAAAAAAAAAAAAAAGTCTGGAATTACCCTGGTAGGATGGGTTAAATTTGCATTTTGGAAATCACTGCCACCTTGTGGGCAGGAGGGACTGACTGGAGGGGGTAAGATGGGGAAGTGGCCAGAGCAACAATCCCTAGAAGATAGTGAGGTCTAAGCCAGGGTCGGCCACACCCTCCCCTCTCCGTCTCCCACACCCACTTTCAGTGTGTCATTCCCAAATCTGACCACCTCCCGGCATCAACACAGCTACTGCCCCGCCATCATTTCAGATTACTGGACTAACTTCCTCAGTGGAAGTCCCCCAGTATCCCCCTGTCCATTCAGAACACAGGAGCCAGAGGGATCCTGTGAAAATGTAAGGCAGACCCTGTCCCTGCTCCGCCCCACACCCTCTCAGGGCTCCTGCCTCACTCAGAGGAACCCATGCCATCTGTTCCCTCTTTGTTTCTCTCATCTCCTTCCCTTTGCTTGCTCAACTCCAGCCCAACTGGCTTCCTTGCTGTTTCTCAAACATATCTGGCACATGTCCACCCCAGGACATTTGCACTTGTTGTTGCCTGTGCCCAGATATCCACATGGCTTCTTCCCTTCCTTCAGGTCTCTGCCCAAATGCTGCCTTCCCCGAGAGGCCTTTCTGGTGAAGACCAAGCCAGCTGTGGGTGACAGCCAGGGTACAGATAGGTCCTAGAGGCCCTGCAAGCTCTGTGCAGCATCTGGGCAGATAGGCATCCCTAGAGCCTGGGGTTAGAGCCACGCCTCCGCCAGATGCCTAAGCCCTTTCACCTGAAGCCAGATATATCCCTGGCCTCTCAATTACATGAGCCCTCTCATTTTCTTCCTTTAGCCAGTCTGAGATGGGTTTTTTTGTCTCTCACAACTAAAGGGTCCTAGTAACCCGAGTTGTGATAGATAAGAGATGACCAAAAATTCTCTGTTGCTGAGAGACACGTCCCCTTCCCTTGAGTCTGGGTGGTCTCTGTGACTACTTGACAAGAGAAGATGGTGAAAGGGATACAACGTTTCCAGGTCCAGAGCTTTGATTATTAGCTTCCACCCCCTGCCTCTTGAAACCCTCTCCATGGGAGTCCTGAGCTGCCATGTAGAAAGTCCAGCTACTCTGAGGTCACCAGGCCACCATGAAGCCGGAGCCAACCAGGTGGAGAGACTGTGTGCGGAGAATGAGTCGCCTGGTGTTTGAGCCGTCCCAGCTGAAGCTCCAGATGTCATTGGGCAGATACAAGCTCTGCCTGCTGCATCCTGTCCAAATTCCTGACCCACGGGTACAGTAATAAGGAGCTGTTTTAAGGCACTAAGTTTCAGGGTAGTTTTTTTTAGCGCAGCAATAGATAAATGGAACAATAGTTATCTGCCGCATACACTTACTGGATGGAGAAGCAAGACAGACAGACGAGGCTGCTGACACACATCGGATTGGCTCGTTTCCTTGGGAATCCTTATGCTCGTCAGGGCGGGTCCCAGATGCCCAGCAGAAAGAGTCCTGGCAGCAGATGGCAACACTAAAAAAGATGCTTGTCATGGGCAAGTTTCTCTGCGGCACCAAAGGATATTGAAATGTCCACAATAGAAGTAACAACACACCTGAAGCAGCCCAATCCAACAATCCTCAGGGGAGGGAGGAGAAAGGAATCACGCTATAGCCACACAGTGGAGTCCTGACGGCCGTGAACATAGAGGACAACACCATCATCAACGTGACGAGCCTCACCAAGGACACTGCGAGAGAGAAGGAGGTCACGGAAGAGCACACATGTAGACTCCATGTAAATAGTGTTTGAAAACAAGGAAAGCACTTTTGGACAGTCTATGCTTTTGCACATATGTTTGTGCTCAGGACTGTGAATATAGAACTGGGGAATGCAGCCCTTTGCGGATGACCAGAGTGGTGTTTTTGCCCCCTGGGCAGGTCGCAGCAGGTGCACGGGTCCTGCGCCCGCATGAAATGCCCTCGTGGCCAGCAGCTGCGAGGCTCCGAGGATGAAGCAGCGCCCGTCTGACACCGAGCTCCATAAATAGCAGCTATTATTACTGCCATTAGTAGATGCCCTTCATCTTACAGGTGGACAGAGCTGCGGGGAGGGAAGCAGGCTGCACAGAGACTGGCAGCTCGTGGGTAACAAAGCTGGGAGTGATCCAGGCCTTCTGGCTCTTTCCATCCCTCAAAGTTGCAATTTAATAATCTATGCGTTTCAAGTTGGCCCAGGGCTTCTGGGATAATTGTCCTCTCAGACAAGAGAGAAACATGAGGAGGATCATCCCCTTCTCCCAGTTATGGGCTGCATTGCGTCCCCCCTAAATTCATATATTGAAGTCCTAACCCCCAGGGACTCAGACGTGACTGTATTTGGAGACAGGGCCTTTGAAGAGGTGATTGAGGTGAAATGAGGCCATGAGTGCTCCCTAATCCATTCTGATGGTGTGCTTATAACAAGAAGAGATTAGGACCCAGACACGCACAGAGGGACGACCACGTGAGGACACAGGGAGAAGGTAGCCTTCTGCACACCACGGAGAGAGGCCTCAATGACATCAGCCCTGCCGACACCTTGATATTGGACTTCGGGCCTCCAGAACAGTGAGAACAGTGAGAAAATAAATGTCTGTTGTTTCAGCCGGCCGGTCTGTGGTACCTGTTACAGCAGCCCTAGAAAACAAATACATGCTCCTTGAACAAACTCATGTGAGGACATGACATGTGGGCGTGTGGCAGCTGCCTGGGGGACACATGCCGGTCAGAAAGACAGGAAGAGCCTGGGTCCTCCGATGACATCACAAAGCTGCTGCGCTGTGCCTGGCACTCCCACACCTCACACTCCCTGTTCTCTGAGGAAATTGAAGGTCTGTGTCGCCTGAGCCACTGCTAGTTGCCTTAAAAGCATCCTGAGCAGCCCGGATCCCCGCTTGTGTGGCGCACAGACGGCCAGCCGCAGAACCCCTTCGCTCGGAGGCTCTCGCCCTTCTCACAGATTTCTCTCCTGGGGAAGTCAAGCTGAGTTCAAATATCATCTCCTAGGGGCGCCTGGGTGGCTCAGTCGTTAAGCATCTGCCTTCGGCTCAGGTCATGATCCCGGGGTCCTGTGATCCAGCCCCGCATCGGGCTCCTGGCTCAGCGGGAAGCCTGCTTCTCCCTCTCCCACTCCCCCTGCTTGTGTTCCCGCTCTCGCTGTCTCTCTCTCTGTCAAATAAATAAATAAAATCTTTAAAAAATAATAATAATAATTGCAGGGCACCTGGGTGGCTCAGTCATTAAGTGTCTGCCTTCAGCTCAGGTCATGATCCCAGGGTCCTGGGATCGAGCCCCGCATCGGGCTCCCTGCTCCGCGGGAAGCCTGCTTCTCCCTCTCCCACTCCCGCTGCTTGTGTTCCCTCTCTCGCTGTCTCTCTCTCTCTGTCAAATAAATAAATAAAATTCTTTAAAAATAAAATAAAATAAAAAGATTAAAAAAAGAGTATATGGGAAATTATATTAAAGTTAAGAGTTATCCAACATGAAAAATATCTCTTCTGTAAAAATAGCCCCCCCAATCTTTCTCCCCCAGCACAACCTCTCACCACATATGGGATATCCTGGGCCCATGCCTCTGGTTCTTATCTGTCTGCTCCACTTAACATCCACCACTCAAAGACCATATATTTCCACAGATGTATATCCTTAAGCACACACTTCAGTTGTTCACTGGATTGTATATGTTTAAGAAGAAAGGGAATTCATTGGTTCGCAGAACTGAAAATCCCGAGGTGGAATGCTTTGGGTGGCTTGAATCAGGACACCGATGACATCCTTATTTCCACACAGGCTCCTCTTGCTTCCACGGTGGGTCCCTTCCCAGATGGGCTCCATCCTCATGGCTGCAAGATGGCTGCAGCATCTCCAGCCCCTACATCCTCTCATGCCCAAACCCAGTGGGGAGAACATGGGATCTCTTTCCAGAAGCTTCTGAAAATTCTCATTAACTTTAGTTCGGTCATGTGCTCATCCCTGAAAGGGACTTCTGTGGCCAGTAGGACAAAGTGGCCAGACTAACCCGGCCTGAGCCAGGAACCCACCCTCAGCAACTGACTGGGGGCCTGGCAGTGACCCTAGAGGAAGATCAAGATATGGCTTCAGAAGAACGGGAATGGATGTTTCATGGCAAAAAAACACAGAAGTCCACTCAGCTCACATCTTGACGATCCAACATCCATAAACATCCTTCACTCCATGCTCATTCCTGAGGGAAGTGTAGTAGGCAGAATCACGGCCCCTAAAGATGCCCACCTTAATCTCTGGAAACTGAATTTGTCCCTCACATAGCTAACGGGGCTTTGTAGATGTAGTTAGAGTTACTAATCCATTGACCTTAAAGTAGGGAAATGATTCTAGCTTATCCTGGTGGGCTCAGTGTAATCACGTGAGCCCTTAAAAGCAGAGAGTGTTCTCTAGCAGGTGGCCAAAGAAGAAAGGCAAAGAGGAGGTTAGAGCGGGGTAGGCAAGGGGAAGAGAGATGCAAAGCAAGCGGAGGGTCCAAAGCATGATTACAGGGAAATATTGGCAAAGAAGTGGGGACCCCAGTCTTAGAACAAATAACTGAATTCTGCCAAAAACCTCAGCAAGCAAGGGGCTCTTCCTCCAGAGCCTTGGGAAAAGAGTCCAGTCTGCTGACACCTTGACCAGCTCTGGGAGACGCTCATCAAAAAACCCAGCGGAGGCACGCTCTGCCTGGACCTTTGACCCACAGAAACTGTGAGACACTGCAGGGAGGCTCTTTTAAGCCTCTTGGTTTGTGGTAGACTGTGATAGCTGCAATGGAAAGGTATACTGGAAAGAACACACTGTCTCTTCCGGTCACACATCCAGCCCCAAGACCAGGATTCCAGTGACCCCGGGTTGAGATCTTAACTCCCCCCGCCACCCCCACATGACTTGTGCAGAGAGGAAAGGAGAAGTATGGTATCAACTCCCACGTGGGAAAGGGGAGAGTACATGACCACCGCAGTGGGCACTAGCTCATAGCACAAGTCAGAATACTGGAAACTGTTAGACACGGAGTTGCCATATGACCCAGCCATGCAACTCCAAGGTATGTACCCGAGGCGCTGACGCTCGTGGACTGACGTTCAAAGCAGCATTGTTCACGACGGCCAAAGGGTAGAAACAACCCAAATGCCAATCAGCTGGTGAACAGATAAACTAGCCTATCCCCAACAAAGGAATATTATTTGGCCATAAAAAGGAATGAAATACTGATTCATGCTACAACATGGAAAAGCAGATTAGCAGTAAGGGGGTATACCAGGGTTTTTAGTATATTCACAGAGTTATAGAGCCACGATCACATTCTAAGTTGAGAAGATTTTAATAACTCCCCCAAAGAAACCCATCAGCAGTCACTCTCCATCTCTCCCTCCCCCCAGCGCTGGCAACCACGAATCTGCTTTCTGTCTCTCTTATGAACATTTCATATAAATGCAACCATACACTCTGGTCTTTTGTGACTGGTGTCTTTCACTGGGCATGATGTTAGCAAGGTCATTCATGTGTAGCGTGCGTCACGACGCCTTGGCCAGCTGCTTGGGCAGCAAGTTCAGTTGCCCCAGTTCTGCTCTCTGAGAGGGGTTTCCTGCCCATCCTTCTCTGTGGCTGCGTCTGAGATGGGCACTGGGGCTCTCATCTCTTTAGTAGCCAGTTCCTGATGGTGCGGATTCCAGTTGTTGGAGATTGCTTAGACTCTGTGATAATATCACACAGTCTTGTGCTGTTTGTTTTTGTTTGTTTTTGCCAGGCTTGGAGTTTTTTCTGGCAGTGCAACCCCATCAAAAACGTATCAGGTTTCCCCTCTCTTTATTTCTTTACAAAAACATATTGTAAAGGATGTCAGGCACACAAAAGATTAAACAGAAAAATATAAAAAATGCACCCAATACCCGGATCAAGCATTAAAACAGCACCAATATAGTTGAAGCACAGGAATTCACTACATACTTGAAAAAGTACAGCTTTTTTTGGTAATGTTGTGGTAGGGAGAGATTCTCTAGGCATTGCACAGAAACCAGGAAATATAAAGAGAAGGACTGATCCATTGAACTACATAAAAAGTTCCAACTTCTCTATAGTGAAAGATACTACACACAGACTTAGGGGACAATGGACTGAGAGGGTATTTGCAATGCTTATAATGAAGCAACAGTCAATATCTATAATATGCAAGGTGTTCCTAAAAATCAATAAGGAAAAGCCAAACAACCCAACAGAAAAATAGGCAATTCACACAAGAAGAAATATAATGGTCAATAAACATATGAAAGGAAAGCATGCCCTCATCTATAATCAAATAAATGATAATTAAAAACAACAATGAGGTACCATTGTTCATTTAGCAGATGGGCCATACACAAAAAATTATACAAGTAACAAGAGTGATAACATCCATTGATAACAAGCCTATCAGAAAGCAAGCCCCCTCCTTCACTATTGGTGGGAATATAAACTGATGCAACTTTTAGCAAAAGAGCAATTAGCTAGGATCTATCTAAACTTAAAGTGTGTTTACCCACAATCACACAGTGATATTTTATGCAAAATAGTAGCACATGAGAAAATAAATGTACAAACATCGTTAGCAAAAGTATCGATGTGCTGATAGGGAACATTGTCCACTGTTTATTTCAAGTAGAGAAAAACAAGTTATAGAATAATAGATATAATCCCATTACTATTTTTTTTAAACCCTATATGATAATGTGTGCTTGTATTCCTTAGGGTTGTTTATGAGCAGCATCATTTGAATTATAATAACAGACATATTTCTTTCATAATCCAAAAAAATAAGGACTCTTAACAACCTAAAAAAGAATGTGTAATGAGTATGTAATTTTTTTTTAAAGATTTTATTTATTTATTTGACAGAGAGAGAGATAGCGACAGCAGGAACACAAGCAGGGAGAGTGGGAGAGGGAGAGTAGGCTTCCCGCTGAGCAGGGAGCCCGATGCAGGGCTCGATCCCAGGACCCTGGGATCATGACCTGAGCCAAAGGCAGACGCTTAATGACTGAGCCACCCAGGCGCCCCAAGTATGTAATTTAAAAATAATAAAATGAAACAATGTTTATTTTATTATTTTTCTTTTGTAGATGGTGCATTTTGTGTCCTATTTAAGAAATCTTTGCCTAACCCAGAGTCACACAGATTTTTTCCCCTATGTTTTCTTCTAGACTTTTAAGAGTTTTAGCTCTTACACTTAGATCTATGATCCCTTTGAGTTAATTTTTCAGTACAGCAAAGTTCCCTTTTCCCATAAAGATATTCAATTGTTTAAGCACTAAAACTTTGTTACTGCATGTTTAAAGAGCAGGATTTTCCCCACTGAATTACTTTGGTAATTACCTTTGTAAAAAAAGCAACTGACCGTAAAAGTGTAGATCTATTTTGGGACTCTTTCATTGATCATTTCATTGGTTTATGCTTACATCAATAAAACACTGTCTTGATTGCTATAGCTTTATAGAAAGTCTTGAAATCAGACTGTGCAAATCTTCTGACCCTGTTCCTCTTTTTCAAGAGCTCAGAGTTGTGAGTTCAAGCCCCACGTTGGGCTCCACACTTGGGGTGGAGCCTAAAAAAAAAAAAAAAAAAAGAAATATGTGGATTTTTGTATATTGATTTTTATCCTGAAAACTTGCTTTTTTTTTTTTTTTAAAGATTTTATTTATTTATTCAACAGAGAGAGACACAGCGAGAGAGGGCACACAAGCAGGGGGAGTAGGAGAGGGAGAAGCAGGCTTCCCCACAGAGGAGGGAGCCCGATGCGGGGCTCAATCCCAGGACCCTGGGATCATGACCTGAGCTGAAGGCAGACGCTTAATGACTGAGCCACCCAGGCTCCCCGAAAACTTGCTTTTATTCACTTGTTAGTTCTAGTAGCTTTTCAAAAAATTTTTATTCCTTAGGGTTTTCTGTGTACACAATTACGCTTTTGCACATACAGACAATTTCACACCTTTCTTTTCTATCTGTGTGCCGTTTATTCCTTTTCCTTACCTATTACACTGGCTAGGACCTTTAGTATAAATGTTGACTACAAGTTGTGATAGCAGACATCTGTATCCTGTTCCTAATCTTAGCATTGAGTGTTTCACATATGAGTATGATGTTAACTAAGTTTTTTCCCTGATGTCCTTCATCAAGCTGAAGAAGTTCCCTTCTGTTCCTAGTTTGCTGAGAATTTTTGTTGTGAATCAGTGCTAAACTTTGTCAAATGCTTTATTTGTATCTTTCAAAATAATCATATGGTTTTCCCCTCTTATTCTACTAATATAGAAGATTACATGAATTGATATTGGCTATGAAAATCACCTTTGCATTCCTGGGATAAGCCCCACATGGTAATGATATATTATCCTTTTTATATGTCACCAAATTCAATTTGTTGAAATTTTGTTAAAAACTTCTGCATCTAGGGCACCTGGGTGGCTCAGTTGGTTAAGCGACTGCCTTCGGCTCAGGTCATGATCCTGGAGTCCCGGGATCAAGTCCCGCATCAGGCTCCCTGCTCGGCATGGAGTCTGCTTCTCCCTCTGACCCTCCCTCCTCTCATGCTCTCTCTATCTCATTCTCTCTCTCAAATAAATAAATAAAATCTTTAAAAAAAACAAAACAAAACAACTTCTGCATCTATGTTCATGAGGGATTTTGGTCCATACTTCTCTTTTCTTGAGATGTTTTGTCTGTTTTGGGCATGAGGTTAATATTTGCCTCATGAAATTATTTGAGAAGTGTTCTCCCATCTTCTGTTTTCTAAAGTAGTTTGTGTAGGATTTATGTTACTTTTTCCCTAAATGTTTTCTTGGTAGGAAGATTTTAAATGATAATTTCCATTTCTTTAATTTATAAAGAGCTATTCCAAATTTCTCTTTCTTCTTGGATGAAGTTTTGGTAATTTGTTTCTTTCAAAGAAATTGTTTCTTTTTTCTTTTTTTTTTTAAGATTTTATTTATTTATTTGACAGAGAGAGAGAGACACAGTGAGAGAGGAAACACAAGCAGGGGGAGCGGGAGAGGGAGAAGCAGGTTTCCCGCGGAGCAGGGAGCCCGATGCGGGGCTCGATCCCAGGACCCTGAGATCATGACCTGAGTTGAAGGCAGGCACTTAACAGACTGAGCAACCAGGCGCCCCTTCTTTTCCTCTGTCAGTATCTGTAGTGATGCCTCTTCTTTCATTCCTGATATTGGAAATTTGTATCCTTCCTCTTTTTCTCTTGATCAAGCTAGTCATAGGCTTACCAATTTTATTGATCTTTTTAAAGAACCAGATTTTGGTTTTCATTGATTTATTGTGTTTCTATTTTTCACCTCATCGATTTCTGCTCTTTTTTATTTCCTTTTTTCAACATTTTGGGTTTAATGTATTCTTTTTCTAATTTCTTAAGATTGGAATTTTGATCAAGCCCCAGATTAGAAAAATCTATATCTGATAAGGATTTGTATTCAGAATTTATTTTTTAAAGAAAACTCCTACAACTCAATAATAACAAATTATCTGATTATTTTTAAGTGGACAAAGAATTTGAACAGTCACTTCAGAAAATGGTCAATAAGAACATGACAAGATGCTCAACATCACTTGTCGTCAAAGAAATGCAAATTAAAGGCACTTTAAAATATAAAAATATTTTTGTATAAACATAAAAATGTTATAAAATATGAAAATATTTAGTGGGTATAAAAATATACCTACTAGAAGGAAAAATAAAATAAGATGAAAACAGGGAGGCAAATCATAAGAGATTCTTAACTATAGGAGAAAAACTGGGGGCGCCTGGGTGGCTCAGTCGGTTGAGCGTCTGCCTTCGGCTCAGGTCATGATCCTGGGGTCTTGGGATCGAGCCCCGCATCGGGCTCCCTGCTCCGCGGGAAGCCTGCTTCTCCCTCTCCTGCTGCCCCTGCTTGTTGTTCCCTCTCTTGCTGTGTGTCTCTCTCTCAAATAAATAAATAAAATCTTAAAAAAAAAAAGAAACAAACTGAGGTTTGCTGGGGTAATGGGGTAACTGGGTGATGGGCGTTAAGGAGGGCACTTGAAGTAATGAGCACTGGGTGTTGTATGCAACTGATTAATCACTAAATTCTACCTCTGAAACTAATAATACAGTATACTAAGCAGTGTATGTTAAATTGAATTTAAATAAAAAATTTAAAAATTATACCCACTAAAATAACTACAGTTAAAAAGACTGACAATACCAAGTCTTGAAGATAATATAGAGCAACTAGAATTTTCACACATTGCTGGTGGGGATGCAAAATGGTTTGGTCACTTTGGGAAACAATACAGTAGTATTTTATAAAGCTAACCATACATTAACCATGTTACTCAGCAATCCTACTAGGTATATACACAAGAGAAATAAAAATGTATGTCCACATAAAGACTTTCATGTAAACGTTCATTATCCATAATAGTCCCAAACTGAAAACAATCCATATGCTCATCATCTGGGGAATAGATAAACAAATTGTGGTATATCCATACTATGGAATATCAGCAATAAAAAGAGTGAAATATTAATTTACACAATGACATAAATGAATTTTATTTTTTCGATAACTCAGTGCATTTATTTGTAAGCAAATTAATCAACTGAATTGTGAACAATTGAATAACTATTAGATTTTCTTCTTACACTCTTATTTACTCAGTGCTAAGAAGAAACAAAAGTTACACCACATTAAATTTTTTATTTATCAAAAGTAGGCCATTTGGGAAACCATCATTTTTACTAATGAATGAATATTGAAAAACTCACTTATATTTTTTTCTCAATGTTAATCAAGAACATTTGTATTTTAAAAACTAGAATGTTTTCCAAATTGGCTTAATAACAATGCTTAACTGGAGTTGTGTCTACACTTGGATGAAAAGTATTCAGATATAGTTTGAACTTCTATGACTATTCAAAAAAGTAATAATAATATAAAATAAGTATACTTAAAGGTGATTTTATTAATGGAAAATTCTCTCTTTGAGTTAAACTGACATAAATGAATTTTAAAAACATGCTACGTATGCAGTGATAGAAAGCAGATCAGTGGTTCCTTGGGTTGGAGAAGGGATGTACTGCAGATGAACACAAGGATAATGCTTAGGGTGATGGAGTTGTTCTAGATCTCCAGTATGGTGGATAACATAACTATTCAATTACCAAAATTCATCAAACAGTACATCTAAAATGAAAGAAATTTATTGTATGTAAATATACCTCAATAAAGTTATTTTTTAAACTTAAAAAATTTTTAAACCTAATAAAAGAGTTTTCCTTCTTTTTCTTCTTCTTCTTTTTTTAAATCTTTTTAGTTCACCTTAAGGTGAAATATGTTTTTCTCTTTTCTCCTAGGAGAAAAGTTGGTCAACCAGAGAATCTAAATATATGCTTTCGTCCTCTAACTGTTGAATGGATAAACACACTGGTATAAGCATACAATGGATTATTAGTAGGCAATTGTGGTCGGCAGAATAATGGAATAATGGTCCCCACACAGATGTCCACATCCTAATCCCCAGAACCTGTGAATGTGTTACCTTACAGGGAAAATGGGCTTCACAGATGTGATTAAGTTAAGGATCTTGAGATGGGAGGATTATCCTGGATTATCTGGATGTGCCCAATGTAATCACGAGAGGGAGGCAGGAGGGGTCAGTCAGAGGAGAAAGCTGTGTGATGTTGGAAGCAGTGACTGGAATGTAGATAGAGGAAGAGGTTATGAGCCAAGGAATATAGGTGACTACTAGAAGAAAAGTCCAGGAAGTGGATTCTCCCCTCAGAGCCTCCAGAAGTAACCAGCCTGCCAACACCTTGATTTTAGGACTTACAAACTCCAGGACTTTAAGATAATAAATTTGTGTTATTTTAAACCTCTGTGTCAATTTGTTACAGAAGCAATAGGAAACACACAATAAAAAGGAATAAACTACGGACACACACAACAACATGGATGGATCTCAATTATGCTGGATGAAAGAAGCTAGACTCTTGGTGGGGATGTGGAGAAATAGGAACCCTCAGGGTGCCTGGCTGGCTCAGCCGGTGGAGCATGCAACTTTTGACCTTGGGGTTGTGAGTTTGGGCCCCTCGTTGGATATAGAGATTATTTAAAAAATAAAATATACTTTAAAAAAAGAAATAGGGACCTTCTTACACTGTTGGTGGGGATGAAATTGGTGCAGCCACTCTGGCAAACAGTATGGAGGTTCCTCAAAAAATTAAAAACAGAATCACCATATGACCTAGTAATTCCACTGCTAGGTGTTTATCCAAAGAAGATAAAAACACTAATTCACAAAGATGTATGCAATTCTATGTTTATAGCAGCATTATTTACAATAGCCCAGGTGTCCATCGATCAATAAATGGATAAAGAAGATGTAGTGTGTGTGTGTGTGTGTGTGTGTGTAATGGAATATTACTCAGCCATAAAACATAATGAAATCTTGCCATTTGTAACAATGTGGATGGAACTAGAGAGTATTATGCTACATGAAATCCATCAGTCAGAGAAAGACAAATACCACATGATTTCATTCATATGTGGAATTTAAGAAAAAACAATTGAGCAAAAGGGAAAAAAACAAGAGAGAGAGGCAAACCAAGAAATAGACTCTTAACCATAGAGAACAAACTGATGCTTACCAAAGTGGAGGTGGGTGGGGGGTGAAATAGGTGATGGGAATTAAGAGGTGCACTTGTGATGAGCACCAGGTATTGTATGTAAGTGTGGAATCACTATATTGTACAACTGAAACTAATGTTACTCTGTATGTTAACTAACTAGAATTTAAATAAATAAGTAAGAATAATAACAATAAAGAAGCTAGACTCAAAGGTCATATACTGTGTGATTGCATTTATATGACATCCTGGCAAAACTACAGGGACAGAGACAAGATTAGCACACGCCAGTCCAGATCGGCAGAGCCACCCAGTTGCCCCTACCGACTTGTGAGCAATAATAAATAGTTGTCATTTGAGGCCATCAAGTCTTGGGGTGGTTTCTTACCCAGCGGAAGCTAGCTGATTCAGCAGTGGGGGGTGGGGGGAGACCCGGGGTGAGCTCGGGGCTCAGCGTTGACCCCGATCTTGTCCCAAGAGTGCAGCAGCAGAGAGTGACTGAGGCTCGGGGTCGGCCCTGGGGATCAGTCTGTTTCTCCTTCCCTTAGCGAAGGCTGCTAGAGCCCACGCTACCAGAGTCCCTGGCCTCTGCATGCTTGGACAGCACCCCATCTCTGATATACCTGTGGTTCCCTGGCCAGTCACACTTCCTGAGAGCCTGCCTTTCGCGCCACGGACCTTCTCCTGCACCTTAGGCTTCTCTTGTGCCTGAGACACCTGCTGGTCCCCGGGGCAGCACGGGCCTGGGCCAGGTTACTGTGTATTACTTCTGCCAGCACACAGCTCTGTACCGTGCAGCACCAGAGGCCACACATCTCTCAGAAGCCTCCATGGCTAGGGGAGCCGCCTCCACCTGTCTGCCCTCCAGAAGGACAGCCTCCCATGAAACAGAGTTAGCAGGCCCCTGATGGGCCAAAGGTTTGCAGGGCTGAGAAGCAGGCAGCTCTGGGGAAGCCCTCAGGCTGAGCCCACAGCAGCTGGGTGTGGGGGGCACAATGGGCTCTTCGGCCAGAACTTAAGAGCTGACCTTCATTGACTGCTTACTATTCCAGGTATCTTACCTCTGTTTCCTCATTTAATTCCTACAACACTCTATAAGTCAGATACTATTTGATGCAAAGTTTACGGATGGGGAAAATGTGGCAAAGACAGGCTAAGAAACCTCTCTGATAATATCACAGAGCTCTTAAGAGAAGAAAGTCTTGCTGCAGAGCTGGTCCTCCCAACCATGGTGCCACCTGCCCCGAGCCCCCACATCTTAAAATCTGACATACTTCCTACTCCAGCACAGCCATCATTCCCCACGTAACGAGATAGAGGAAGGCAGCCAGCGCCAAGGTTAACTCCAGGACCAGCAAGTGGCTAAGAGAAGCATGTGGAAGAGTGTTGAGGATAGACCCCAGAGCCAGCACCCTTTGGTTCAAGTCTGTCATTGACATACTGTGAGACCTTAGCCAAGATGTTTCACCAACCGTGCCTCGGTTTCCCCATCTGTGATGGTGGTTTGACATACCAACTTGGCAAAGCTGCAGTCTCGGTTATTCAATCAAATGCAAATCTAGGTGTTGCTAAGGAGGTGTTTCCGAGATGGGATTAAAATGGTCCATAATGGGTTGACTTTTAAGTAAAGGAGATTATCCTCGATAATCGGCGGGGGGGGGGGGGGGCCCTGATTCAATCTGTTGAGAGATCTTGAGAGCAGAAAAAGGCTGTCTAAAAGTTCCACCTGTGCATAGTGGCTGCTTTTGCGGCCTGTCCTTCCTGACCACCTGTCCCAAGGATCTGGGACTTGCCCAGCCAGCCCCAACATCACATAAGCCAGTCCCTTGCAACAAATCTCTTACTGAAGATCTCCCACTGGTTTTTCTCTGGCTGAACCCTGGCTCATGGACGATGGGCACTACCTTCACAGGACAGTGGTGAAGAGTAAATGAGTTGATATAAATAAAGTGTCTAAAATTATGCCTGCCTGGTTTAAAGTGAGCTCTAGGAAACCGTTCATAGTACAAAGAGGCTACAGAGCATACATTTTATGATGACTTTGGTGCCCAGGTCAGACCTTGCCCGACTCTGCTTCTGCTCAGAGGGTGAAGCCAAGGGCTCTGTTTGTCCCACTCAGATGCCACAGCAGGCTGGCTCCAGTGGGATGTAGAACACAGACCCTAAGCTAGGGGCAAGCGCTCATGCCTGTTAGCACCTGTCAGTCCCCATCCTACAAGATAAAGTGAGCTGATGAGTTTCCAACTGGATGGGGCTCCTGGGCTGCCCTATGACTCTGCAGCTGAGATAGTGACAAAGCCAGGGTCTCACTATCCTTCAGATGCACCTGCTCCCTGCTGCTCACCTGAGCTACATGGGCTGTTTATAGAGCCCCCTCCACCCCGTGCATCGTATCTAAGCTCACATGTCACTGCTTCAGCCAGACTTGCCTTCCCTTCCTTCCTCAAATAACAGGCCCCCGGCAGCGACATCTAGCAAACTCTGTTTAAACTATCACTGTGAAAAATTTCAAACACACACAAGAGTAGAGAGAAGATAATGACTCCAGCCCCATAAAATAATGCCCTACCCCACCTCCAAGATGTCCACATCTTAATTCCAGACCCTGGGGGATATGTTACTTTACCCAGCAAAAGGGGCTGTACAGATGTGATTAAGGTTAAGGATCTTGAGATGGGAGTTTATCCTGGTTTACCCAGATGGGCCCAATCCGATCACAGAAATCCTTAAAAGCAGAAAGCCTTGTCTGGCTATAGTTAGAGAAAGAGAGGTCACAGTAGGGTTGCAGATGCAACGTTGCTGGCTTTGAAGATGGAAGAAGGGGCCACAAGCCCAGGAATGCAGGCAGCCTCTAGAAGCTGGAAAAGACAAGGAAATGATTCTGTCCCAGAACCTCCATAAAGAACACAATCCCGCTGACACCCTGGTTTTAGCTCAATGAGACCTGTCAGATTTCTAACCTATGGAACTACGAGATAATAAGTCTGTGGTGTTTTAAGTCACTGGATTTGTGGATCTGTGGATCTGTTACAGCAACAATAGAAAAGTAATTTCCCCTCTGTACCCTTCCCCCAGCCTCAACGATGATCAACAAACAGCCAGCCTGAACACCTCACCCCACACACTCTCTCCCCTGGGTTATTTTGAAGCAAATCCCAGACATCACATCATCTTTATTATCTGGAAATATTTCAGTGTGTATTTATAAAAAGATAAGGGCTTTTAAAACCTTACCATAATAAAGTTATCACACTTTAAAAAACCAACAGTAATTACTTAATAATATGAAATATCTAGGCACAGGTGTCCCTGATTGTCTCATAATTCTTATTTTACACTTTATTTGTTTGAATAAGGACCCAGATAAGATCTGTCTATTGCAGTGGATTGATATATTTTTCTGATTTCTTTTAACTTGTGATGCTTCTTTTTTGTTCCTTGTAATTTACTTGTTGCATTTTGCTAATTTGGATCCCTGTTGGTGTCTTTTACCATGTTCCTCTCTCTATTTCCTGTTAGATCCTGATGAGATTCAGGTTTGATTTTGGGGGGCAAAATTCTTTCATAGATGGTGATGTCTACTTACTTCAGGGATGCGTGACATCTGGTTGTCTCTTCTTTTCTGATGTTAGAAGCCACTGATGATGGCTGCCCAGATCTTTTTCTTCATTACTGATTACACACTGATGGATGGTATTCTAATTCTATCATTCATTCATCATTCATGAGCTGCCATACTTCTATCAAGACACACTTCCATTCATCAACCGTTTGATGGCCCTGAGGGGCAGTTTATATAGGAAAGACAGAATAAATGCTTGTCTCTTTCCCTTTTTAAAAAACCAGTTTTCTTTCTTTTTTTTTTTTAAAGACTTTTAATTTATTTGATAGAGAGAGACACAGCAAGAGAGGGAACACAAGCAGGGCGAGTAGGAGAGGGAGAAGCAGGCTTCCCACTGAGCAGGGAGCCCGATGCGGGGCTCGATCCCAGGACCCTGGGATCATGACCTGAGCCGAAGGCAGACGCTCAATGACTGAGCCACCCAGGCGCCCCAAAAACCAGTTTTCAAAATAGAGTTGGTTCCCTAGTGCTCTCCAGTGGTGATGGGTGAGGTGGTTGTTGTTAAGTTTCATTATGAATATACGATTTATTTTTTTTAACATTTTATTTATTTATTTGAGAGAGAGCGAGAAAGAGAGAGAGAGAGCACAAGCAGGGAGAGGGGCAGAGGGAGAAACAGGTCTCCCACTGAGATCATGACCTGAGCAGATGCTTAACCAACTGAGCCACCCAGGTGCCCCATGAACATGTGATTTAAATATATGTTTGATATAAGTTGATTCTGAGCCTAGAACAAAGCTGCCATATAGTTGGTGCTTAAAAAAAAAAAAAAGTTTTCCTGAATTGTGGGACTCACACCAAACCCACCAGGAGGAGGGGAGCTGAGAGGGGGTTGTGGAGAGCACTGTGGGAAGCCCCAGTGGGAGGGGGGGTGGGGGGTTCCACCAACACAGACAATCCAGCCACCAAAACTCCTGGGTGCATCTCTGGCCCTGAGTTGATGAGGGAGGATAACAACTGCCACGCACACACCAATTTACCTAATGCACTTGGTCATTTATTCATCTGTGGTGCAAGGGAGAAAACCCAAGGTCTGCAGTCAGAGAAACCAGGCGCTGAGCCCTGCTCTGATGCAAACCTCTTCAAAACTCAGTTTTCTCACATGTAGAAGGAGAATAAGAGTTCCTACTTCATGGGGTTGTTATGAGAATCAACTAATGATTTCCATGCTACTCACAGTGAGCATCTACTGGGTACAAACGATTAAGTGCAGTCTCTACAGCCTGAAGAGCTCCCACCCTTGTTGTAAGGCACGTCCCAGAGGCACAGGGAAGGTTTACTGAATGAAACCTGGCATGTGGCGTGGAGGGTACTGCAGAGACAGGCTAACTCTTTACCCAGACGATTTCCCTTTCCTTCTGCACACTGGCTAGACTCTATTTTCCAGCCTCCCTTGTAGTCAGATGGGCCATGCGCTTGAGTTCTGGGCAAAGGAATGTGGGCAGAAGTGATGTCAGAGGATTCCAGGCCAGCTCTCAAAAAGCCTCGACCCCCATTCCTCTACTCTCTCTGCCCAGCTGGATATCGGTCAGCTGGGACAACCTTGGAAACTCCCTGTCCAAGAAGACTGAGCTTCTGTCAGCCTGGATCCCCAAATAGCAGCACAGAGCTGAGCCTCCACACCCTGGGTCATGCATGGAAGCCATAAACTTCTATCATGTTAAGCCCATAATGTAAGATCTGTAAGACGAGCTAGTGTGACCCGCACAAATCAGAGATCAATAGGGAAGTGTGTGTTCAGAGAAGGAAGTGCTCCCTGAGTTCAGAGGCATGCTCAGGGATGTGAGCCCACTCTGGACATCAAAGGATGGGTCAGAGGAGAGAAGGTGCTGAGAGCAGGGCAGGAGGACCACAATGAACAAAGGAGCAGGTTCAGGTCACAGACTGGCAAGAAGAGAATCAGGGAGACAAGGGTATAGACGTGAGGTTGGAAAACTAAGCTGATTCTGGACTTTCTCCTGGGGTGCTGGGGAGCCACGGAAAGGAATTGAGTGAGGCAGCTACATGATCAGATTTGAGCTTTGGAAGGACTGCTTCCCCATAAAATTGAAACTATCCAGTGGCATGCTGGAGCTGGCTCATACCAACTCACAAGATTGATAGTTAAATGTATTGGAAATCTGTGGGCCAATTGTTAAACACACCACTATTAAAAATTAAATTATATAAACTTATAATTAAATAACATATTAAAAACAGAGGTAAAAATACTCAAGATTTACCAAGTCCTGTTTTATTACCTTTTACTATTACGTGTGGTCTTGAGATTATTTTTGTTTTACATGCCTGTGTGGCGGAAATGCCATACAGTGATGCATAGCTCTTCCCAACTCTGCACTCGGCGACATCACATCACTTAAAATCAGCTGTGAAATTGGCAAGCACTACAAATGAGGGTTTTTATTCTATTACACATTTTCTACCACACCACTGCATATGACTCAGAAATTTCACTATTTGGTACCTGTCATGGCTCTGTGTTTAGTAACTGTGTGACCTTGGACATGTTCTTTAACCTCTCTGGACTCAGTTTCTTCCTCTATAAAATGCAAATGATCTCTACGTAGAGTAGATGTTGTGGTGCGCTACCCAGATCCCCTTCAAGACCAAGCACTTCTTCCACAGCAGCTGGGAGTATCCCTTCTAGGAGGTTCCCTCTGCTGAGGAAGCTCCTTGACTAAGGATGTCTGGGGTGATGGGAGAGGAGTTGGGGCCTGGGGGGGGAGTGGGTTGCGCAGAGGGGAAGGTGGAGTCTGGGAGGAGGATGCCAACACCACCAGGAATGCAAATTCAGGCCACAGATGAGGTGAATTAATTTTGGATGTTGCAGTGGATGCTTTAGGGTTCTGTCTCAGACCCCCTTTCCTGAGCCAGGGCACCCAGCTGCTGTGAGCCTTAACTGCTAAGACTCACTGCTGTCCCTTCTCTGCAGCATCACAGAATAGCTCTTATCTGACTCCATCCCTCCCTGCGAGGCAGCCCAATACAAATGACTACCGGACACAGGTACCAAAGGCCAGTGACTTGACTCAAGGGGGACTAATTCTGTGTGGTGCGATTTATGCCCCAGGCTCTTCATGGGATCAGCCTGAAGTCCTATTCCACCTGGGAGCACCTTTTTACTCACCTCTCTCTCCCACCTGGCCCTGCTCCCCTCTTCCCTTCCAGAGTTCTTAGAGAGAACTCCCTCAATCAGCCACAGACACCCAAATCCCTGTCCCAGGCTCTGCTTCTAGGAAACCTGACCTGAGACAGAGGTCCCGGGTCTGTGTAATAGACTAGGAGGGAGGGCTCCTGAGGCTGTCGGACCCACAGGAGCTCAGGATAGAAGTCCATGCTGGGACAAGTGAGTAGGGGCAACCTGCATCTTCATACTTCATTCCTCCCCGACGTAGCAAGACAGGACATTTCTAAGTGTGGAAGTAGTTATGAAACCATGGAACTGGCATTTCTCTCCCTTTATGGGTAAAGAAGCCAAGGACCCAGGGACAGCTCTGAAAGGATAGAGAAGAGAAATGCCCTGCTGTCTTTGCCAGGATGATGTCCCTCAGAAGTAGACCAATCTGCCAGCAAGAAAAAAAGGAAGCATTTTTTTTAAATCAATTATCTCACCAGTTTTACCAAACTTAGCAATTTGTCTTCTTGCTCTAAGGAACACTTTTAAGGAGTGTCTTCCTCTTGCAACTATATTTTACATGTGATAATAGAAATGTGACCTTTAGTGAGCTGATCCTTAGGCAAATTGGCTGCTCAAAAGAGCCAGCCTTAACGGATGGATCTGAGGGAAGTGACCCAGGGCTGTTCTGTTCAGTGCTCTCAGGAAGGCTGAAGGCCAATGCTGCCCCAAAGGATGGGCCTTGTTCCCAGCCTGGGTAAGCCCATCTCCGCAGGCAGATTATTGGGACCTCAACTCCAACTCCTGGAACTCAACTCCTGGGTTCTGGGGAGCATTCCTCCCCTGGAAAGGACCCTGATTGGGAATGTAGAGGTTATTAATTCAGGGACTCACAGACTCTGGCTGGAAGGGGCCTAGAGGGTCCTTAAGAACAACCCTTCAGAAAGTCAGGGAGTCTCTCACTGACACCTCTACCAGGTGGTTTTCTAGACTCTGCTTGCCTGCCTCCTTTGATGGGAGGTTCCCTCCTTCTGAGAAGACCCTTCAGAGCTCTGACTCAGAAGGGTCTTCCTCACATAAAGTTGAACCCAGCTTCTTGAAATTCTTCCTATAGCTTCTGCCACTGGCTTCTGAGACCACAGCCCCAGCAAGACAACCCTACAGAGTCTTGGGAGCAAAGATATTGCAAACCCAAAAAAGCTGAATCTTAAACCAGAAGCAGGGAAAGCTGAAAACTCACCCAACTGAACCACAGAATCCTCAGGGCACATGAAGGGGCAGCACTGGCTGTATCTGGAATTTGGGATAAAAGGATGAAAAATATAAAGAAAGTTATTTTCTACCTAAAAGTCTATACCCAGCCAAACTATCAACCAGGTATGAGGTGAATAAAGACATTTTCAGATCTGCAAGTTATTTTAAAAAATTGTCTTCCACTTAGCCCTTTTCAGAAATTACTGGAGGATGTGTGTCACCATAATGAAGAAGGAAACCAAGAGAGATGAGGGTCTGGCACAGAGGAAACAGAAGGCTGAGAGAAATGAAGAGAATTCCCAGGCCCCAGATACGCACCAAGTCAGGGGAGGAGGAGCTGTCCAGATTGGAGCAAGTCTAAGGGCTTCAGGGGATGCGTTACCAAGAAGTTGAAGCTAAGAGAATGTGTGATGCATCTAAACATCTTGATGGGGTAGCTAGACAATCTGCTGAGAGTCTGAAGTTAACTTAGAGTAAACGTACATTGAAAACCAAACAAAGAGAACAGAAACCCAAGACAAATCAACTCTGAGAAAAAAAGAAAGTTGTATAAGGAAGAAAATATAAGCATAATTTATTTCAAGCAGTGCTTACTCATCATAATGATCTAACCAAAGTTACGCTCTAACTGCAGTGGGAGATTGGGAGAAAATGGGGTGGGTGGAGTGTTGGGGACAAGAGGGGGTTAAATCCTCACCTTACATGACAATGATTTAAGGCTGATATTCAAGTAGCATGGCAAGTATGTGATTTAGAGATATGGAGGTAAATATTACAAGAGTAAGTCGGGGGGCACCAGGGTGGCTCAGTCGGTTAAACATCTGACTCTTGGTTTTGGCTCAGGTCATGATCTCAGGTTTGTGAGATCCAGCCTGGAGGTGGGTGACCCACCCAGTGAGGAGTCTGCTTCTGTCCCTCTCCCTCTGCCCCCTCCCCTGCTTGCGTGCTCTCTCTCTCAAATAAATAAATAAATCTTTTTTAAACAAAAGAGTAAGTCAGGACATTTGAAAGAGACAACTTGGAAAGAGGATGCTATTTCTCCTAAAAAGTCTTGCAGAACTATTTGACTCTTTAAATCAATACATATAAAGCTTGGTTAAAATTTTTAATGTTAAAGAAAGAAAAAAAAAGGAAGATGAATGGAACGTTTTTGATAGTTATTTGGCAACATCTAGTAAAGTTGAAATTGAAATGCCTTTCTACCCAGCAGCAATATTTCCATAGTATAACTTTAGGTACAGACCCCACGGAAATGCTTCCCTGCATGTGAAGATGTTCATTGTAGTATTGTTTATAACAGGCAAAAAGCACGAGGATGAGAAAAAAGTAGGACAAAGTATTCTTCTACTTTATCTGTTATATTTTGTTTCTTTTATTTAAAAAATGATCTGAAGAAAATACAGTAAAATGTTCCTTGTGGAGAGTTATTAGATTGCTCTTTATATTTTTCTGTATTTTAAAAATTTTTACAAACTAAAACAGGGGGGAAAGGTTTTCATACAGATTAAATCAACAAATTGACCTGCCACACCCAGTGCTGGATAGTAGGAATGTGGAGCTGGATAAAACAATGATTGTGACCTCAAGGAACTCAAAATTTGGTGACTCTCAGCCATCTCATGAATTTCCCTGGTGCCACAGGAAGAACAATGACTCTGTAGTCAGGCAAGCCTGGGTTCAAAACCTAATATTGTCATTTACTAGCTGTATGATTTTTGATAAGACAATGAATTGCTCTGAGCTTTGGTTTCCACCGTATAATATGGAACAAATAATAAGAATTTGCAGAAAAACTATGTGTAATGCCAACAGTAATACCGAGTCTCTAATACATAGAAGGTTCTCAATAAACAATAGCTGTTATTATGAATAGATTGTTTAGTCCATTGACTCCTCCTCCAACTCGAACACCTAGAAGATATCTCTGTAAATGTGAGAAGCTATGGATGCCGGGGTATACTGTTGGACGTTGGTGTCAGACAGATCTCCATTCAAATCTTGTTTCCATCACTTAGTAACTATGCGGTTTCAGGCATGTCATTCAAATATCTACTTCTTGACGAGTTGTGAAGATTGAAGCGGAAAACTTGCCTTTCACAGTGCCTGGAACACAGTAAGCCCTCCCTACAGGATGGGATTGGGACACCAAGGACTGCTTCCTGTTCCCCACCCCCACCATCACCTGTCACTTCCTTCCCTGCCCTTCAGCTTGGAGCCATCAGATGACTTGCAGCTCCTCAGTCGTGCTGTGGTGGACACTGTTCGTTGCCTACTGTATTTGTTTCCTCTTGCTGCTGTAACAAATGACAACAAACAGTGGCTTAAAACAACACAAAGGTTATTCTCCTACAATTGTGGAGGTCAGAAGTCTGAAATGAGTTTCTCTGGGCTAAAGTCAAGGCATTAGCAGTGCAGTTCCTTCTGAAGGCTATGAGGAGCCAATCTGTCTCCCTGAAGCTCTCTAAGTGGCTTCTTTGATGCCTGTATTCCTTGTATTGTATTCCTGCCTTCTCCCTTGTCCCTTCATCAAAGCATGTCACTCCAATCTCTGCTTCCTTCCTATGTTACTTCTCCTCTGAGTCTGACTCCTCCTATATCCCTCTTAAAGTACTGTTGTGATTACTTCAGGTCCACCTGGATAATGCAGGATAATCTCCCTAACTTCATCACATCTGCAAAGTCCCTTTTGCTATAAAAACCAACATTCACAGTTCTGGAGATGAGGATGTGGACATAATTGGAGGCCATTATTCAGCCTATCACAGTCTCTTGGCCTCAAACATTCACATGCATCCCACACATAAGATATACTCATCCCATCCCAAGGTCCCTAAACCCATTAAATCCACTATCAAACCCAAAATTTCACCTAAGTCTCATCAGCTCTAAAGTTCTAAATCTCATCCTCTAAGTTAACTTTGCTGGTTCCTGGGGATTAGGACATGGATATATTCAGGAGGCCATTATTCTGCTACCATACCTATGAACCATCATTCTCTCCCATCTGATCTGATCTTCCAATCAAGTCCCAAATTTGCCTACCTATGGGAAATGAGCAAAAGTCACATCTGAACTTCTGAGTCATGCCTTTAAGGGAAAGTGGAATGCCTCCAGTACCTCCTCCCTTTCCAGTTGGCTGAAACAAAGACATGCTGGGAGAAGTTGGCACAGCCATCTCAGATCACAAGATGAAAGCCACAGGTTAAAGATGGCAGGGACAAAGGGTAGAAAGAACCTGGGTCTCTGTTCATGTGGACATAGAAATCAGCCTAGGACTACCTGCTTGGACTCTACCTTGAGAGAAAAATAAACATCTCTCTTGTTTAAGCTACTGCTATTTTGGATGTTTGTTACAACACTAAACCTGAGTCCTATATTGACTAAGCCTGAATATGTGCCATAATTGTGGCCAACTGGACATGGGAGGTGGTCTTCTGGAGTGTTTTTGGAAAACGTTTTCCTCTTTCCAGAGGTGCATAAGAAGGGACCCTGTCTCCATCTGACTTTTGGACATTGCTGTGTAAAGCAATGAATCCTGGGGCTGCTGCAGCCATCTTCTGACCTTGAAAAGCCAGTTCTAGGAATGAAAGCCATCCTGCCAAGGCTGGCAAAGGGGAAAGGGGGGGCAGTCCAGGGGTACTGGATGCTGTCCCTGAGCCACTGTACAAACTAACCCAAGAATGCCTACTTCCAGACTCCCTGCTACATGAGATAATGACTGTCTGATGCTAAAACCACCTCTAGCCAGTTTTTCTGTTGCTTTCAGCCAAAGAAATTCTAGCTATTTGGAGAGCTTCCGCAGTAGCTCCTGGGCTCAACCAAACCATCCCAGGCTCCATGCTGGAGGAAGCCTCGGGATTTTGCATTCTTCCTTCCTTGGTGCAAAGTGCTATGGCTCTTCCAGGATCTCCAGTCTTCATCATATCCCTGTCTGGCCAGGCCTGCCGAGGGCTGTGAAGGCTCCACCCCTCCCCAAATCAGGATTTATTAGGCATCCATCAGTCCATTAAGCTGTACGTGAGCTATTAAATTCCCTGAGTCTCTCTTCCCTTATCTGCAGAATAAGTTAATATATATAACCGCACCTCTTACAACATCTTTGTGTGAATTAAATTAGGTAATGGATTATTTATAAAGTTTGTCATATGTCAGTTTATCCTACTAGAACGTGAGTTCTTGAGCACAAATGAATGACAATATCTGTATAATCCCCAGAATCTATGACAGGGTCTAACACCAAGCAGATACTCAGTAAATATGTACCGATGAACTTTAGATATGACCAGTCAGTCCACAGCAGTTCTCTTGAGACACAATAATTGGTTCAGAGTTGACTGAAGCCAAGCTAACTGGGCCAACCAAAGTGAATCCCAAGACTTCTGCTTAGGCAGCTGGAAATTAGATTCACTTCCACTTAACTCCTCAGCTGTAGAGGGTGTTAGTCCAGAACTGCTGCAGCTAACTTGCCACACAAGAGGAAAGACTGCCTGAGTGTGGAATCTCAGAGAGAAAACAAACAGGGTTTTGATAACATAATTTAAGGCCCTGAATCAAAGCATACCTGAAGACCACTCTAAGGTTTTTCCGGTTACATGAAGCAATATCTCCTCCTCCTTTTTTCTTAAGAAGTTTTGGGATTTGCAACTGCTATGATGAATAATAGAATACAACTTGGTAAATAGGTGAGCCCATATGTGTGTATGAAATCACTCCTGCTGGATGGTTTAGTAAAACTACTGACGGTTAGTAATGGCATTGCTCTGCCTGGGTATGGTGCAGTAAATGGTCACTTATGCTGTGGAAATTAAAAGGCACCTGGGAGGCTCAGTCAGTTAAGCATCTAACTCTTGATCTCAGCTCAAGTCTTGACCTCAGCTCATCTTGATCTCAGCTCAAGTCTTGATCTCAGGGTCATGAGTTTAAACCCCACATTGGGCTCCATGTCCAGTGTGGAGCCTACTTTAAAAAAAAAAAAAAAAAGCAATAAGTTGGTTTCCTTGTTCCAAAAATGTTCTAGAGATTCTACAAAATAAAGTAATTCACAAGTGACTATACCCAACCCAAGAATATTCAATGTTCATTCTACTCTTCTGAGTACTCCCCACCCCCCAGAAAGTCAATTGGGCACAGCTATGTCTTCAAATCTTTTCTTTAATGGCCAATTGCTTTCTTTTGCCAACCAGAGGGTACCTTTTTTGGTTTAAGGTAGTCCCAAGACTGCCTGAACAAGGGTGGCCAGGAGAACAGAGTTGGCTGGAATAGACTAGCACAAAAGAGCAGAGAAATCATTAGTTTGAATGGCAAATATCTAAATTAGTTTGGTCTCCACCCTTGAGTACAGCAAGACTGGAGGTTCCACATACTCTCCCAGGTTGGGTCCTAAGGCTCCAAGAGGTTGATTGGTGAGCTCTGAAAATCAGCATCTTGTGAGGGAACAAGGGAAGCAAGGTGGGGCAGAGAGAAGATGGGCTATGGCTCAGTCACTACAAAGACTCAGCCAAATTCATGGGGAGCTCTGGGGCTGAAATGGCTTTCAGAGTTGTCCGGAGTTGAAGCAAGGGGGTTAAGCCTTTAGACTCCTACCCTGACCAGTCATTAGATGCAGGCTGTCCCCAAGAAGGGGGTCTGGCATTGGTAGAGGTAACTCTCTTTAACTGCGAGTGGTTACCGGAGAGGAACTCAGCAGAGAACCTTTAGCAGCCAGCTCTCCAGGCAGCTGGGGGGTGACTTGTGGATCTCCCTGACACATTACAGTGTCTACTACACTCCTGACTCTGCCAGAAACCTTGTCAGGAAGTGGGAGTGTCCCTAGTCCTCTCCATACTTGGCTCCATTTTCTCAGAGATCCCTAGCTTTTACTTTGGGAGCACCATAAAGCCGTCTGGATCATCCCCCAATCCCTGAAACACCAGTGCCCAAAGAACTGTGGGCAAATGGCCAAGCCTCAAGACCCCTCAGTCAGCCCCTCACAGGTGTCCTTGGTGCTTAGGCTGGTGGGATTTCCCCTTCTTTTGTTACCCAGTGGACCCCTCATTCTTTCCTCCTCTATCCTCAGAACTCACTCTGGAACTCACCCTCTGCCATGCCTTCTCTGAATGATACACCTGTGGATCCTCTCTTGGCACATGCCCCAGTAGGATTCTGCCCATGAAGTGATGGGTGGGAGTCTCCTTCCAATGGAACTTTTGGGGCTTATCTTCACATGAACACCAAGAAGAGCTGTTGGCATATGATGGTGGCTTCTCAGAAGTGCACACCTCCATCTGGCTGCTCTGTGGAATTCATGGCTCCCCTCTCTGGTTGGAGGATAGTGGGGCCCTGAGAGCCTCCTGCTATGCCCAGCAGGAGACTGTGTGCATGGCGGGGAGTGAGGAGCATGTCCTGTGGCTGGCAGATTCCTGGGAGGTACTGTCAGTTGTGTTTCACTCTCAGACTTCCTCCGGCCTGTGTGGGAGGCTTGGCCATGCCAGTCAACACGTGTGGCACGGCGGGCTGGGTTGCAAAATATATCCGGCATGGCAGTTGGTGAAAGAGTTATGCAATCGCCACCAACTTACGGAAACCACCGTGAGATGCTTTCTGGGAGGAGAGATGCCTGGTTTTGCCACCCTGGCCACAGGCTGGGGTTCCACGCTGGGGGTCTGGAGTGGCCCAGCCTGTGGGGTGTCAAGAACTGTGACAGATCTTCCCTGAAGCCACCTGGGAGCATGTGAGCCACAAGACCCAGCATCACTGGCATCTTCTCCTCTGAAGGACTCCAGTCCACTCTCTCCTTCACACTCTACAAACTCCAGAGAACAGTCTAATTTGGCTATCAGCTGCCCCTCAGACCCCCAGATCTTCCACAGGAGGTCCCACCTTACAAAGGGACAGGGCCAACCTTGGGAGGGAGTCTGGAGGGGATGTTTTTGGAGGGAATGGGGAGGAGAATGGAGACCCCATCCTGTAAGGAGTTGAAGTGGCTCACTGTGGACAAGGGGATCTAGCCAGTGACTCTAAGGCTCTGCAGGGCTGTCCCAAGGGGGGAAGCAGGTGGCATTCAGGGGCATCGATGACAAAGCTAGGGCCCATGAGGAAGTCAGAGGGAGACAGAGCTAAATTCCCTATCAAAAAGGACTTCCTCCTGTTCAGAGCTCTCCATGGATGGGATGGAATGACAAAAGGGAGTGGACTCATCATCATGGAAGGAACTAGAGAACCAACTGCCAGATGTCACAAAGGTAGGCTAAGCAGCATCTCTATCCCGTCTTGGAGGTGCCACTCCCCTGCACAGGGCCATCATCGGCCATTCCTGAGAAGCAGAGTAATGGAAGGAATTTTGCAAATCAAGCAGGGAACCGGGTAAGGAGTAGACCCCACAAAACCCCTCCTGCTCCCCTGGGCCCCCACGTCTCCCTCCATGGAGAAATGACTGAGAATGGGCTTTGAAGTCGAACCCACCTGAATATGAATCTCATATCCATTATTTACCCTCTGTGTAACCCCAGGGAAGTCATTTACCTTCTCCAAGCCTGCAGTTGCTCCTGGAGCCTGCAGTTGCCCCTCGGATGATTATGTGGGATGAAGGACAGGAGGGCCCTTGGCACGCACACAGTTAGTGTTCAAAAAAAGGAAAGTTGGTTTTATTTCAATCTTACCACCTGGCTGCCTTAAATCCTCACACTGAAACCATGTTCTTAAGGATCACCACCTCCAAGGATGGCAAAAATTGACATCAGGTTGGAATGTATCCTTCTAGACATTTTCATATGTCCTATGTACATATGTATGTATACTCAGTGAGGAGGGGTTATGTGATAGAAGTTGTATGCTTTGCATATTATTCTGCACCTTGCTTTTTTCACTCAACAATATATCTTGGAGGCATCTTCATGCTACTGAGTATAGATCTACCCGGTTCTCCTTAACTGCCTTATTTAGGGAATGGTTATAACATGGTTTATTTAGCTCTTCCTCTGTGAATGGACACTGAGTTTACTTCTATTTTTTCACCCTTACAAACAGTAAACATCTTCACTGATGTCTTCTAGGGTATATAAACAAAGGTTCCATTTCCAAAGAAGTGGAACCCTGATGTTGGGGAGTATGTGCATTTGTAATTTTAATATATATGGACGGGTGAAAATTCATTAATAAATGAACACAATTTTCAATTCAGTTACTTTAACCCCAGAGACAAATTTCAGGCATTGTGATTTTTCTTACATATTTAAATTGCAGTTAAAAGTTGTATACAAAAGGAATACATGCTTCTTGTAAAATAGATACCCAGGTGTGGATTTTTTTGTTTCGTTTTGTTTTTGTTTGTTTGTTTGTTTTTTAAGTGCAAGTCCCTTTCCTTCCTATCCCATCCCTTCTCCCAGTTGTGAATAGCTGGTATATATACTTCAGATCATTTGTTTTGCATTTACAAACACACAAGCAGCACAAACAGCACAAAAAAACAGAGACTTTTTTTATATGAATGAGATATAGATAGACAGATGGATGTACAACTTGATTTTCCACTTTACTGACATATCTTGGACATCTTTCCATGTCAGCATATGCATACCTGGATCTTTACTTTTAATGGTTGCATAGAATTTTATTGTAAGAGGCATCATAATAAACTTACCTAGTCCCCAATTGATGGACATTTTGGTTGTTTTCAGTCATTTGCTATCATAAATGAAGCTGTAGTGAATACCCTGGTACACACATCTTTGTGTGCTCTGAAAATACATTGAACTAAGATAAGCAAAATTAATCTTAGAAGTGTTTGAAGACAGGTGTTAGAAGACAGGAAATTGGTTACCCTTGGCAAAGGCCAGTGGCTAGAAAGGGACACAACAAGAGTTTCCAGGGTGCTGGCAATGTTCAGTTCCTTGATCTGGGTGCTAGTTGCACACGTGGAACTGTTCAGTTTGTGAAAATTCAGCAAGATGTACATTAATGGGGCACCTGGGTGGCGCAGTCAGTTAAGCATCCGACTCTTGGTTTCAGCTTAGGTCATGATCTCAGGGTTGTGAGATCCAGCCCCGCATTGGGCTCTGTGATCAGCTCAGAGTCTGCTTAAGACTCTTTTTGCCCCTCCCCAGTATGCACACTCGCTTTCTCTCTCTCTAAAATTAAAAAAAATGTACACTTACAAGTCCTCCGTTTTTCGGTATGTTATACTACAACTTAAAATTTTACTTTAAAAATAAGTGAAAAAAGGATATATTTATGTTTTGCTTAGAAAAGCAAGATAGGACTGAAGCTCTGTCACAAGTTAAATCCTAATTTGTGCAAAACTTGCAAACTGAACACAGTGAAATAATTTGCTTACAGATGTTGGACAAGTAATTAGGAGATGCATAGGCTGAGATGGGGCTGAATTTTTCCAGGGATTTAAGAAGCCCAGGGGGTTAAGAAAAGCTTTCCTGAGAAAGTTATGTTTAAACTGAACCCTGAAGGATAATGAGATGTTTCTACTGTCTGTTTTTTCTCTTGGGTTTTCAGTCACCTGTATTCTCATATGTCTGGCAATTTTTAATTGAGTGCCAGACATTGCATGTGAAAAATCATAGATAATATAAGGTTCTGGGTGACATTATTCTTCTTCAGAAAGAATTTGCATTTGCTTCTGGAGAACAGCTAGGAACACTCCCAATCCCAGATCATCTTAATCCAACCATGGAGATGATTCAAAACTAAGCATCAGTCCCTGTGAAGGATGGTCTATTTCTGGTTCACTCTTATTTTTTTTTTTAATATTTTACTTATTTATTTGAGAGAGAGAGCAAGCAAGAACACAAGAGCAGGGGGAGGGAGAAGCAGACTCCCCGCTGAGCAGGGAACCTGATGCGGGGTTCAATCCCAGGACCCTGGGATCATGACCTGAGCCAAAGGCAGCCGCTTAACCAACTGAGCCACCTAGGTGCCCCTGGGTCACTCTTATTTTTAACAGCATTTCAGTTGAGATATAGTTCACGTATCACACAGTTTGCCCATTCAAAGTGTAAAAGTCAATGTTTTTTAGAGTATTCACGCATACGTGCAATCATCAGTACAGTCAGTTTTAGAACATTTTCACGGCCCCTAGAGAAATCCCAAAGGATTTAGCTATCACCTCTCTCATTACTCCTACTCCCCCCAGCCCTAAGCAACTACTAATCTCCTGTCTCCATTGATTTACCTATTTGGATATTTGATATGAATGGAACTATATTAGGTATGATCTCCTTTCTTTCACTTAGCACAAATGTGTTCGAGGTTCATTTGTGTTGTAACATGTATCAGTACTTCATTCTTTTTTATGGCTGAATGATATTCCATTGTATGGATAGACCACGTTTTATTTATTCATTCTTCAGTTAATGAATACCTGGATTGTTTCTACCTTTTGGCTATTATAAGTAGTGCTTCTATAAACATTTGTATTCAAGTTTTTTGTGTGAATATGTACTTTCATTTCTCTTGGGTAGATACCTAAGAGTAGAATTTCTGAGTCATAGGGTATTTAACCATTTGAAGAACTGTTAGACTGTTTTCCAAAATGGCTGCTCCATTTTATATCCACACCAGCAGTGTATGAGAGTTTCCACTCTCCACATGCTATTGTCTGATTTTTTTTTTATTATAGCCATCCTAATGGGGGTGAGGTGGTATCTCGTCATTTTAATTTGCATTTCCCTGGTGACCAATAATGTTGAACATCTTATTGGACATTGGTATAGCTTCTTGGGAAAAATGCCTACTCAAATCCTTTGATCATTTTTTTAATGGGTTGTCTTTTTACTAACAAGTTATAAGATTTCTTTGTATATTCTAGATACAAATTCCTAATCAGATACATGATTTGTAAATATTTTCTCCCATCCTATGGGTTGTCTTTTCACTTTCTTGATAGTGTACTTCAAAACATAAAATTTTTAAATTTTGATGAGTTCAATATAAATGGTTTTTGTTTTCACCATCGCTCATGTTTTTGGTGTCACATCTTAGAATCTATTGCCAAATGTGGAGCCATGAAGATTTATCCATATGTTTCTTCTAATAGTTTTCTTGTTTTAAGTCTTATATTTGGGTTGTTGATTGATTTTGAGTTGGTTTTTGCATATGGTGTGATAGAAGGGTCCAAATTCATTCTTTTACATGTGGCTATCCAGTTGTTTAGTACCATCTGTTGAAAAAACTATTCTTTTTCCACCTTGGCAACCTTGTCTGAAAACAATTAAGCATAGACACATGGGTTCAATTCTAGACTCTCAATTCTTTTTTTTTTTTAATTTTTTTATTGTTATGTTAATCCCCATACATCACATCATTCGTTTTAGATGTAGTGTTCCACGATTCATTGTTTGTGCATAACACCCAGTGCTCCATGCAGAACGTGCCCTCCTCCATACCCACCACCAGGCCAACCCATAGACTCTCAATTCTACTCCACTGCTCTATATGCACCTATCCTTATTCCACTACTACACTGTCTTGATTACTATTGCTTTGTAGTAAGTTTTGAAATCAGAAAATGAGTCCTCCTACTTTGTTCTTACTTTTCAGGATTATTTTGGCTATTCTTGATCCCTTGCAATTCCATATGAATTTTAGAATCAGCTTTTCAATTTTTACCAAGAAGTCTTCTGAGATTCTGATGGGGATTGCATTGAATCTGTAGATCAGTTTAGAGTATTGTCATCTAAATAATATTAAGTCTTCCAATCCATGAGCATGAAATGTCTCTCCATTTACTTGGAATTTACTTATTGTCTTTCAAGATGTTTTGTAGTTTTCAAGGCATAATTTTTTACTTCTTTTGTTAAATTTATGACTGAGTATTTTATTCTTTTTGGTGGTATTGTCAATTGAATTGTTTTCTTCATTACATTTTCATTTTGTTCTTTGCAAGTGTATAGAAATACAATTGATTTTTATATATTAATCTCATATCCTGCAACCATGCTGAATTTGTTTATTATCTCTAATAGTCTTTTAGTGGTTTCCTTAGGGTTTTCTATATAAAGTGTCATATCTGTGAATAAATTTTCCTTCTTCCTTTCCAATATAAGTGCATTTTATTTCTTTTAATTATCTAATTGTTCTGGCTAGAACCTCTAGAACAATCTTGAATAGAAGTGGCAATAGTGGACATTCTTGTCTTGTTCTTATCCCCAGAGGGAAAGTATCCAGTCTTTCACTATCACGTATTATGTTAGTGATGGGCTTTTTGTAGATGCCCTTTATCAGGTTCACGAAGTTCTTTTCTATTCCAAGGTTGTTTAGTGTTTTTATCATAAAAGGGTGTTGCATTTTGTCAAGTGATTTTTCTGCATCTATTGAGAGGATTGTGTGTATTTTATCCCTCATTCTATTGATAAGTTTTATTACACTGATTGATTATCAGATGTTAAATCAAATTTGCATTCTTGGATAAATCCCACATGATCTGGTACATAATTCTTTTATACATGTTGCTGGATTCTGTTTGTTAGCATTTTGCTTAGGATGCTTGCAATGATATTCATAAGAGATATTGGTCTGTAGTTTTCTTTTCATGTATTGTTTTTCATTTTGATATTATGCTGGCCTCATAGAGTGAGTTGGAGAGTATTCCCTCCTCTTCTATTTTTTGGAAGACTTTGTAAGGAAGGGGCACTAATTTTCTAAATGTTTGGTAGAATTCACCAGTGAAACCATCCGGCCCTGGCTGCTTTTTTTTTGTGGGTAGTTGTTTTAATTACTAATTCAATCTCTTCGCTTATTAGAGATCTATTCAGATTGTCTATTCCTTCTTGAGTCAGTTTTGGTGCTTTGTGTCTTTCTAGAAATTTGTTCATTTCATCTAAGTTGTCTTATTAGCATGAAATTGCTCATCATATGCCTTTATAATCCTTTTTATTTTTGTAAGGTCAGTAGTAATGTCACTTTCATTTCTGATTCTAGTCATTTGAGTCTTCTCTCATTTTTTCTCTTGGTCAATCTAGCTAAAAGTTTGCTAGTTTTCTTGATCTTTTCAAAAAAACAGCTTTTGGTTTTGCTGATAGTCTCTATTGTTTTTCTTTTTTTTTTTTTTTTTTTTTTAAAGATTTTATTTATTTGTGAGAGAGAGAATGAGAGACAGAGAGCATGAGAGGGAGGAGGGTCAGAGGGAGAAGCAGACTCCCTGGCCGAGCAGGGAGCCCGATGCGGGACTCGATCCCGGGACTCCAGGATCATGACCTGAGCCGAAGGCAGTTGCCCAACCAACTGAGCCACCCAGGCGCCCCTCTATTGTTTTTCTATTCTTCATTTTCTTAATTTCTACTTTAATCTTCATTATATCATTCCTTTTTCTTTTTTTAGAAGATTTTATTTATTTGAGAGAGAGAGAGTGCACAAGCAGGGGGGAGAGGTGAAGGGAGAAGCAGACTCCCTGCCAAGCAGGGAGCCCAATGTGGGACTCGATCCCAGGACACTGGGATCATGACCTGAGCCTAAGGCAGACACCGCCTCATTCCTTTTGCTTGATTTAGGTTTCATTGCCTTTATTTTCCCAGTGTCTTAAGATGGAAGGTTAGGTTAATGATTTGAGATCTTTCTTCTTTTTTGATATAGGCATTTTTGAGATAACATATATTTCCCTCTAAGACTACTTTGGCTGTCTTGATATGCTGTGTCTTTGTTTTACTTCATCTAAAAATATTTTCTAATTTCTCTTTGATTTCTTCTTTGTCCCATTGGTGATAGAGGAGAGTAGTGCTTAAATTCCACATATTTGTGAGTTTCTTAAATTATTTTCTGCTATTGATTTCTAACTTCATTCCACTGTGTCCAGAGAGCTTACTTCATGTTATTTCTATCCTTTAAAATTTACTGAAGTTTGTTTTATGACCTAGCATATGGGCTCTACTGAAGGATGTTCATGTGCACTTGAGAAGAATGTGTATTCCGCTGTTTGGGGGAGTATTCTATAGATGTGTATTAGGTTTAGTTGGTGTATAGTGTTGTTGTCTTCTGGGCTTTTTGTTTATCCTCTGCCTAGTTGTTTTATCCACTATTGATAGTGGGATATTGAAATCTCTAATAACCATTATTGTTGAATTGTTTACAACTCCCTTCATTTATGTCAGTGTTTGTTTCATGTGCTTTGATGCTATGTTTTTAAGTACATATATATTTATAATTATTGTCTCTTCCTGATGGATTGACCCTTTTACTGTTATAAAACGTCCCTCTCTATCTTTAGGAACTTCTTTTGTTCTAAGTCCATTTTGTCTGATATTTGACAGTGCAGAGCCAGTGCAGATTTCTTGTGGTTGCTGTCTGCATGATACATCTTTTTCCATCCTTGTGCTTTCAATCTATCTGTATCTCCAAATCTAAAGCGTGTCTCCTGTAGACAGCATAGAGTTGGAGCTTGGGTTTGTTTTTTTTTTTAATTCAATCTGATAATCTCTGCCTTTTACTGGATTGTTTAATTCATTCACACTTAATGTTATTACTAATATGGCCAGATTCACATCTACCATTTTACTTTTTATTTTCTGTGTCTCATATCTTTTTGTTCCTGTATTCTTCCTGCTTTTGTTTGCATTAACAATATTTCCTAAGGTAACATTTAAATTTCTTTAGTGACATTTTTACTATATGTTTTTGAGATATTTCCTTAGTGGTTGCTCTAGGACTTACCATCAGCTTTTGATTTATACTAACTTAATTCCAGTGAGATATAGAAATGTTACTTCTATAAAATACTATTCCCTTTTCCTTCTTTTTTGGTATTATGTTACATATTATATCTATAAAGTTTCTAAACTCAACATTACCTTGTTATAATTATTACTTTATACAATGTCATGTCTCTTAAAGAAACTGAGAAGAGGGGCGCCTGGCTGGCTCAGTTGTTAAGCGTCTGCCTTCGGCTCGGTTCATGATCTCGGGGTCCTGGGATCGAGCCCCACATCAGGCTCCCTGCTCGGCAGGAAACCTGCTTCTCCCTCTCCCACAACCCCTGCTTGTGTTCCCTCTCTCGCTGTGTCTTTCTCTGTCAAATAAATAAACAAAAATCTTTAAAAAAAAAAAAAACGAAACTGAGAAGAAAGATCAAATATATATTTATAGGTTTAGTTGCATTACTCTTCTTATTTATCATTTCTAGCTCCCTTTTTTTGTTCCTGTGGATTAAGTTACCATCTGGAGGCATTGCCTTACCCCAAATATAGCTTTGTTCCACCCATCTTCTTTGTGCTATATATTATATTTTAAGATGGTATAGGCCCAACAATACATTATTATATACATATTGTTTTATACAATAGCTTTTTAAATAAGAGAAGAAAAAGAAGAAATCTCATTTATACTGTTTCTTGTAATTACATAATTATTTTTGTCAGTGATCTTTGTTTTTTGTGTGGATTCAAAATATTATCCAGGGTAACTTGCTTTCAGTCTCAAGAAGCTCCTTTAGTATTTCTTTTTTTTTTTTTAATTTATTTATTTGACACAGAGAGAGACAGAGATAGAGCACAAGCAGGGGGAGCAGCAGAGGGAGAGGAAGAAGAAGGCTCTCTGCTGAGCAGGGAGCCCAAAGCGGGGCTCGATCCCGGGACCCTGGGATCATGACCTGAGCTGAAGGCAGACGCTCAACCAACTGAGCCACCCAGGCAACCCTCCTTTAGTATTTCTTGTAAAGCAGGTCTACTGGCAAAAAAAAAATTCTCAGATTTTGTTTATCTGATAATGTCTTTACCTCATTTTTACTTTCAAAAGATAGCTTTGCTGGATATAAGATTCTTGGTTAACAATTTTTTCTCTGTCAGTTTGAATATGTTATCCCACTGCCTTCTGGCCTCCTTTGATGAGAAACCAGACGTTATTCTTATTGGGATTCCTTTGTAAGTGATGTCATTTTTCTCTTGCTGCTTTCAAGGCTTTCTCCTTGTCTTCAACTTTTTTTTCAAGCTTATTTATCTTTTTTAGTAATCTCTACACCTAAGGTGGGGCTTGAACTCATGACCCTGAGATCAAGAGCCACACACTCTTCTGACTGAGCCAGCCAGGCACCCCATCCTTGTCTTTGACTTTCAACATTTTTGCTGTATAATATGTCTGTTGTAGATCTCTGCATTTTCCTACTTGGAGTTTGTTGAGCTTCCTGGACATATAGATTAATATATTTTCAATAAATATGGGAAGTTTTCAACCCTTACTTCTTCAAATATTTTTTTCTGCTCCTTTCTCTCTCCCCTCCCCATCTGGTACTCCCATTATATGCATGTTGGTGTGCTTACATGGTTTTTCTGAGCTCTGTTTATTTTTCTTCATTCTTTTTTCTCCCTGTTCATTAGATCACATTATCTCTTTCAATCTATCCTCATGTTCACTGATTCTTTCTTCTGCCAGTTCAAATCTATTATTGAGTTCTTGTGAATTTTTTCATCTTATTTGTACTTTTCTCCAGAATTTTACTCTTTTACTCCAGAATTTTCATTTATTTTTTAAAAATTATTTCTCTTTATTGATATCCTCTACTTAATGCAACATGCAACATTATCATCATAATTTCCTTTACTTCTTTAATCATGGTTTTCTTTAGTTTCATGAACATATTTATAATGGACCCTTTGAAATCTTTGTTAAATCCAATATCTGATGACTTTCACAGGTAGTTTCTGTTGCTTTCCTTTTTCCTAGTGTATGGGTCATACTTTCTTGTTTCTTTGCATGAGTCATAATTTTTTGTTGGAAACTTGACGTTTTAGATGATATATTACAGCAATTCTGGGTACTGGTCTCTGTGGTACTGGTCTCCCTACTGTCCCAGACTTGATATTGTTATTCATCTGTTTTTTGGAGTTTGTTTTGTTTTGGTTTTTTGGGGTGAGGTTGTTTTGTTTTTGTTTTTGTGTTTGTGCTTTTAGTGTTGGGCTGAATTATATTAGTGAAGTCATCTCTTACTGCCATCCTGCAGTGTGAGGCCTCTGATGTTGCTCCTCAGGGGTTGCAGCCTTGAGGATACCCACAGTCACCCTGGGATAAAAATCATGTGGGCAGATTTCATTTTGATTGTTTCTTTCCCTCACCATATCCAGCTGTCAAGCTTCACTGATTGGGGTTGATTGTTTTATTGTTTTCATCAATGCCTTGGGGCATAATTGCTCCACAAATTGATCCAATCGAATGCAACCTTCTTTGAAGGAAATAATGTGTAGTAAAGAATTTAACTACTTGCCCCAAAATACATCTGGCCTTTAGCTCCAGCCTCTCGGAGAATCAATTATTGCCTTGACAAGGAAATGGAGCCAAATTCCAGACAGACTTCTCTGGGTGTCCCTTCTCTCCCATATTTTAACTCTGCAATCCCTCATTGCCATGGTAACTCTTCAGAGAGATGGTTTTTAGATACTTAGTTCATATTTTCTAGCTATTCTCAGAGGAAGGGTTGGTCTGGAACAATATAATCTACCAGTGATAGAAACTTAAACTGCAGTGGTTAACAATGAAGATGGAGAGGAAAATGTGAGGGGAAGAATCATTTAGGAGGTAGGATCAATAGGACCTATTGATTGGTTGATTGGATGTGAGAAGAGGGAAGAGATCAGGACAATATGGGGGTTTCTGGATCTAGTAATTTCATGGTTGGTGGGGCCCTTCACAGAGACAGGGATCCAGGAAGAGGAACCATATGATGAAAAGGGGAGATAATGGATTCAATATTGGTATTCTGAATTTAAAATGCTTGTGTGACATTCTAATGTCCAGGAGGCAATGCAATATTGAGGTCTGAAGTGCAAGAGAGAAGCCTAGTGGGGACAGAGAGATTTGAAAGTTATCAACAAAGAGGTGAGAACTGAAACCATGGGAGTGGAGAAGAGGGTCAAAAGAGAAGAGGAATCAGGGAAGATCCTTGGAAGACTTTTCAGTGATGGAAGGAACAGTCGGCTCAGAGAATGAACAGCCAAAAAATCAGAAGGAATTTAGAAGAGTACAGGGGATAGAAAAGAATCAAAGGAGGAGGGAAGGATCCACACATCAGATGGTCCAAGCAAATGAGAGAGGTACTTTCCAGAGAAGTCTCAGTGATAGTGGAGGCAGAAGCCAGATTTCTAAGGCTCAGGGAGTAAGCAGGTAGTAAAGAAGTGGAAGACAGAAGTGTAGACAACTCTTTTCAGAAGTTCCTAAGAGGTGTTTGTTGAAGATCTCTATTCTGCTGGGTCTACCTAATGTAGAAAGTGTGTGTGCAGCATTCCTGCAGTCTACACTGGCTGTTTTGGCTCTCCCACCTCCCATTGCCCTATTAGGCCCTTGAGAGAATTCCCATGATGATGGCCTCATTGTTGAATCCAACAATTTGTTTTTTTCCCTCAATGTACCTATTCATTCAGCATCATCTAACACTGTTAATCATTCATCTCTACCTCTGGTCCAAGATAACATTTGTGGTGGTTTTAAAATATGAGTGCACATCCTTTGACACTCTCCCCCTTAACCCTTTCCCCATGAGTATGGGAAGGCTTTTGGCCAGTTCTATTAATAGATACTATGGAATCTTAAATGCTAGGTCATAAAAGGTCATACAGCTTTCTGCCTTGTTGCTGGAACCCTTGGTCCCAGAGCCCTGAGCCACCATGTAAGAAGTCCAACCATCCTGAGAAGTCCAACTATCTCTCTGCCACACTGGAGAGGCCATGTATAGATGATCTAGTAGACAGTCATACCTGAGCCCATATTTCAGTCTTTCCAGCCCAGGTGCAAGACGCATGAATGAAAAAACCCTCTGGGAAATGGATCCTCCAGCCCCAACTGTTCCAGCCCTGCAGCTGTCAGAGTTACCCCCAGCCATTCAAGTCATCCCAATTGAGGGCCTAGATATCCAGAAGCAGAAAAGACCCACTCTGCCTGTCCAAATGCAAATGCATGGCCCACAACATCCATGTGCATAGTAGAATAGTTGTTTCACATTACTATATTTTGGGATGGTTTGTTACACAGCAATAGATAACTGGAACACCATTTTTTTCTCATTTCTGTTCTTCTATTCATTCTTTTTCTCCTAATCCTACACAGCTACACAGATTATGTTCCCACCAGCCAGAGTGGGAAGTTCTCCCAACTCAGTAATGGAGCCTAATTAGCCCTAGACTAAAGGCTGTTCTGAACCTAACAAAGCTTAAAAACGTGCCTCAAAAGAACTAAATTCTATCCCGAACAAAGCTCCAAAATATTTAAAGAAATACAAAATAAACAAAATCAAACACTCAAGAACATAATATTTACAATGCCTGTCATCCAGTCAAAAATTACCAGGCACACAAAGAAGCAAAAAAAATAATAATAAAAATAATAAGGAGAAAAAGTAATCAATAAAAACAGACCCAGAAATAACACAGATGACAGAATGATTTGACAATGGCATTAATAGGATATTGAGGGGCGCCTGGGTGGCTCAGTTGGTTAAGCATCTGCCTTTGGCTCAGGTCATGATCCCAGGCTCCTGGGATCAAGCCCCACATCCGGGAGGCTGCTGCTTCTTCTTCCTCTGCCCCCCTCCCCCACTCGTGCTCTCTTTCTCTCTCAAATAAATAAATAAGTAATCTTTTTAAAAAACAAAGTATTTATAATAGTTGACTACTATAAATATACTCAATATATTCAAGAAGGGAGAGGAAAACATGAACATGATGTAGATAGAAATTAATATAAAAAAGACCAAAGTCGGGAGGCCTGGGTGGTGCAGTCAGCTAACATCTAACTCTTGATTTCAGCTCCAGTCATGATCTCTCGGTCGTGAGATTGAGCCCTGCATTGGGCTCTACACTCAGCTCAGAGTCTGCTTGAAGATTCTCTCTCTCCATCTGCCCCTCCCCCTGCCTGTGTTCGCTCTCTCTCTCTCCCATACAAATAAATAAATAAATAAAATCCTTTTTTAAAGAAACCAAAATCAAACTTCTATGAATGAACAATATCCTGGATAGGATTAACAGCACATTAGACACTGCAGAAGAAAAAGAAGGCAGGAAAAGAAGATAAGTGAATGAAAAGCAGATGAGACAGATAGAAATCAACTAAACTATGTATGGTGATTAACATAACATAATAAAATAAAATTTTTTAAAAAAAATCTTAGATTTAAATTCAGCCATGTCAATAATCATATTAAATGTAAACGTTTTACATTCTAATTAGAAGGCAAAGATTATCAGATTGGGTAAAAAGGCAAGACCTAGGTCCTCTATAAGAAGCCCACTTTAAATATAAAAGCTATGAATAGATGCAAAGTAAAAGAATGGAAATATATATATACACAACACTCACACACACTTTTTTAAAAAGCTCAGTAGTTATACTAATATCATACAAAGTAGATTTCAGAACAAAGACTATTATCAGAAATTCAAAAGAAGATTTCATAATGACAAAGGGGTTAATTGATCAAAAAAACATAAAGATCCTAAATGTTAATGCACCTAATAACACAGCTTCAAAATACATGAAGCAAAAATCGTTGAGCTAAAAGGAGAAAATGACAAATCCACAGTTATGGTTGCAGATTTCAACATACTTCTCTCAATAACTGATAGAACAAGGTAGACAGAAAATCAGTACGGATATGGAACAGGGGTCAGCAAACAGATCAGCCTCACTTTTGTAAATAAAGTTTTCTTGGAATACAGCCATGCACGTTTATTTACAGACAGTTGATAACTGCTTTCATGCTACGATGGCAAAGTCAAGTAGTTGCAACAGAGATGGTATGGCCTGCAAGACCAAAAACATTACATCTCCTGATATAAAAGACTTGAATGACATTACCAAATTGACCTGATTAACATTTTTAGAACATTCCACACAAGGACATCTGAATACACTTTTTTTTCCAAGTACACATGGAACATTTACCGAAACATTGTATTCTGCATGATAATACAAGTCTTAATACATTTACAAGGATTCAAATATTTTCTAATTTCCTTTGTAGTTTCTTCTTTGACTCCTGGGTTATTTGGAAGTGTATTGTTTAGTTAGTTATTGACTTCTAATTTAATTCTATTGTGGGCAGAGAAAATATTTGAATAACAGAAATGAAAATATGACGTATCAGAATTTGAGGCATGCAGATCAAATAAGACTTTCCTAGGCTGCTTGTGTATTTTAGCTCAGGGACACCATGATCACTCAGCCACCACTGAAGATTTCTATGGGCCAAGCATCCTGCTTATTGCTCTGGCCCAGCTGCCCACCTTATCTCTGGTGTTTAGGTGCCACCACCCATACTCTCCTGCTTCCTTGAATCATTCAACTTCCCCAAAACTTAGTGGCTTAAACACCAATCTTTCACTTTGCTCACAATTCTGTGATCAGCTGAGTAGTTCTTGTGGTCTGAGTGGGCTCGCTGAGCCTTTCATGTGCCTGTAGTCAGCTGGTGGCTGGATGACCTAGGACATCCTCACTCACATATCTGGCAATTGGCTGGCTGTTGGCCAGAGAGACAGGGACAAATGGGCCACATGTCTCTCATCATTCAGCAGGCTAGCCCAGAATTTTTAACCAGAGGCCAGGTTCCAAAGCAGGAGGAAAGGGCAGACAAGCTCCAAAGTGCATTCTTCAAGCTCCGGCTTGGGCCACCCTTATTACTGTTCCATTGTCCAAAGCAGATTAAACACTGGAACCCAGATACAAGATGTAGAGAACCAGACTTCCACCTGGGAAGAGCTGCAGAGTGCTGTGGATATAGTGGGAAGAATTTGTGGCCATTTCTACAATCCATGCAGGGAGCTCATTTCAATGGGGATGTCTCCCACTGTCATCACCATCCTGCAGAGAATAACCATGACACGGCCTTTCAAAATTCTGATGTTCCCCTCACCAATGTATTACTCAAAGCCCTGGTCAAGAAAATGTCCTGTGGACACCCCTCCCCAGGGATCACTGTTAGGGGCCAGATGAGTATTTGCTGAAATCTCAATCACTGCCACAGCTCTAGCTTCAAAGGAGTCTGGAAAAGGTTCTTTTCTCGCTTCCCAACCTCTGCAGTATAGGAAAGGATGCCAGAAGGTGGTGACACAGATGTTGAGCATCAGTCCCTCATACCCACTCATGCCAAGGTGCCTCATGAGGAGGGACAGCTCCTACCCCTTGGCCTCGAATTCCAGCTCCTTTAAGCCATATCACCAGAGGCCTCCCACCTTCTGGCTCAGGCCAGCCACAGCTATAGCCCAAACCAACCCCAACAGGGGCAAGGCAGCCCCCATGCCTTGGCCAGACCCCTCCACCGCCCCCAGCACACACTCCCGAGGCCCAGAACCTACAATAATAATCACCTTGGTCACCAGCCCTACTGCATGCCTGGGACTGTGCTCTGCACTCTAGATATATCATCTCCCTCAATCCCCCAAACCCCCTCAGGTGGGGGGAACACTCCATTTTATAGGGGATAAAGCCAAGGCTCAAAGGGATGAAGTCACTTCCTCAAAGTCACCTATGATAGAGTAAGCAAGCTGGGATTTGAACCCAAATCAAAGGGATATGAAAGCCTCCCCACTGCGCTGCACAGCTTACCTGGCTCGCATTTCCTACCTCTGCAGTCCCTACACAGAGGACCAGGACGCCAAGGGAGGACCATGCTGACCCACTGCCTCAGTGCCCAAGCCATGGATGCCTTCGCTGGGTCCTGTAATCAGCCCTCTGCAGAGGCCCTACCAAACCCTCCTCTGCTGCCGACAAACATGCCTTGGGTGAGAGGGACACATTCCTCCCTCCAAATTCCTAGAGGAAAAACAAGTGTGTAATGGTTGGAAATATGCTATAACAACCAGACATCCCTGTAGTCAGCTATATAAATGTGGGGACATTGCCAGTTCTATTTCCCCTCGCTTGCAGAACAGACTTTTCCTAAGGAGAATCCCTTAGGATAGAAGGGGGAGGGGGGCTGACGTCACCCCTCACACCGGCACCAACACTATATCATGTGACCCATGCCTGGCCAATCAAAGTCCACATGACTGGTTCAGAGGTGGACATATGACCCAATCTGAGCCAATGGTCAGTCATCCCTGTGTTGTTGGGTTTTTTTCTGGAACTAATGGGAAGAGGACGTTTTCATTCCACTGGAATTGCTGAGCTTGTTCATGATGAGCCTAAAGCCACTGGAACTATCTGGCTGGCATAAGGAGAAAGCCTCTAGGGAAAGAAGCCAACACAGAGGCCCTGGAGCCAGCCATTCCTGAAACTGGAAAAGTTTTCTTTTTTCTTTTTCTTTTTTTTAAAGGAATGAATTATATCTCCAATGTTACTTGTCCTGAAATTTTAAAAAATATTTTATTTATTTATTTGACAGAGAGAGAGAGAGCGAGAGTGCACAAGCAGGGAGAGCAGCAGGCAGAGGTAGAGGGAGAAGCAGGCTCCCCACTGAGCAGGGAGCACAATGCGGGGCTTGATCCCAGGATCCTGGGATCGTGACCTGAGCCGCCGAAGGCAGCCGCTTAACTGACTGAGCCACTCAGGTGCCCCTGGAAGAGTTTTCAATTACATAAATCAATAATTTCTCTTTTTTCCTTAAGGCATTGCATTGAGTTGGGCTTTGGTCACATGCAGTCAAATGATCCTGTTGAACACAATAAACTATGAAAGTCAAGTCAGGCTTCCATTTGTTTTGCAAGGCATAAACTTGACCCCTTTCTCATCAAGTAAGCAAATAAAATCCTCCATACCCAGAACCATCATTCCAGTCATTCTGGCGCCTTCCCAGGGCCTTGCCCAACCTTTTCCTGACCTGAGCACCGCCCCCCCAACACACACACACAACATGGCAGTTCCCCAGCAGCAATGCTGGCCCCGCCCACCTCCCTTGATACCCAGTCTGGCGCTCGCGTTGTCCTTCCATGAAGACCAGGTCTCCCCGAAGAGGGACACAGGCTTAGGGTGTGGGGCTGAGCACAAATAGCCTTAGGCTGATGGTCACCAAACTGTGGATCATGCACCTATCTGGAAAACACTTTCAAGCAAGCATCCCAACATCTATATGTTTATTTACATATTGTGCAACACTATTTGCATTTTATGTATTAATAAAGCTTCACTAATTCCTCATTTTAGATGACATTTAAATAAAAATTCTCCAATTCTCTTCCCTTGTCTTTCACCCCCTCTTTGGAGACCTCAGGAGGAGGGGGTGCTGGCCGGACTCTCCTTCCCATCCCCCAAGTTGTTTTCCAAACTTTCAATATTGTGAGTAAAAGGAGGGGCCCTGCCAGGGGAGGGCTGGCTGAATTACCCCATGGAAATATTGGCGCCCTGGGCTGGGGGCAGGGTGGGCCCAGTTTCCAGGAAGGGTTTGGGCAGGAAGCCAGGCAGGAAGGGGCTGGGAGTTTCTGGAAGGGCAGCCTGGAGAGGCCTGGCAGGCTAGCCCATGGGCCTCACTGCACAGCACTTTCAGAGATGGGGAATCCTTGGCACTTCCGGGCACATGCCAGGGCACCACAGGTGGGGGAGGGAGGGCAGGAGAGTTCCTGCTTGAGAACAGAGACAGAGGTCATAGGTGCCTCCTCAGTGGGCTTCCAGGAGGGGTGGCCATGGACAGACAGGAGAAGGTGGGCAGACTCGGAGGGGCAGTGACAGGGGGCACTTGGGTCTCCCTCTGAGCCTGGCCCCACCCACCCACAGCCTGGGTGGGATCCTTATAAGACATGTACTTTCAGCCAAGAGGGTTCTTGGAGCAGAAGGGGACAGAGAGGAGGGCCAGAGGGGCTTTAATTGGTTAGGGGAGGGGGGTAGGAGGGTGGTGTTGTCAGGGTGGAAAGATCCCCAAAGAATCCTGTTGTTGGGTGGGGAAGAAGCCCCTCCATGGGGGGTCCCTCTCTCAGATTTCTTGGCCCCCGTGACATCCAGCCCAGGAGGTACCTCCTTGATATATTAGTTAGGTTATAGGACAGAAACCCAAAGTAAGAATGGCATTAACAATATAGAAGTTTGAGGACGCCTGGGTGGCTCAGTTGGTTGAGCCACTGCCTTTGGCTCAGGTCATGATCCTAGAGTCCCGGGATCAAGTCCCGCATCGGGCTCCCTACTTGGCGGGGAGTCTGCTTCTCCCTCTGACCCTCCCCCCTCTCATGCTCTCTCTCTATCTCATTCTCTCTCAAATAAATAAATTTTAAAAAAATCTTTAAAAAAAAAAAACAATATAGAAGTTTGTTACTCTGTCACTACTAGTCTGGGCAGAGCCTTTCTGGGCTGATGTGGCAGCTCCATGGTGTCAGAGACCCAGGCTCCCTCTGCCTTATCGTTCCACTGTCCCTGCGTGGTCCCAGATGGACCATCTCCACAGCGGCCTTCCAGGCAGCAGGATGGAGGGAGGGCAGAAGATGGTTCACAGCCTATCCCGTGAGCACACCCGGCTAAAGGGATGTGGGGATGTGACTTCAGAAGGTGGTCACGCGCCTCACCGAGAGCTCTGCGACCGTGGAAAGAGGAAAGAAGATACCGGCAGCCTACCCCATGTACCTACAATACTCGAGGTCACATAGGAACAAACTTCTTCCACAGTGTCCTCCAAGCAAGAATTTTGTTTACCTCTGAGGGGAAGCAAACACAGGGATGGTCCTTACAGGAACACATGCAGGGTGCAGAAAGAGCCCCCCAGGTTCCCCAGCACGGGCCTATCTGCCCACGAGAGGAAACAACTCCCCAGCAGACCCTTTGGCCTCTTGTCCCCGGGCCTGGCCCCCCCCTACGCCAGCCCCAAGCACAAGGAACACCAGATATAAGCCTCTGGAATCCATCTCCTCTTAGCATCTGAGGCTGAGTGGCCCCCGTGTTCCATTCTTCATCCAGTTGTTCATGCGACATCTACTGAGCACCTCCCAAGCCCCGGTCTGCCTTCAGGGGTCCCACCACTCCCAGACCCTGTGCTCCCCACCCCCACCCCATAGTAACTGGTTTAGGGTAGAAACCTAGCCAAGCTGCTCCAAGCAGGGCAAAGATCAGGACTTTGGCAGGCAATGCTCAGACAAAGACTTGAACCCGGGAGGACAAGAGCCCTGGAGTGGCTGGGGCCGATCGTTACACTGTGGGAAACACGTTCCTGAGGGGGGCCCCCATGGAGAAGAAAACAGAGGCATGATGTCTGAGCCCCTTGAAGCAAGGGCTCCCCCAGACAGGAATATCCAAGTAAGTCAGCTGTTGCCTGCAGCCCGAGCGTGCTGGCTGGCAGAGAAGGCACAGAAGGTGACCGGTAAGAGGAAGGAGAAGAGCAAAAGTAGTCTGGGGCAGGCTGCCGGCTGCAGTCTCGGGAACAACCTCAGCCCTTGCACCCCTTCTCCCCTCTCCTCATCATCGGCGACTCCCCACAGGGAAGCAGACACTTCTCTACTTCAGGCCGAGAGCCTCCATCAGAGCCACCAGGGTGGCAGGGGCATGGGTCGGGGGGCGTGTGGTGTGATAGGACACAGGTCAGAGTCCTTGTTCAGGCCTCGAGGCCCAGGCCACCTCAGTGGGCAGCCTGGCAGGTGTCCCCTCCTTACACCTTCTCCTTGAAGTTTAAGCTGACCTCTCGTCCAGGAGAGGTCCTCCCTCTCAGCTGCAGGAAAGAGGGCTGATGCCCCAGTGGCAGGAAGCAGTTCAAAATAGCCTGGGGGAGCAGTTGGAAAGGCTGTCCAAGCAGGAAATGCTTCGGGAGTGGGGAGGAGGGCTGCGGGGTTCCCTCGGCAACATGGTCCTCTTACAGCCCCTTCCCCGGGCCCGAGGGGCCCCTGTGTCATGGGCACACAGTCCCACACAAGGACAGGCTCATTGGTGACCGCACACACTCATCAGTAGGAACTGCGGTGTGCACTCTGAGAAAAAGCTCAGGCTGTCACTAGGGCATATGAGAGGGGCCCGGCCCGACACAGCAGTGGGGACGCCTCCCTGAGCCGGGCCCAAAGGCCCTGGGGTCAGGGGTCATTGCGGCAGACACCACACGGTGCGTCCCCACGGTCTGTTCCCACCTGCTCTGTGGCCCACACTGTAAACACGGATGTTGGCACATAAGAACTGCATTTCCCAGACTCCCTTACAGCGAGGGTCAAATTAGATTCCACCAATCAGGGGCACTCATGTGTGATTGGGAAGGCGAACAGGCCTTTGGGGTTTTCTGCTGGTAAGTGTGGTCGCGGAGATGTTGGGTCTCTGCAGTGATGCTCCAGGCTCCAGCTTCATGGGGCTCGACCAGCAGCTGTAGCAGCTGAAGCGGCTTCTGATTCCTGGATCACAGCTGAAAGGCTCTGTTCCAGTGGTAGTTACGGTCGCCTATTCCGCGATGGTAGCACAGCTGGGGCCGGGTTCTGCCCCGTGTTTTTCTGAGATCATCCTGGAGGCTCCACCAGCTTCTCCAAAGTAGCACCCAAGTCCCTGTATTAAATCTCCTCTCCTGCTTAAAATATCTAAAGTGACTTCTGTATCTATAACTGAGACACTAGGCAGGGAACAAAAGAATGGTCCAGATGAAGTGCCTGCCACGAGTGGGGCAGCCTTCTGCAGACAGAGAAGGGAAGCGGAGAGGCAGGGGGCCTAGATAGGAGCTACTACACGGTGTGACAAGAGCCTGAACTAAGGCAGGGACGGTGGGATGGAGCAGAAGGGAAGGGGAGGGGTGAAGAATAAGCCAGACTTAGTAACTGTGGGCATGAAGGTCTCTCCTTGGACCAATGAGATTCCATGACTCTTAGGAAGCAAATAAAGCAGTGTGGTGCCACAGGGAGAGCATGGGCCTTGGGGACACCAGGTAAGACAACTAAAGACCCCCGACCTCATGTGGCTTATCTTCCGGCAAGGGACACAGATCAACAAGTGGATAATTTCCAAAAGTGACAAGTGCTGCCAAAAAGAGGGTAGCACTGGAATAAAAAGGGACAGGTTGGTGAAGAGAGGCCTCTCAGAGGAGGTGACAATTGGGTTGATAACTGAAGGATGAGGAGGCAGCCATGGGAGGATCTGAAGGAAGGACCGTCCAAGCAAAGGGAATAGGCAGTGCAAAGTTCTCAGCTCAGGAAGGGACATGACATGTCCGGGGAGCACACAGAGGCAGGACGGCTATGATAGATAAGCAAGAGAAAAAGGGAGGAGACAGGGTCCCAGAGGAAGGCTGGAGAGGACATGAAAACTCTCAGTCAACCAGAACCTTTCATTAACCAGAATGTCCCACCCTCCGTGTTCAAGCATTAATTTGGCAAATGAGCGAGTAATGTGTTAAAACTCGGATGTCCTAAGTTTTGGCTCCCTCAAGGGCCACCAGGAACCAGACAAATAGTAAGAAAGATGTGCAGTAGAGGAGGGGACCAAAATCAAATAAAGAACTACTGGCTACCAAACACCAGACAGAGAGGGCTAAACATCTCTCTTAGATGGAAGGAAGAAAAGGGACGGATGGGGGTGAAGGGAGAAATCTTCCAGAGGATTCCAGGTCAGATGCCAGATGAAGCAGGACTTTTCTGGTGGCAGGTGATGACCTAACCTCAACTGGCCTAACTAAAACGAGCATTATTGACATAAGTAGCTGAAAAACCCAGATGTGGATTAAGCCCAAATTTCTAAACACCATCACTGTTCCCAGCTCTTTCAGCTTAGCTCACCTTCTCTGGTGGCTTCACTCTCCTTCTGGTGGAGAGATGGCTGCCGTAGTTCCAGCCCCTACATCTATCTTCTCAGCCTACAGGCCATCAGAACCAGGAATGTCTCCGGTTGACTTGGATCAGGACCATCTCTGAGCCTATTGCGGTGGGCAGGGGAATGCAGGGCACTGGCTAGCCGTGGCTGGGGGGGCCCACCCCAGAGCCAGCCGGCGGCAGCCCTAGGCAATCACATGGGCCCAGAGTGGGGGAGGGGAGGGTTCATTCCTAGGGCGAATGGGGTGAATTATCGAAAGAAGTGGGAATGGATGCTGGTCCACCAAGGACTTCCAACAAGAGCCACCAAAACTACACTACTACTACTACTACTACTAATCATCATCATCATCATCATCATCATCATAATCACCCACTGAGCACTGGCTCCGCCTCTGAACCAGCCGAGTACTTTACATATATTACCTCAGGCAGTGCTCACAACCCCTTAAGGCAGGTGCTCTTCATTCCCTCAGCAACAACAGTTGCTTATCAAGCACCTTCTAATGACCTTGCCTCCGTCCCAGGTGTCACGGACACGGCCGTGAACAAAGCAGCAAGCCTCCCCACCTTCAACCTTCCATGCTGACATTCTAGCAAGAAGGAGCTACATAAGCAAAGTTCATGAAGGCTGGAAATGCCTGGGAAACACTGAAGCAGGAAGGGAAGCGGGGAGGGTTTAAACAAAGAAGGTGACATTTGAGGAGAACCTCAAAGGATGTGAGGAAGCAAACCTGGGTGGTACCTGAGGGGAGCACCTTCCAAGAAGAGGGAGCAACCATTGCAAGGGCCCTGGGGCAGGCCTGTGCCTGTGTGTATGAGGAGCAGGAAGAAGCCCCTGTGGAGGCGGGGGTAGTGAGGGTGAATGGTAGGAAAGAAGAGAAAGGAGGAGAGGAGAAAGGACGGGAGGCTTTCCCTCTGGATGACACAGGAGCCTTGGGAGAGTTTTGAGCAAAGGGGAGACTGATTAAAGTGGGATCCTGCCACCTGCTGTGGGGAGAAGAGGTTGTGGTTGGAACACAAGGGACCCGTAGGCAGGAGGTGGGGACCCCAGGGAGGGCTGGGACTGGGTGGCAGCAAGGGGTCAGGCAAAGAGGCCAGATTTCATGCACTGTGAAGGCAGAGTGGGCAGGGGTTGTGGGCAGATTGGATAAGCGGGTGAGGGAAAGAGATGCCCATATACAGATGAGAAAACCGGAATAGGAGCTTAAGAAACTTGATCTGGGCTCTGAGTCCACCTTGGCAGGCTATGTGCAATCAGGGCACCTGCCTGGCTGTGGGGGCACCCAGAGGAAGGGGCTGCCTATTTCTAATTAGCTGGCGGTAGCCCTGTCTGCCTGTGAGAGGCAGGGTCCTGCGGCCTGACCCCACCGAGGACAGCAGCCTGCTCACAGGCAACCACTGACTATTCCTTTTGTCCCTTCTGGCTGGTGGTCCAGGCAGGCTGGGCCCAGCGGGGAGCCAAGGAGTAGAGGTTGCCCAGGCTCTCTGGAGAGAAACAGAGGGACAGAAAGCAGGGGCTGGTGTGTTTTTCAGGAAGGAAATCTTCGCTGCTGTAACAGTCTGGGAGTCTCGGCTCAGCCCAGCAGTCCAGCCCCGCCAGGAAGCGCCCCCTCCCGCCACGCTCGCTGGTCCCAGGCAAACACTTTAGAGGACAGGAAGGGGAGAGGTGAGGTGAGTATCAAAGCAGCTGTGGAATTCGGGGGCGGGCCGAGCAAGGGGGTCCTTGCCATCTTAAGTGCTGATGGTGACTTCCAAGACCCCAGACCGTGAGCAGCCTGTGGGCTGGGGATGGGTGGGGGGTGGGGCGGCCGGTCCCAGGGCCTGGCCCCACAATGCATCGCATTACCCTGGCCGGAATTCCTGCAGGACGCTTTGTTCTAGATGGCAGCCCTGCTAGGGCCATCAGGCCTGGGCCGTGGCCTGGGTGGCAGGCCAGAAAGAGGCCTCAGGAAGCTCTCAGCCGGTTATGGGGCTGGGCACTGCCCCACGGTCCTGCCAGCCCTTCTCCGGGCACCCTCCACCCCACCGGCGCCACAGCCCCCCTGGACCCCCCGCCCTGGAGCCGCCTGGAAACTGGGCCCGTTCCAGCCGGACAGGCTGTATTAACCCCAGCTGGGGGGCTTCGCTGAGGCCACCCCAGTTTCCTGCGGCATGCCCGCTGTCTACGACCGAGTCCACCCGTCCTGCTTCCCCGTCCTCACCAAGCCTCCCCCTCTTCCTGCCCTGCCCCCCTCTCCCCCATGGCAACCTGCCCTGTGAGCATTCCCTGGATGGTTCACAGTGGAAAGTCTGCAGAACTGCTCCAGGCTGTGTGACATCAGGAAAGCAACTTAACCTCTCTGTGCTTCAGCTTCCTCTGCTTTACAGAAGGCTACAGGCTTCCGTGTAGATGCAGTAAAGCAGGGGCATCCAGGGGAGGAGAAACACTCAGCTTTGGGGAACTGATTCAGAATTATGCAATCAGAAAAATCCCGGGGAAAAGCATGTTAATTTCAGCCCTGAGTTTCAGCGTTACTTTGATTTGTGGCATTTTTTAGAACAAACATACACGGCACTTGCTCAGTGCCGGGCACCGTTCTAAGCGCTTCGCCCGTACCGAGCTACCAGCAATGGCCGCAGCTTCACGCTTTGATGAGGAGGAGACTGAAGCACGGACGGGTGGGCAAGAAGCCCAGAGGTGGGAAGTTGCAGAATTAGGATTCAACCGTGGTGTCCTGGCTCCAGGACCATGCTCATAAACAACACTTCGTACCCCCAAGTTCTTAGGGCCACGGAGGCCTCAAGCCTTCCCTTCCGCTGCCAACCGCAGAGGAGTAAAGCCCCCATGTTTGCAGAGAGAGAAGGTTACTCTTCAGAACTGTGTAAGGCGGGCGCCTGGGTGGCTCAGTTGGTTAAGCAACTGCCTTCGGCTCAGGTCATGATCCTGGAGTCCCAGGATCGAGTCCCGCATCGGGGTCCCTGCTCGGCGAGGAGCCTGCTTCTCTCTCTGACCCTCCCCCCTCTCATGTACTCTCTCTCATTCTCACTCTCTCAAATAAATAAATAAAAAAAAACAAAAAAAAAACAAAAAAAAACTGTGTAAGGCGGGGGGGGTGTGTGTAAAGGTGCCTGAGTGACAGTGTGTGTAGGTGAGTGCACGTGTGAGTGTCTGGGCATTAGAACAGTGAGTGTGTTGTGTGACTATGCGTACATGTGTGAGTGTGTGTGCGTTCGAGTGGGTTGTGGGTAGAAGTGTGTGGCGTGAGTGTGAGTGTGTGGTGTGTGTACGGGTGGATGTATGGACGTGCGGACATGTGGGTGTGCGTAGATGTGTGAGCGAGTATATTGTGCGCGCACCACGCATGTGTGCACGGCAGCCTGGGGAACTCCTGAGAAGAGCTGGCGAGGAAAGAGGGAGTAGGGCAGGGGTGAGACTTTGGATGTGCCTGAGAAAATTAAAGAGCGATTAGTCAAAGCTGAATTGTTTTTCTAAACTCCTAATGCAAACAACATGTGGGGCAGCGCCCAGATGGTGCCCGGGAGCCCCTGACAGGGTCCTCAGGAAACAGGTGCTCTTGGAATGTTTCCTGCCGCTGGGCTGGGGCGGGCGACTGAGGTCGCCATGTTCTTTATTACCGTCAGGCAGGGCCCAGCTGCAGGCCCGTCCAGCTGGGTGGAAACCCACGGCCGCCGGTCACAACAATGCAGGCCTCAGCTGGGATGGGGCCCCCAGCTCTGCCAGGCCCGGCGTTGCCAGCCAGTATGAGGTGTGTCCTGGGCCAGGGTGATGGGGTGCGGGAGCCGTGCTCTCTTGACTCCACGCAATTGCTTGCGAGACAGTGTGAGCATCTTTAATCTGGAAAGCTATTGCCAATTATTCTCTCCAAGTGTTGTACCAATGCATAGTACCAGCAGCAGTGAATGCTAGGAATTGTTTTCCTACACCTTCTACAAGCCTGGAGTATTCTCAGTCTTTTTCATTCTTGTTAGTCTGATAGAGCAGGATGATATCTCCCAAGAAGAGGGGCACAATCATGCCTGTGTTTTAGCAAGATCATTAGGGGTGGCTAAATTGATGATAGACTGGGGTATAACTAGGATCATGTTCAGTCTCACACACCACACAGTGTATACTTCAGTGACTTAAATAAGGATTTATTTATCTTACATAAGGAGAAATCCAAATGCTGTTGTTCAATGGCTGGAGCATGCCTGGGCTGAAATCTCTGTGAATCTCTTTCCTTATGGTCACAAGATAGATGCTGTCGTTCCAGCCATTAGAACCACATTCAAGACAAGCAGAGGGAAGAACAAGGACGGGTTGAAGCTGAGTCCATCTCTCTTTATCAGGAAAGAAAAGCCCTCCTCAAAGCTACCCCAGCCAATTATCTGCTTCTATATCATAGGCAGAGGATGGGGATGGATGTTGGGCAACTGACCACTAGTGTCTGCCACGATGGATGCCAGCACCCCGGCTGCCAGACATTGTTGCCGTGGGTCAGCCTGGGCCCAGCCCCACCTGGACCCACTCAAGTGAGCCTCCAGCCACCCACCCACAGCCGTGGTTGGTCCTGCAACCAGCGAGAGTTCAGCCTGGAATGATACCAGGAGCTTTCTTCCAGCTCAAGGCAGGCCTCAAAAATTGTCTCCAAGCTTCTGGTGAGGGATACAAGGCAACTTCCTGCCCTGTGTGGGAGCCAGTTGGTTTGGTCTCAGGCTTCTAGAACATTCCATCTGCCTTGATCTCTGACACGGAAAGGAAGTCTAACCCTGTGTCCAGGAGACACACTGGCTCCCACCAGCCCTTTCCCAGTGTGGAATCCTGCCTTGAGCACCCATCCTGGCTGCACCACCTGGCTAACAAGCTTCTTCTCTGACCATCTGCTCTGCCTGTCCATCCCTCTCTCTTTCACGTGGCTTCCTGATACTTCCTGGACAGGTGTTGGCCATTCTGCCCTGGATATGGCTGTCTGCATGGGCTGTGGCTATCTTGCCATTGCCCCAAGCCTCTGGGCCCAGCCACACGGTCCCAGAATACCATCATTCTTTCAGAAATATTTTTTAATCAGAAGAGTACGGGGGCACCTGGTGGCTCAGTTGGTTAAGCATCCAACTCTTGATTTCAGCTCAGGTCATGACCTTAGGGTCGTGAGATCAAGCCCCACATCAGCCTCCATGCTGAGTGTGAAGGCTGCTTAAGATTCTCTCTCCCTCTCTCTCTGCCCCTCCCCCACCCACTCACCTGCTTGTGCTCTCTCTCTCTCTCTCAAAACAAAAAACGAGTACAGGGGTGCCTGGGTGGCTCAGTCGTTAAGCATCTGCCTTCGGCTCAAGTCATGATCCCAGGGTCCTGGGATCAGGCCCTGCATCGGGCTCCCTGCTCGGTGGGAAGCCTGCTTCTCCCTCTCCCACTCCCCCTGCTTGTGTTCCCTCTCTCGCTGTGTCTCTCTCTGTCAAATAAGTAAATAAAAACTTTTAAAAAAAGAGTACATGGTGGGGAGAGGTGCCTGGCTGGCTCAGTCAGTGGAGTGTGCGACTCTTGATCTCAGGGTCATGAGTTCAAGCCCATGTTGGGTGTAGAGCCTACTTAAAAAATAAAAGAGTACATGGGAATTCCATTTTTAGCAAAATGACAATGAGCAATAGGCAGTCATCATTCTAATAATAACCGACACTTACATAGCACTTACTACATCTGGACACCATTCTAAACATTTTATATGTTTGTTCACAGTTACCCTCTGTGGTGGGAATATCAGTCTTCCATTTTTCAGATGAGAAAACTGAGGCACAGAAAGGTTAAGTAGGCTGCTCAAGTCACACAGTTATGAGTAGCCTAGTATTTCCTAGAATTGGTTAAAGTATAATAAACATTCCTTTCAATGTACTGCAGATCTTGCAGGAAGAAAAAAAAGAAGGGGGGGAGGGAGGAAGGAAGGAAGGAAGGAAGGGAAATTCCTAAGGGTCAAAAGGGAAGGAGCATCAAAAAAGTGAAGTAAAACTCCCACCTCTTCAGTGTGGACTGTGCCCAGTGACTTCCTTCCAAAGAGTTCAGTGTGGGAAGGGGGAGAAAGAGTAACTTCACAGTGAAGACACCCAACGAGCATGACCTCAGCCAGGTGCTCAAGGTCAGCACCAAGAGCGATATGTTACGTTTTGACGCATGCACCTGTGATACGATGTGATGATAAAGGCACTCCCTCGGTGGTCTTCCTCCCCAAACCTATAACGCCAGTTAAACCACGGGCAAAACATCAGACAAATCCCAACTGAGAGACGCCTTATGAAACACCTGACCAGGACCCGACAAAACTCTCAAGGTCACCAAAAAACAAGGAAAATCTGAGTGACTGTCATCGTCTAGAGGAGCTTCAGGAGACATGACAACTAAATGTCATAATCTCCTGGATGGGGTCCTGAGACAGAAAAAGGACATTAGATAAAAACTAAATAGATCTGAATAAAGTACAGGTTTTAGTCAATAATAATATGTCAACATTGGTTCATTCATCATGACAAATGTACCACACCAATGTCATATGTTAACTGTAGGGGAAACTGGGAACTCCTTGTCACTTTTCTGTAAGTCTCAAGTTACTCTAAAATAAAAAGTTGATCTAAAAATACGGGCATCTGGGTGGCTCAGTCGGTCAAGCATCTGACTCTTGATTTCAGCTCAGGTCATGAGCTCAGGGTCGTGAGATCGAGCCCCACATTAGGCTTCACGCTAGGCATGGAGCCTGCTTAAGATTCTCTCTCTCCCTCTCCCTCTGCACCCCCACCCCTGCTCTCTCTCTCTCAATAATAATAATAATAATAATAATAATAATAATAAATGAAGGGGCAACTGGAAAAGAACACAGTACTCAGAAATTCTGCAGGGACAGGTGATGGCCAGAGCTCGGGTCAATCTAACCAAAGCTCGGGTCCTCACAGCCCCGCGGGGACAGCCTGTGGGGGTCAGGAGGTGATAATGGAATCCCCAACCCTCTCTGGGACCCTTGAAGAGCTCCCACCTCAATGAAATGATGATGGCTGGTAGAAAAGTCCCCTGAGTGACAAAGGTAACCAAGAGAATTGCTATCAGTGTCAGGACCCTAAACAGAGAGAAAACATCTCTTCACGAGAATTCTAACCACCTTTCCAGCAACACTAGAGTTATGGGTTAAAGTTTAGTCAACTCTCCCCAGGCCAATCAATTAATATAAAAAGCAGTCCTGGGCTGGTAATGTTCTTCAGGCAGAAGCAACACAGTATCTTCCAAGAGAGACCCACCCCCAACCTAGGCTGTGCAGATACCACGGATACAAGTCAGCCAAGGATGCACCTCTAACCCCAGTTCCAAAACACACAGGGAACCGGCTATCAGAAGACGCAATAGACGACAGGACTAGAATCCTAAAACTGCAGAGAGAATCATCAGACCCAAACTGTGATGGCATGTTGCAAACCAAGTTATAAAAGAAGTAATCTGAAATATAAGAGGAAAAGAAACTATTTTTTCAAAAAAGTACATTTGAAAAAGAACCAAGTAGAACCCCAAAACATTAAAAATAAAATATTTGCAATGAAAAAAATGGAGGGATGAGAGTCAAACAGGACGCAGAGACGCAGATTAGAGAAGGACAAACAGAGATGATGAGGCGTCCAGGCGCTGGCTCAGAGGCCAGGAGATGGAAGCTACGGGAAAGAGGGCGAGGGTCAGAGGAGAGAACGAAATGCCCAACACACAACATAGGAGTGCCAGGGAGAGAGACAAGAGACCTGGGGGGAGGAAGCATTCAGAGAGATGATGGCTGAGAATCGTCCAGGATTGATGGAAAACATGAATTCTCAACATCGACAAGCAGAAGTCCTGAACAGGAGAAATGAAAGGAAAGCAACTGCTGGATGCATGGTCGCAAAACTGCAGAACACTGCAGACAGAGGCGGTGTCCGACCCTAGGACACGAGGGACACTTGTTCCCCAGCTGCCCAGAGGGCTGGGCTGGCTGCTGAGGGCGCACAGCTGGGTCCCTCTCTAGGAATTGCTGTCAGCCACGTGGTGCTGCCTCCTCCCCTAAGGCCCCCTTCCTGCCCCAGGACTCCGGTGGCCTGGAATGACTGATGCCCAGCGCCAAAGCTCTTTGGGGGAGGGCGGGCGCGCTCCTGAGGCCTCTGTCGCCGAGACCCTGCGCTCTCCACGCCTCGCAGGTGTGCTCCCAGAGAAGGCTCCCCAGCACACCTCCTGCGCAGCCCATCCTCCTCAGTCTGTTCTCTGGGGAAATCAGATGCCAACAAGATTTTCATCAATGTATTCAGATGGTTAACAAGTAACAAGTCAAGTACCCCAGGAAGTAGGTTGTAGCTGCCAGGGGCTAGGGGGAGGAGGGAATGGGGGGATTCCTATTTAATGGTGACAGAGTTTCAGTTTGGGAAGATGAAAAGTTCTGGAGACGGATGGTGGGGATGGCTGCACAACAGGGCAATGGACTTAATGTCATTGAACCGTACATTTATTTTTGTCAGTTCTTTTTTTTTTTTTTAAGATTTTTTTATTTATTTGACAGAGAGATAGAGAGTACAAGTAGGCAGAGCGGCAGGCAGAGGGAGAGAGAGAAGCAGGCTCTCCGCTGAGCAGGGAGCCCGACGTGGCTCGATCCCAGGACTCTGGGATCATGACCTGAGCCGAAGGCAGATGCTTAACCGACTGAGCCACCCAGGCGCCCCTATTTTTGCCAGTTCTAAAAGTTTATTAAATAAAAAGGCTAACTCCAGCTGAGAAAAAAATTACTATTAACATTTTGCTATCGACACAGTACTTTCATATGAATTAGCTCACTGGCTGCCAAAATTAAATGCTAATATATAATATAGTATATAATTATATGCTGACTAGCCAGCATGATGACATGTTCTGTGCCTCCAGTGACAAAAATTCCACACTGATTACAATGTCATATTTTGTACACAAGCAAAGTACTTACATCTTTTTGAAAACATGATTTTCCCCCTCCATTATGTCAAGGCAGTACAGAAGAAAAAAGAATTCATTCTTCATTTGGCCAGTGATGAGATGGTGTTTATAAAAGCCACTCATATGGAATGTACAAAGATCACTCAGACGCTTAGCCGGCTAGCCCAAACAACACACGGGATTTTTGACTGTCTTTTATCTCTGTAACAGCTTCTCTTTTGAACTGTACATTTAAAATTAATTAAGGGACGCCTGGGTGGCTTAGTCAGTTAAGCGTCTGCCTTCGGCTCAGGTCATGATCCCAGGGTCCTGGGATGGAGTCCCACATCGGCCTCTTGCTCAGCAGGGAGCCTGCTTCCCCCTCTGCCTGCCTGGCCCCCCGTTCGTGCTCTCTCTCTGACAAATAAATAAATAATCTTATAAATTAGATAAAATTAATTTTTAAAAATTTTATACTACATATATTTTACTAAAATAAAAAAGTCAAGTAGCCCAAATATAAAATGCAATCAATATCCATACTGATATCAATGAATGATTGAATAAATTACTAAGTGGAGGAAGGAGACAAATCCCCCATGCAGAAGTAAGTTATGGGGGCACCTGGGTGGCTCAGTTGGTTAAGCGACTGCCTTCGGCTCAGGTCATGATCCTGGAGTCCCTGGATCGAGTCCCACATCAGGCTCCCTGCTTGGCGGAGAGTCTGCTTCTCCCTCTGACCCTCCCCCCTCTCATGTGCTCTCTCTCATTCTCTCTCTCTCAAATAAATAAATAAAAATCTTTGGAAAAAAAAAAAAAAAGAAGTAAGTTATGAAGATATCCCACACAAAAGGAGGGACAACACGACTTGCCCCTTCAGTGTGGACTGCACCTTGTGACTTCCTTCCAAAGAGCTCAGTGTGGAAAAGGGGAGAAAGAGTAACTTCACAGTGGAGACACCCTACAAGCATGACCTCAGCTCAAGGTCAACACCCACAGTGATACATCATGTTGACAGCGTGCTCCCATGATCTGACATGATGAGAATGACCCTTTACCTCTGGGGTCTTCCTCCCCAAACTCATTAACATCTTCCAATAAAATTGCAAAGCTAGCACAGAGAGATCCCAGACTTCCCCACCCAGTTCCCCTTATTAGTAGTATTTTCCATTAGTGTGGTACCTTTGTTACAATTAATGAACCAACATTGACATTATTTTAATTAATAATTATTAACTATTTATTAACTAATTAATTATTAATATTACTAACTCAAATCCATACTTTACTCAGAGTCCTTAGTTTTTACCTAATGTCCTTTTTCTGTCCCAGGGTGCCATGTGGTATTTAGTCATCTCCTTCGGCTCCTTTTGGCTACGACAGTTTCTCACTTTCCTTGCTAATAATAAGGGAAACTGTGGGGAGGCTTAATTTTTCCATCCATCTAAAACTGTCTTAGAATATAAAGTCTATTAATTTTTTCTAAGGGCTAGTAGCACAAGGCTTATAATGAAAAGCAGTGACCCCTGATTGACCTCGGGCTCCCCCCAAGCAAACAGTGGTAATTCATTCTGATTTTAGTTTCCTATTATGCTCGTCCCCATGCACCTAAATCCGAAGCCTAGAACTGCCATCACTTCATTTATCAGCTCAAACAGTGGTCTCCCCACTTCCTGGGACAGCGAGGTTTCAGCTAGCTCCTCCCCGTTTTTGATGTGTTTGAGTTTTCAGACCTCCCCAGTCCTCACACCACCTTCACACTTGTTGCTTTCTTTGTCTAACACCTGTATTATCAGTTACTATTTATCCTTTCGATGGACTTGCTTTTTAAAATGAAAGTATTTTAGTATTTTAGTCTGTTTTACTCGCTTCCTTATTCCTAGTCCTTGAATAGCACCTGGCATATCGTATGTGTTCAGCCAACACTTACTGAAAAAAAGGGAAAAAAGAATATGCTAAGTGGGTGCATATATGGTGGAGGTCGGGGATGTCTTACAGGGAGGCGGCAGGAATGGGTGCTGACTCTTTTCTTTGGTTCTTCAAATGCTTCCTTGCCCTGTGTAGTTTCCTGCCTTACATAGGCTTAATCCCTCCACACACAAAAATAGGTAAACAAACAAACAATAAAATGAAAGTATTTTAAAAGAAAGCTTTTTTCTTTTTTAAAGATCTTATTGATTTATTTAAGAGAAAGCAAAAGTGAGAGAGATCACAGAGGGAGAGGGAAAAGCAGACTCGCCACTGAGCAGGGAGCCTGACAAGGGGCTCAATCCCAGGACCCCAAGATCATGACCTGAGCTGAAGGTAGACGCTTAATTGACTGAGCCACCGAGGCACCCCTAAAAGAAAACTTTTTTGTCCCTATCACTTTTTACATCTTATGCTAAGGTACATTTAAACAAATATCTACGCCCATTGGCATACCACTTAAAACCCTCTTCCATACCCCCAGAGGAACTCTTCCAGCATGTTCAACTTTAATGTACTTAAACCTCAACTCTCCCTCAGTGTATTTTAAGAGCTCTGAGTGGAAGCGTCTTCTCTCCCCTAGCTTCCTACCCACCTCTCCCTCAGATTTCCTAGCCTGGTTGACGGTCCATCTTTCCCATTGTTCAGGGAAGTCTACTCAGGGGAGTGACTCCGTATCTACTTGGAGGTCTAATGAGCACTGCAAATCTAAACCACCCAAAAGTGCAGAGTCAGCAGGAGAACCACCCAAAAGTGTGGAGTCAGGGGAGAGGTTGGAGCCACTGGTGACTGATTCCAAGCAGGCAGCCAAGGTGAGAAGCAGGAGGAAGTTTGTGTTCCAGAGCTGATAAACCTGCTTGCTGAAAATAGAAAGATAGATTAGATAGATAGATAGATAGATAGATAGATAGATAGATAGATAGATGATAGACAGATAGATAGATGATAGATAGATAAATACATAGATAGATGCACTGATTTGTAGTGTTTTCCAATTTCCATGGTGTAAACACTCCCACCATGGCCCATTTCAAGCTACCAATGAGATGTCACTGAACAGGTTGTTGGCACACAATCAACTCTTGCAAGCTGATAGGAGCTGGCTCAGGCTCACCACTGCCTGAGCACCAAGTGAAGAAAGAGTTACAAGAAAGAATTAGAAGAATGAGTGATCAACCATATTAAATGCTGTTGACATGTCACATTAGATAAGGACTTCTGCAGCGATGTGTATAACACGTTTTTTCTTTTTTTAGTGATCTCTTCACCCAACATGGGGCTCGAACTCACGACCCTGAGATCAAGAGTCACATGCTCCACCAACTGAGCCAGCCAGGTGCCCCTGATGTGTATAACATTTTGCCACACAAAAATGTTAAACCTCTTTCGGACAAGATGCAAAAATAATATGACTTCATACCCTGTTGGTAAAGTCAAGCTCTCCTAGTGCAACTTAAAAACTAGAGAGCGAAATAGAATCAACTGTCTAGCTCATTTATTTTCAAACTTCCCTTTTTCTTAATATATGTGTTAAGGCTATAATTTTCCCTCCAAGCATGGCTTTAACTGCATTCCACACATTTTAACATGTGATATTTTAATCATCATCCATTCAAAACATATTTTTAATTGCCATCATGTTTTTTTCTTTTGGCCCTTAGGGTTTTTGTGGTTTTTGAGTATTGCTTAACTTCCAAACGTGAGGATTTTTTTTAGATATCTTTTTAAGATTTTTTTTTAGATATCTTTATTTCTAACTTAATTATCTTGTAGTCAGAGAAATAGTCTGTATTATTTCAATTCTTTGAAGCTTTTTGAGATTTGCTTTCCAGTACAAGTACATTTTTGGTAAATTTCCAGTGTGTGCTTGAAAAGAATCTCTGTTCTAAAGTAGTTTGTGTTCAATGTCTTATATGTGTCCAGGGGGTCAAATTTGCTGACCATGTTATTTGAATCTTCTATATCCTTACTGATTTTTTTCCTGCTTATTTTATAAGTTACTGAGAGAGGTAAGAGTCATATTAATACCTCCCACTGAAATTGTGGATTTGTCCATTTCTCCTCATCTGTTTTCCATTGTCTATTGTTTCTTCTGTGCCTGTGCCTAGCTACTTTTATTGTGTACTTGATATTCAAATCTTTTTTTAGGGGCACCTGGGTGGCTTAGTTAGTTAAGCATCTGCCTTCAGCTCAGGTCATGATCTCAGGGTCCTGGGATCGAGCCCCGCATCGGGCTCCCTGCTCGGCGGGAAGCCTGCTTCTCCCTCTCCCACTCCCCTGCTTGCGTTCCCTCTCTCGCTGTGTCTCTCTGTCAAATAAATAAATAAATAATAAAATAAAATCTTTTTTTGAAGGTTTATTTATGTGAGAGAGAAAGAGAGTGGGGGGGGGAGGGGCAAAGGAAGAGGGATCGAGAGAGCCTCAAGCAAGCTCGAAGCTGAGCATGGAGCCCCATGTGGGGCTTGATCTCAAGACTCTGACATCACTACCTGAGCCAAAACCAAGAGTCAGACACTTAACCAACTGTGCCACCCAGGTGCCCATTGATATTAAAATCTTAAACATTGTTTATAGAAATAATTTGGGGTCTAGAGTGTTACTATGCTCCTCCAGAAAGATATTAAAATCTTTCTCCCAAAAGGCACGTAAAGGGATTAAACATCTCCAGAAAGGCACTGCTAGTTCCTTAGGCACTAAATCTTAAGTTGAGTTTTAGGGTTTGAGATTCTTGGACACTGAGCCAGGAATAGTCTACATCCACCTCCATTTGTCCCTTACTCCCAGAGCATACTCCTTCAGGATCCTGACTTAGAGCGCAAGCTGTAGATCAGCTCTCACCAACTTTTCTCTTCCTAACTCCACCAACTGCCAAGAGCAGCGACTCAGGTCTTAGCCACCTCTTCTGAAATCGGCAAACACCCTCCTGGAAAAAGTGGTCCCAAATGCTGAACTCACCTTTCTGATTTTTTTTACTTTATATTGGGTGCTGGCCCAGTAATGCTTCACAGTGTTGGTAGCTCTCCAATGATTTCAAGCAGGTATTTTGTTCTGTTTTGGGGGCCCAGTTTTTCCAATTGTCCTCTGTGAAAAGGTGGGGACAAGTCACTTAGTCATCTTTACAAAAATCAGAACTCTTACCTCCTTTTTCAAAGGAAAAAGCCATGACTTTCTATTTCATAGTTGTACCCTATCCTAATTCCCAAAGGGATCTCTCACATGATGTAATAGCCCCATTGATGAGAATTTGAGGGAAAGGCATTGCTCTTAAGGACTCCTAATGGCATCTAGAACAGAGCTGGCAACTACCAAAATGCTGATACATGATTTTATTTACATACACACACACACACACACACACACATTTTAAGTCAGTATCATCTTCAATTCCAACAAACCACAGCTACCATTTAACCCCCTGAGCATGTAGGCAAGATGGAAACAGCTCTGCCACTTGGTGACAGCATGTCTTAATTGTAGGCAAGATAGCTAAATTGGAAACAAAAGTTCTGAAAGCAGGTCACTGGGGAGGACTGTGTCACTATAAGAAGTTTGAGAGCCAAACCTCTGCCTCAAAATATGACGGGGAAAGAATGATATAGAAGATGGATTCTGGATATCTGCTGACAAAGAAAGACTCATCACCACCTCTGGCCAGCACCTTCTCTTCCTTATACTCTAAGCTCCAGCTCAGTCCATCTACCCACTATCTTCATCCCGTAGGGAGGAAACGATTTATTTGTAATTGAAACTGTAGGATCTCAGGAGAAATCTTGGTCAATATTTGAGCCACTTCCTTACATTCAGCCTCATTCAAGGTCCCTCTTCTTAACTGTATTGTCCTAACCCACTTTCCCACTGATGTAAAAACTGTTTCTAGTTCTTGTCCTAACAATCAGAGAAATTTTGTGTTGGAATCGCTATTGGGAAATGTCTAGTGACCCTTCATGTTAAAAAAGAAGGAAGGGGAAATTCAGAGAGTTTGACCGGCTTGCCCAAAGTCACAGCCGTTGGACATAGAGCCAGGGTAGAACTTTGGCCTCTCAACTTCCTGCCACTCTCCACATTGCCGCTTGCTCACACCGCTTTGTACCAGTCCAGGGGCTCTGGGACCCTGAATCGTGGGTCCTGGGGCTGGGAACTGCCTTCCCAGAGGTGATTTAAGTAGGGTCTGCAGGGGTTTGGAGCACCGGGCTGGCGAGAGCAGAGGGAAGGTTTCAGACTCTTGCGGAGTTGATGAGCGCCTTACACGCACAGTCAGCCTGCTGTCTGGCATCCTGGTGCCGCCTGCCAACGCTGCAAAGGGGATGCAGCTGGACATCGGGCACCCGGCCAGCCAAGCAACCTGCAAGCCGACGGACTGATTCCCTCTTGAGCAAGACCTTTGCAGCCAGACAGACCCAGATCCAAACCCTAGCTCTGCCATTTAACTAGATGTGTGACTCCCGGGAAAGCCACTTCACCTCCCCAGCGCCCCCTTTCCTCCTCTGTACCGTGGAGACCAGATGGAGAGAATCCATGTGGTGAGAATAACAAGGTATTCTATGGAAATCACCTAGAACTGTGCCTGGCACATAGTAAGTGCTCAGTAAATGTTAGCTGTGGTAGCAGAAAAGGAAAATTGAAAAAGGTTCCATGGCACATGGAAAGGATTTGGCTAAGCCTGAAATAATCATCTATCGAGGGTATTTCTCAGTGACTGCCAATGTCACTGGGACCACGACCTCGTGCTAAGCAGGTGTCATGGCTCCACCGCAGAGATGAAGATCCTGACACTCAGAGAGACTCAGTGACTTTCCAGGGTGCAACCAGAGTCTCGTTCCAAATGACACCTTACATGTTTTCTCTCGTTGAACCCTCTCAACAACCTGGGCTGATTCATGCTGTTAGTTTCACCGACAGGCACAGAAAACACAAGTACTTTGCCTAGGGTTAAACTCCTGAGCAGTGGCAGAGTCAGGACTCAAACTCAGGACCTGCTGGCTCCAAAGTCCTTGCCCTGCTGCCTGGACGGGTCCATTGCAGGTACCACGAAGCATTTTGCAGGTCACGACAGAGATGTGTGCCGGTGCGCTGGAGAATCAGCGTGACTCAAGTCGAGGGTTGGCCAAGGGAAGGGAGAGAAGCTGGAACCCGACATTTGGATAGAACCTCAAAGGCCTTGTGGCCCCAGCCTCCCTTCACCGTGTACGTTTCCCATCTCAACTGCTCATCTCTGCTCCATGACGGGGGACTCACTTGCCAGCCTGTTCCGTTTTTGAACAGCCTGAATGCATCAGGAAGCCTTTAGCTGAGGAGAAATAAACCACCTGCTGCTCACTGGTCCTAGTTCAGCCACCCTGAGCTACACAGATTTTGCTTTTACGTGAAATAATGATAACAACAGTAAAAACATGACGGCGACTAGTTATTTGAGTAGGTACAATGCACCATGCTGTGGGTTTTTTTAAGGATTTTATTTGTTTATTTGAGAGAGTGAACACGAGCGGGGGAGCAGAGTGAGAGGGAGAAGCAGACTCCCTCCTGAGCAGGGAGCCCAACATGGGGCTTGATCCCAGGACCCCAAGATCATGACCTGAGCCGAAGGTAGATGCTTAACCGACTGAGCCACCCAGGCGCCCCCATGCTGTGGGGTTTTTGCTGTATTCTCTCATTTAGTGTTCGAAACTCGCTACCGTGCCCATCCCCCCACTCCAACAAAGACAGGAAGTTCCCAATTTATGAACTGATTGTGTTCCTAAAATTCCTTCGTAAGGCTGTTGTTTGGACGGTGGAACCGCTTTCCCACATAAACAATGTCACCGACGACAGACGGCCGTGGGTGCCCCAAGGAGCCCCTCAGAGCCAGGCTCGCCCATCGCCCCCCCGATGGGACCACCAGGCAGCTACAGTGAAAGAGGACTAAGTTCAGCTACAGAAGCAATCATTATTTAGTGCAGGGAAAAACCAACGTCGGGAAAAAGATGTTTGTTCATCTCCCATGCCAGCTGTCTGAGGAAGCGCGGCCTGGAAGCCTGCAGCCAACCTTCCAGGCTGGGCGGGCACGGCCTGGGAACTGGCTTCAAAGCCAGTTCACCTCCTACTGACGGTGCCAGACAGTGACAGCCCAAGAATTCCACCCAAAGAATGGCCCCTGGTGGTGGAAACAGGGTGGAGCCCAGAGGAGTCAGCCCGGCCTGGCTCTGCGCTCACAGCACGTGCGGTCCTGGGCCCCAGGTGGAAAGTGGGGACATCACAGTCCTTCCTGACAGGCAGGAATGCTTTGAAGAAACAGTGTGTGGCACATAGTAGGTGCTCAATAAATGCTCACTCAGACCGTTAAAAATCATCAAAGTTCTACAGAGGCCACGCGGGGAGGAGAAAAGAAGAAAGGAATAGGGCAAAGAGAGGCCCCACATGTCCCGGGCATTGGGCAGAGCCCATAATCTGAGGAGGCGGGTTTCTCTGATCTCAGAGACCGCGCAGCAATGACCTGAAAACAAGAAAAGGGGAAGCCAGAACTGAAACAGAAGTCTCAGAGAGACCCAGGATGTTAGAACAGGACAAGAGGTGCTCTTGGGTCAGCAAGGACAGCCTGGAAACCGGCTGGTGGCCTGGGAGACGAGGTGGTAACTTCAGGCAACAGCTGACGTCAGGCAGAAGCAGCCTGAACAGGAGCTTAGCCCAGTGTTTCTCAAACTAGGGCCAGCAGGCACAGGAACCTGGCTCTGCCCCTGGCTAGTGCTAGCTTTTAGCTTCCGGAAGTCATTCCCATAATCATTTGTATGGCTGCCTTCTAACCAAGGGCAGCCACGATATTCCAGTACCAGCGATCGGGTTTGTCATTTGCCGATAGCCATTGAACACAACTCCACGGCCATAGGATACTAAGAACGAAGGCGGGCATAAGATGCAAAGGATGTGTCCATGTCAAGAGAAGGGCAAGCAACATTTGTGCATGTCATAAAAAACGAAGGCTCTGCAGTAGTTCCAGTGAGAAAAGTGTAGGAAAATTGAGTCATCACAAGTGGCTGAAGAACATGCCAGATTCCACGGAGTCTGCACCGAGGCAGCCGACACCCTCTTCTATTCCAACCAGGTGCTGCAAGACAACATCACCCACAGCTGGGAGGTAATGTTGTCCATTTGAATTTCATTCATCTTGTCATGTTGACTGTATTTAAATGCATCCGTTTGTTTTGGTTTTATTGCTGTAGCAGGGCAGATGTTTCGTTTTGGATGTGCACAATTTGATAATGTTAAAATAAAGCTAAAGTCACCATAACCAAGAGGTGGAAAGATGAATGGGTGAAGTGTGGTCTAACCACACCATGGAGTACTATTCAGCCTTAAAAAAGGAAGGAAATTCTGGTACACACTACAGAATGGGAGAACCGTGGAGGCATTATGCAGAGTGAAAGAAGCCAGACACAAAAGGACAACTCCTGCATGATCCCCTTACACGAGGTCCCTAGAGGAGTCAAATGCATAGGGACAGGAAGTGGGATGGTGGCTACCAGGGGCTGGGGGAGGGTGGGAGTTCACGTTTAATGGGGACAGAATCTCAGGTAGGGAAGACGAAAATGTTCTGGAAACGGATGGTGCGGATGGCTGCACAATAATGTGAATGTACCTAAGGCCGCTGAACTTCACTCTTCAAAATGGTTAAGACGGCAAATTCTATGTTGGGTGTATTTCAGCACATTAAGAATGAATAAATAAAATAAAGCTAAAGTCAACACTGGGAATGGGTGAGATTTTCTTCTATGGCTGTTAGAAGATGGCCACACATAAGATTTCTGGGGTTATCTCAGAGTAAGATAACCTGGGCCCTAGGGCTCATCCTTCCGGGGAGGATTTTTGGGCCTAGAAAATAGACTGCTCTCCTACCACTGTCTCTGTCTCAGCCAGACCACACAAGAAAGGCAGCTCTCCATGCCTAGACCAGGAGAGCTGGTGAGTCAATGAATCATCTACCAGCCGTTTACATACCTGCCTGAGCACGGCAATCACCTGGGCCACTGTCAAAATGAAGATTCCTGGGCCCTGCCCGGGGCCTGCTGAATCTGACTCTCCCAGGGTAAGGCCTGGAATCTGTATTTTCCACCAGGTCCCCGATTCCCTGTGAACACCCAGCCTACTGGGGTGTCAGGTCAGGGGAAAGAGGCCTAGAAGAACCCAGCTTTGCAGTCGCCAAGTCCGTGTGACTTTGAGCAGGCCATCTGGCCTTCTGGGTCTCAGTGTCCCCTCTCTGAGTCAGGCACAGAAAGGCTTGTCATGGAGGGCTCAGTATGAGGATTGGTGATAATATCCACAAGGTACCTGGCGCATAAGGGATGCTCGATAAATGGTAGGTGCAGTTAGAGTTCAAGAGCCAGGAGAAGCCGACCCAGTTGGCACCAGCAGAGAGGTGAGAGCTGAGAATAGCCGAGCTGTTCAGCCCTTTCCTCCGGAGCAGCTCCCTCACAGATGGCTCTATCCAAAATGCACATGTGTTTCCTGGAGGAGGGAGCACCTTTAACCAGGGATGCGGACATGGGTTGTCACTTTAGCTCTGAAAAAAGGGACAGAAGTCATCAAGGGGAAATTCCCTTGAAATCAGAATTAGTGCTGTGGGAAACCCCGCTCCTCTTTCTCCCCCGCCACCCTCATCCCCATTCCCAGAATTGGCTCTGCCTGAGCCTTACCCCCGAGGGCAGCCTCTCCCAGGAAAAGAAGCGCTGCTCACCTGCTATGCAAATCCTGCTGTGTGTTTTGAGAAAATCACTTGCCCTCTCTGAGCCTGAGATCCCCATCTCTAACTAGAGGGAGGAGGCTAACAACCATTCATCCATTCCGGAGATTTTTATTGAGCACCTACTAGGTTGGGCCCTTGACCCAGGGCAGGGAGACCCCAGTGAACACGAGAAGACTGACAGTCCAATGGGAGAGCCAGGCTTTCCTCAAACCATCCACAAATATCCAATTGCAAAATAAAATTTCTGCCTTAGAAAGCTGTGGTGAGGCAACGGTTCTTCCAACAACTTTTCAGCAGCAGAATCTTTTGTTCAAATGAAGTCTTATACAAAAAGCGAGCAGGGAAAATAGATCCAAGGGAAGCTGCTCAGAGGTCTCCGGGAAGATCTCCAGGACCCTAGGGCTTCAAGGAGTGCAGCTAGAAGCCAGCACGTGGGAGGGATAGAGGAGGAAATGTCTGCAGGTGGCCAAGCAGAGTCCTGGCCCACTGCGGGTACTCGAGAAATGGCAGATCTGATCCCTGATGTTGTCATCTCTCTCTCTAGGAGACAAGAAGGCACCATTTCAAATGGTGGTGAGGGTGGAGGCGTGGGGGCTGGGGCTAGGCTCAGCCCTGGACTCCTGTGTCCTGCAGCTGGCAGATCCCCTGTCCATCCTGGCTGAGGGTGCCCCGGGGGCTGCTAGTCTGAGGGTCACTGGGAGGTGGGGACACACTGATTCTGGGCGCGCTGACTCTGGAAACCAGCTCGCTGCTAAGGCCGATTATCTGATGGAACGCTTCCTTCATCAGTGCTAATATCCATGTACTGAAACAATGAAAGGGTTTCCTATCAGTTCCAAATAGGACGTGAAAAACTCTCAGTGCTAAGAGTAGAGGATGCTAGAATAGGCAATGGGAAACGCCTGAGTCACCGGAGGGCCGCTTTGATTCCAACGGCCCAATCGTTGAAAAGGAAAAGAGAGAGAGAGTGGTTCATTAATGGTCAGAGGGAGGGGACAGGAAGGACTGGCCCTTTACATGGGACCTCCCCACAGGGCCGAGAGCAGGAGAAGCCTGGCCGTGGGGACAACACCCAGAGACAGCAAGGAGCTCACGGCTTCTTCTGCCCCCACCCAGCCTCAGCCTCAGCCTCAGCCTCAGAACATGGTCAGGAGCCACACTCCATGGGCAGGTCTGATTTCCTACAAATAAAAGCTTGCAAGGAGGAATTTTCAGGACATATTTTTCTCCCAGCACGTGCTTATACCCAGGGGCTGGACAGCCACAGGCTGGCCCAGGGCAAGCAAGCCTGTTCACCCCTCTGCCTTGTACTGGGGCTCCAGGCAGCTGTCTTGCCCTCCCTGGGGCTCAGGTTTTCTGCAGGGAAAAATGGGAGAGTCACACATACAGAGAGCTCCTCAGGCCCCATTTCTGCCCAAAACCGTTCAGAGTGGATCTCCAGCTCCCCTCGGGTTGGACACGAGACCCTTTCTTTTCCCTTCTCTAAGAATGCACTGGTCCATTACGCTTCAGGAGACAAAATGTGAAGAGGTCCCAGGCAAAGCAGAATGGTTACTAACTTCATGGCTGGTACGTGCGCTCATGCCTGTACTCCAAAAGTAAACTGTCTCTTACGGTCCAGCCACAGCCCTGGTTATGAGGCTTAGAAGGTAAAAAAGGAGCCTTCTGTCCCTGAGCCTATGGGAACCTCACAACCTTGCACTTCACTCCAAGGAGCCTACCCCCAGCCTATGATGGCCCAGGAAACGATTCAGACCAGAGTCTTGCTTACATAACGATTATCTTTGGGGTCAGAAATTATTGTAATTAATCACTTTCCTAAAGGTCCTCACTTGCCGTGAGGCTACACCATACCCATCCTTAAGCTTCCCGAGTGAGACTGCAATGTTTGAACCTCCGCGTGAGCATGACTTGGGTGCCTGCCTCAGCTCACAACCTGGAGCCCCGCGGGGAGGAGCATGATCGTGCTCTATTCCTGCTCGGTGTTAAACAACAGCTTTTAGGAGAAACCTTTTGGTGATGTGCTGGTAAGCGTACAGGTCTTGTGCGTAGTAGGGGCTTTATGAATATGCATCAAGTGAAACTGAACCTAAGGAAGCTTATTCGGCATGTGTTATCTGGGGGTCTCCTTCCCCAGGAAATGCATATCTTGGGGAAGGCTCCTTGGGCTCAGTTCCAGAGGGAGCTGGAGACTCCTCAGAGAAAGGGGCCCAGCTCAGCCCCAAGCTTAGAACAATGCCAAGAGCTCAACACACTGCAGGTGTGTGTGTGCTGGGAACTTCTTCCTGAAGCCTCTGAGGTCAGGGGCTGGGGCCCAGAGGGCTGGCTGCATTTATTGTCCATTGTCCCTGGCAGGGACAGGAAGCACTTTCTGTTCCCAATTGCTTGGGTGGATTAATTTACAGTGGGGAGCTCAGGGTTGGCGCGCAAGCACCTGTTTTCCCCTCCAAGAGGCCAGCTTCCGGCCTCAGAGGGTTTTCAGGAGGGGTCCCCCTCTGCACAGACACAGCCTCCTCCAGAATCCCTCTGGCTGTTGCTTCTGCCACGTTCCCCCGTTGCCCTGTGGGGCACCAGACACTGACTGGGCTGCAGCTGAGGCCCTGGGAGCCCAGAGGCCTGCACTGCCCTCTGAGCTGCCCACTCTCGGGGGAAAGTTTAGTCCCATGGGGTACACACCACACTGGTCCGATAAGGAACAATGACAGCCAAACCTCAGTAACAGCGTCTTCCCTTTTATTGAGGTTCCAAGCTCTCTGCCCAGGCCAGTTAGGTAACATATACATGCTCCTCTCATTTTCATGTTGATGGGGATTGTGGGTCCCGTTTTACAGATAAAGAGACTGCGGCTCAGAGAGGCTAGCTACATAGATCATAAATAGCAGTGGTGGGGTTCAAACTCAAGTCCGTTCCAGGTCCCAGAGCTCTCTCTCAAACACTAATGTCTGCAGGAGCCAGGCAAAGTGCACAGCTGGGGGAGGCTGGCCAACCCTGCAATGACAAGGAGCAGCGGGAGTGGGGACACACGTGCCAACTCGGGGGGACAGATGCTGCTCCCCGCTCCAGCCTGTTGATTGTTGTCTTGAAAGAAGGTGGGCCACGTGTGGCCAGATTTCTACGGGGAACCTCCACATTTTCCCACGTTAGTAACTTGTACAATAAATGTCTCAACACTGGATAAGTGAGAGGAAGCCTGTCTGTGGGTGACACATTCCTGCAGGCTCCACTGTGCACTTCTGCTCTGTGCCACGGAGCGCCTACTGTACGCAGGCACTGCCAGGCGCTTCCCCCACAGTGGTCCATTCCCTCTCTCTGTGTCCTCCCTCTGCGGCATCACTACAAGGAGACTGGGGCCGTCAAGGGAAACCAGTTGGACGCCGGCACCCCACCATTCCCGGCTTGCTCACTGCATCCCTGCCTCCCTACATCAGATTCTCATCACTGTCCATCTAGGAGGCAGAGGAAGAGTTTTGGAGTCTGGTGGAGGATGGGGACGCGGGCCTAATTTCCGTAGGTCATTTTCATTTTCCTACGATGGCCCTGAGACCGTCACCCAGAGCCCCCGCCCCTTGCACACCAACCACTAGCTAGCACTGCTCGAATTGGCCAGCTTGCTCCGTTTCGCCTTGAGCACAGCATCACATTTTCCCATCGTAAGCTTGGCTCCCTGATTCCGGTGGCCCAACACGGTCCCACATCCCCTCTCTCTGCCCCGCCGCCCCCCTGCCCAGCAGCCTGCCATTTGGAGGGCTGCGGCCGCTCCGCTCGCCCTGCTTCCTCCTCCCCCAGACGGGGTGGCCCCGGATCCAGGGTCGCCTGCCGTCCCCGAGTGACAGGGCTGCCCTTTGTGGAGGGGGAGATTAGAGGCAGGCTGGGGGCCGCGCAGCCCTCGCCGGGATGACAGGAGACGTCAGCCCCGCACGCACGCAGCACAGGCCAGAGCGAGGAAAGCCTTGACAGGCCTGGAGGGGATCCAAGAGGGAGCATGAGGGAGGGGGCCCCTCTCCTCACACACAAAGGCCGGGCCTGTCTTCACACCTGCGGGATGAACAGAACCCAGGGGCTGGGGGAGCGGGGGTGGGCCACGGGGGCATGAATAATTCACTCTGAAAGAAGCATGTCACGGGGAGATAGCTCAGCCAGACACTTCAAATAAAGGCAAGCAGCCACAGTGACAGGGGACATTCTTTGCCACCGATGCGCTGCTGGGACCTAAGTGCTGAGATGTCGTGAAAGAAAAGCGCCTTGAACCCTTCATAGTTATTTTTATTAAAAAAAAAAAATGGGAGAGAGAAAAAAAAAAAAGTACCACCACCGAAGCAGGGATGAGCCGGTGAGCCCTGAGAAAGGGCAGATAAAGAATTCTGGCACCTTAATTTTACCTTTGTTAGGAAGATCAGCGCTTCCCGGACACCCTGAGGAGAGCCTGGAGAACCAGGTCTGCTCATTTTTCCTGCCTCTGCATCTTCAGCCACCCTGGTCCCCCTGCCTGGGTGCCCTCCCGCCCCCTACCCAAACTTCCAGAACCAGCTCTGAGGACTTCTTCGTGTGAGGACCACCCTGGTCAGACACCCCAAGTTCTTGCTCCCTCTTCCCCAAAGGTCCTCATTGGGTACTCAGCATGTGACCTTATCTTTTGACATATTGACCCCAGCCACCCAGCCAAGCTCTCGGGGCAAGGATCCTGTCCAGTTCCATTCCATGTCCCCCAACTTGAGCACAGTGTCCTGTATCCAGTGGCCACATGAGGCAATGAGGCCCCAAATAATAATATTCTAGTGAAAAACTGATCCCCTCAATGTCTGTCCATTCATAAAGGAATAATTAAACAAATTATGATAGAGCCTAATATGGGACTCCTCTGGGGCCGCTCGGAAGAGTGAGGCTGACCTATGTATGGTCACGTGAATGGAGGCCATGGAATTCAGCGGGAAAAGTTTTAGCATGGCATATAAAGCACAGGAAAATGTGGGGAGCTTCTCCCCAAACCATGTACTGGGGCTACCTCCTCAGACTCTGGATTTAGAGGGAGAAGGAGGGCTGAGGGATTTTCGCTTTTTTTATACATACTTGGGTATATTTTCATTTTTTACATTGACTTTGTATTACTTTCGTGACTTAAAAGAATTCTTAGGAGAGGTGGGGGGGAATGGGGTACCTGGATGATGGGCATTAAGGAGGGCACCTGATGTGATGAGCACTGGGTGTTATACCCAACAATGTTGAACTCTACATCTGAAACTAATGATGTACTATATATTGGCTAATTGAATTTAAATAAAAATTAATTAATTAATCAATTAAAATAAGACAAAAAGAATTCTTAATCCACATGGTTTAGCCAGAGCTGAACCTTTCCCAGGCAGGGGTTCCAAGACATGTCTTTGCTCAAGGAAGAAAGAAGAGGAATCAGGAGATGGCTGCCACAGCTCCAGGACTGAAGGGAGGATGGCAGGGGACAGGTCACCACTGGTCTTGGCTGCCAGCGCCCTTTCCAAGGACAGTAAAAGCTTTGCCTGAAATCCTCATGGAAGATAGCTGCTTGTGTCTCATTGGCCAGAACAGGTCACATGGTCACACGAGCCTCAAGGGAGGCTGGGAAGATGGAGTCAGGATTGCCATGCAAAGCTTAGACAAGAACGAATTTCATCTAGCCCTAACAGCCTTCCCTCCATGTATTTTTCCTCCTGTTTCAAGTCTATTGCAACTTTTTTCTTGAAACAAGGGGTTTCACTCCAAAGGCAAAAGTTCACAGCTAATGCCTGTCCCTGCTCACAAAAACGTCTTCCAGCTACACCCTGTGAACCGGTTTCTGTTGACATTATTCAGCAATATTTCTTTTTTATTATTACTCAGAATTCTGCATTTCAGTCTTGCCTCCAGGAGAGGAGAGACTGCTTGCTTGAGAATGTAGCCAGTAAGGAAGAAACCAGAAACCAAAAGCTGGGGAAACTTGGAGTCCTTTTGACCCAGAAACCCCCCACCACCCAGTCAGCCATGCCTAAAACTACCTCTGGCTTTTTTTTTTTTTTAAGTTTTATTTATTTAAGTAATCTCTACACCCAACATGGGGCTCAAACCCACGGCCCCAAGATCAAGAGTTGCACGCTCCTCCAGCTGAGCCAGCCAGGCACCCCTAACTCTGGCTTTCTAAATGAGTGAACCAATAAATTACTTTTTCTCCTCTTTATGTCAGTTTGGGTTGAGTTTCTGTTTCTTTCTTTTTTTAAGATTTTATTTATTTTTGAGAGAGATGAGTGGGGGGGGGGAGGGGCAGAGAAAGAGGGAAAATCAGACTCCCCGTTGTGCAGGAAGCCCAATGTGGGGACTCAATCCAAGGCCCCTGGGATCATGATCTGAGCCGAAGGCAGATGCTTAACCGACCGAGCCACCCAGGCGCCCCTGAGTTTCTGTTTCTTAAAACCAAAAAAAAGTCCTGACAATCCTAGAAACAAGCTAGAGCTGAGTTTAATCATGTGCTCTAAACAATTTCATCCTGGTTGGGGGTGTGTATGTGGTGGGTGTTCATATGTCTGTGTAAAACCCAGATGTCCACCCAGGCCACCCTTGGCCTTGGGAACTCAGTAGGATTGTGTCACATCATGAACCCTCTGTCCATGGCCCACCCAGTGCTCTCCCCAAGATTTCTACAGGTCCCCTGGGCGTTCCTATTCTCTTGACCATCCATGACTCCACATTCACTCTTGTTCTCACTCATCCCTCTATGTCTTGTGTCTTCCCTCCTCTCCACACTGACCTGGAAATGAAACTGCGCCCTTTCCTTAAACCCCCTGTACTCGCAAAACTGTTCTCTTAAGACACCGGGATCATGGATTTTACTGAAGCTTTAGGGCAGTTTAAATGACAGCAATGTAAATCTCAGTCATATAGGGACATCTTAATCAAGAATATTTAATAAGAGGGGTGCCTCGGTGGTTCAGTTGGTTAAACATCCTGACTCTTGGTATCAGCTCAGGTCTTGATCGCAGGTCGTGAGTTCAAGCCCCGCGTTGGTCTCCATGTTAGGTGTGGAGACTACTTGAAAAAAAAGAAAAATTCATAAGAGTAATTAAGAATCCAGCAACAACCCCATCACCAAGCATTTCTTGTTGCATGTTTTTCCATGGGCCCCAGCTACCCCATCCCCTCTCCTCTCTTCCAGCTCCCTGCCCTCCCAAATTCCAGCTCATTTTGTAGCACAACAGCGTAGCTCTATTTTCTCATCTCCTTCCAAACCACAACTCTTGCGCTCCCAGCACAGAGGTATTTTCCTGAGTAAAGAGGGTCCCTCCCTAAGAAGAGCTCTGGTGCTGGCTATCTATATTTACTATCTGTCTCGGGGCCTTATTTTTCTCTCTTAAGTACCGCAGTGCACTACATGTTTAGGGATCGACTGTAAAGAACACAGTTCCTGAAACAGGAAATAAACCAATTTGTGCAGGAGAAATAAAAGCCCGTAGATGCGTAATCTGAACGAACAGATAGATTCACATACCAAAGAAGATCTCTGGGCAAAGGGTCACCGGCTTTATTCTCTTTGGCATTCTCCCACAATGCCAGCAGGCTACACAAAAGTGGCGGTGACCTGGCCCCTCTTAGTAAGCATTGAGACATTCAGAGCAACTTACAACTTAAGGCTCTAAACTTTAGAGGAATAAGGTTGGGAGCAAGAGCCATCTTAGTGGGGGCGCCTGGGTGGCTCAGTCGTTAAGCGTCTGCCTTTGGCTCAGGTCATGATCCCAGGGTCCTGGGATTGAGTCCCACCTCAGGGCCCCTGCTCAGCGGGGAGTCTGCTTCTCCCTCTCTCACTCCCCCTGCTTGTGTTCCCTCTCTCGCTGTGTCTCTATCTGTCAAATAAATAAATAAAATCTTTAAAAAAAATAAAAGAGCCATCTTAGTGAAAGATGGTGGAACTTCCTTGCCAGCCTTCTCCCCAGTTGACCTGTGACTGCATTACAGTCAGGTGCAATCTACAGGTCTGAGGCTGTAGAAATGTTGTCTGTAGAGCATTGGAGAACTCTGAGGACATCCCAGGTGCCTTCTTGGGGGTCTCCCCACTCACACTCCCCACCCTAGCATCCCCTCAAGCCCCTGCTCCAGAACGTGCTCTTGTCTTTTCTCAACAAGACAACAGCCTAATTTGGCTTTTCTGACTCCAGCCTCGCCCCCGCCCTCCCCAAATCCGCACGGCAGCAGTTTTTCTAAAGCACAAATCTGATCCTGTTTAAAATATACAAATGAGGGGTGCCTGGGTGGCTTAGTCAATTGAGTGTCTGACTCTTGGTTTCACCTCAGGTCATGATCTCGGGGTCCTGGGATCCAGCTCCATGTCAAGATCCACGCTCAGAGGCGAGTCTACTTGGAATCCCCCCCCGCCCCTCCCCCCACCGCTCTCTCTCTAAAATAAATAAATAAATCTTTTTAAAATTAAAAAATAAAATACACACGTGAAACAAAGTTCCAGGGTGAGTCTCCTTCCTGACCTGCCCCCACCAGCTGCCCCAGTCCCTTCTGTCCCAAAATGCCCAGCTTGCAGGCGGCAGAAGGCTCTGCAGCCCTACGGTCCTCCCACCTCGGAGGCCAAAGTCCCTGCCAAAGCAAAGTGTCCTTCAAGAGGTTCCTGCGGGGTCTTTCTTAAATCTTTTCACTCAAATGCTGCACCCTTGCTTCATCCTCCCCTGACCTTGGACCTTTGTGTCCAGCCCTAGCCATGTCATCTTACCATTCAACGCAACCCACGCGCAACTTGCCTTTTCACTTGCTTCAGGAGGCTTTCTGATGCCTTGTCTCGTGCACCACAGAGACCTCCCTGACTCCCTGATCATACGTTGCAATCGCTTGCGGAGCTTTTAAAGCCATCCTGGCTGAATTCCTCTAGGGCGGGGTATTTTAGGAAACTCTCCAAGGTGATTCCGATGTGCGTGCAGGGTGGAAGCCCCTGATGGAAGAGCAGGGTGTGCTCAGAGCGGCACTGGCTAATTAATTCCTCTGCCTGAAGCATGCAGTTAGCAAATCAACACTCACAAAACGAAGCACAGCCTGGACTGTTTGCATTTTTTGTCCTCAGTAACTAACTCTCTGTGGGCATATTCAAATCAATGGATTGAATCAATGAGACCCTTGTGGTCCGTGGACAGGGCAGCATCAGCATCACCCAGGAGCTTATTAGAAGTGGACGACCTCAGGCTCCCCAACCAGATCCACTGAACAGAACCTGTATTTTAACAAGATCCCCAGGTCATTTAAACATGTTAAAGTCCAAGCAGCCCTGCTCTGAACTTGAAAATGCTGAAGGACAGGGCGCCTGGGTGGCTCAGTTGGTTAAGCGACTGCCTTCGGCTCAGGTCATGATCCTGGAGTCCCTGGATCGAGTCCCACGTCGGGCTCCCTGCTCGGCAGGGAGTCTGCTTCTGCCTCTGACCCTCCCCGTTCCCATGTGCTCTCTCTCATTCTCTCTCTCTCAAATAAATAAATAAAATCTTTAAAAAAAAAAAAGAAAGAAAATGCTGAAGGACAAGCACGTGTACATTCCTTACACCAGGTCAATGCTCACAGGAGCAGGCAGGAGTGAGGTGGCCCATGTGAGGCACTAAGGAACATGGGGGACTGTGGCTAAGGAAGCGCACCACAGCCGCGGCCCCCACCCATTCTTGCCAGTTAGGATCCAAACCCCCGGAACTGCCAGAGAGTCCTCTTCTTCAGGAGAATCCTGAACTCCAGGTTTTCTTTAGGTGAAATATACTCCCCTTATTTATTTATTTATTTATTTGACAGAGAAAGACACAGCGAGAGAGGGAACACAAGCACGCTTCCATAAGTGTGGAAGAGGCCCTGGGAGGGAGGCCTATGGGGAGTCCCCCTGTGAGCCTCTGAAGAGTGCTCTTGTGAGAAACCAGCCAGATGGGATCTGTGAGGTGACTCAGAAGAGGTCGGGGCCATTTTATCTCACCCTCACTTTCAAAAAAACCTTACATTTAGACTTTTTGATATTATCTCCAAGTAAGGTTACACTTACAAAAGTCTTTTTTCTTAACGGTATTCATCTGTGCAATGTAAACACTTATCAGATCCCTTAGTTGGCCACAATGATGTTCTGTCTTGTCTTCATTGTTTAATATCTTAGAAGGTTCTCTCATTTCTGGAGGGAGGGACCCTGAATACAGATCATAGGGCCCTTAGGGGACACTCTCTTCCTTGTAGCTCTCTTCCCCCTGCTGAACGGGGTGTCCCTGTCAGGGGACTCTTGGGCCTTAATGCTGTGCCCCTGGGGCCTGGCCTGGAGCCCCTCAGAGAGCCTTGAGAGAACTGAATGCAAGCCAAGTCTCCTTTTGGGGGGAAGCCTTTCCCCAAGTCACTGTTCCTTCAGAAGCCATCAGGGCTGGTCTGGACATAGACGAGAGGGCCGGGCAGTACCCTCCAGGGCCTGAGCTCCTGGCCCGCAGCTGCACTGGAGATGAGACATCTCTTCCCTGAGCAATGGCTGCCCCCATGAGGGCAAAGACAGCAACCAGGCCTATTCCTGTGCAGGGGAAGCTGGCCAAGGCGGGGGCGCTCAGGGAAGAGGAGTGGAGGAAGTCTGGGGTGGGGAGCTGTGTACAGCCACCCGGTTGGCAGTACTTTGTTAAGGCAGCCCTAGAAAACTAATCTTGTCAACATTCAAATTTCCAATTGTCTCACAAATGTCACCTTTTTTTTAGTTTGTCTGTTGAAATCGAGATCCAAACAAGGATCACCAGTTGTGACTGGCTGATATGTCTCTTAAGACTTATCTCTTAAGACGAGTTGGCAATTTATTTATTAAAGAAACTCACGTTGTTTATCCTGTGGAGTTCACCACAGTGTGGATTTTGCTGGTTGCATCTCCGTGGTGTCAGCTTGACCTCACTACTCATGGGGAGCGTGTCTACAGGCCAGCAGCATCTTCATCACGTGGGAGCTTGTTGGAAACGAGGAGGATCCCAGGCCCACCCCAGATCTGCTGGATCAGAACTTCATTTTCACAAGCTTCCCGGTGATTCGTGCGTGCACTGGAGCCTGAGAAACCCCCAATTCACGTTCTTTTCTCTGCCGCATTTCCTAAAACTGGTGATTGGAGCTGGACGCTTGATCAGATTCAGGTTTGATTTTTTTCACCAAGACTACGTCATAGGTAGTGACTGTTCTTCCATCAGGAGGCATATCGTGCCTGGTTGTCTCTCTGTTATAATGTTAGCAGAAGTTGACCATCAACGCCTAAATCCATTCATTCATTAGGGTTGCAAAAGGGTGGTATCCTATTTCCGTTATTCCTCTTCATTTATTAGTAAGAATACATCCATAAAGGAAAAGTTTGTCTCATCTACTACTTGATTACCCAGTGGTGCGGTGATATAGGAAAGGAAAGATAAATGCTAATTCTTTCCCTCTTGTGTACCATTTTTCAAAATGATGGGTAGATTCCCAATGGTGATAGTGAGTTTTGTTATTTTGGTTCTGTTTTTAGCATCAAACACGTGGATTTAAGTATAAGTGTTTACAATCCATTACCATTCTTATTCTTCTTGATGTTCAGGTGGTTGTCCAGTCTTTGGCTAGTGGGAATCATTAGGGTTGGCTCCTGAGTCTTTTTAACAGAACCCTAGTATAACCCTAGATAACATAGCAAATCTCGTGTGACTGGATGTTCCAAACTCATCTTGTGCATCTCCTGTCCTAGACCTGGAATCAGCCATTTCTCCATGGACCTCTAGTATCATTCAGGGGAGAAGGGTATTTAGAGACCACAGTTTGAGTGTATAGGTGTTTACTGCCAAGGGTTGGCCTTGATTTGAGGCCTTGCATTGAATAAAACACATTTAACATTTTAACATAAAATACATGAGCTCATACTTCCAACAAATTCAATACCATGGGATTTTTAACTTAAGCTTTGTAGTTTGGATAAGTATCTCCTTTCTCCCAAGCAACGAATCCAACTTCACAGTGACATCAGGTATGAAAGAATTAGGATGCCCCATATTTGCTCACTTACCTTGCCCCCCATGGCATGATAAGATGGGAAAGGAGCTCTAGTCAGGGTGGCACCTCAAGCACTCCAGGAAGAAGCTCTGCAGACTGGTTGGGGAGGGAGCCCTGCAGGATGACAGAATTGGCTGAGTTGGGACAAAATGACATGAGGCCTTGAGGGTCACAAATGGGACAAGAGAAGGGGAGGCCCATCTCAGGACTGCACAGAATGGGAGGCTTAGGTAGGAGACCACAGGAGGGAGAAGAAAGGCCCAAGGGGTGAGACATCACCAGCCTATGAAAGGGACTGAGGGTGGGACCCTTCATACCTGAGTCCCACTAGCACATAAAAAACTAAAATGTCAAAACATGGTTACATAAATTAGAAGGTATTTTAATTGTTTCCACTGAACAAATTAAAGCCCTTATGAGAAAAGCTAGCCACAATGTAATTATACTCACAAAAGAGAATTAGGAGATTTATACAAATATGTATGTATTACTCTGGAGTCTCTATAAGGAGTGAGAACAATTCTGAAACACAAATTTAAAGCCAAATGAGGAACACCATCTTCTTTCAACCCTGTGGATTTTTGTGATTTTATGTTTGACCTTAAAAAAAAAAAAATTAACTATCTTTTTTAGAGCAGTTAGATTCAGGGTAAAATTGAGTGGAAACTTGGAAAGTTCCCCTCTACCGCCTGCCCCCACACATGCATAACCTCCATGTCTTTTCATGGCTTGGTAGCTCGTTTCTTTTCAGCACTGAATAAAGCCCATTGTCTGGATGTGCCTCGATTTATCCATTCACCTACCAGAAGTCATCTTGGTTGCTTTCAAGTTTTGACAGCTATGAATAAAGCTGCTATAAACACCCGTGTGTAGGTTTTTTGTGGGCATGTTTTCAACTCCTTTGGGTAAATACCTAGAAGCATGATTGCTGGATCATATGGTAAGAGTATGTTTAGTTTGTAAAAAACCACCAAACTGGGGCACTGGGTGGCTCAGTTGGTTGAGTGTCTCACTCTAGATTTCCACTCAGGTCATGATCTCAGGGTTGCAAGATCGAGCCCTGCGTTGGGCTCCGTGCTGGGTGTGAAGCCTGCTTAGGATTCTCTCTTTCTCTCTCTCTGCCCCTTGCCCCTCCTCCTCTCTCTATCTCTTTCCCTTTCAATAAAATAAAATAAATCTCAAGGCAACCTGCACTTAAAAAAAAAAAAAAACACACCAAACTGTCTTCAAAAGTGGCTGTATATTTTGTCTTCCCACCAGTAATGAATGAAAGTTCACATCGTTCTACATCCTTGCCAACATTTGGTGGTGTCAGTATTCCAGATTTTGGCCATTCTAATAGGTGTGTAGTAGTATCTCATTTTAATTTGCATTTCCCTGATGACAGATGATGTGGAGCATCATTCCATATGCTTATTTGCCATCTGCATACCTTCTCTGGTGAGGTGTCTTTTCAGGTCTTTTGCCCATTTTCTAGTTGGGTGGTTTGTTTTCTTACTGTTGAGTCTTAAGAGTTCTTTGTATATTTTAGATAACAATCCTTTATCAGATGTATGTTTTGCAAAGATTATATCTCAGTCCGTAGCTTGTGTTTTCATCCTCTTGCTGTTGACTTGTTTTAGGGAGAATGTTGAAGTTCTGAGTGTGAGACCCCCCACATGTAACATCAGGGTGACCCCCACCCTCTCATACCCCATGGTCCCTAAGGTGTGAGGAAGGGCCCATAAAGGAAAGAACCAGACCTCACAGGGAGCAGGGAGAAGGAGGCCCACAGTTGGCAGAGTCTGTGGCAGGCTCTTCTCTTGAAGGAGACGTGGATGTGGGGGAAGCCTGGAGGGGAGCTGCATGTGAGGAGAGTCGGAGCCCCCCTGAGAAAAATCGAAGTCTGAGGAGGAGGATGTTCAGAGGGTGGGGGAGGTGAGGAGACATTTGGAGGCAGCCCGCGCACAGGCAGGGTGACCTGGTAGGAAACGGAGTTCAAGGGAAGCTGTTGTCCCCGAGGCTGGGGTGACGCTGCTGGGACATCCTGGAGGCAGATCTACGTGGACTTTCCTGTGCCAGGGCAGGTGGACCCTGGAGCCAGCCAGCCAGCAGGACCAGGGGCAGAGACAGCACAGCCCCAACGCCGTCACCAGGGGTCCTTCTTGAGCCACTCGGAAAGCTTGTCAGAGTGCCCTCCTCAGCCCATTCCTCACGCAAGACCACCACGGCACTTTCAACAAACAGTCAGATCTTAAAAGGGCCAGTAACCAAATGCCAATGTCAGATTTTGCTACGTTCACCAACGCCACACATCCTGGAAAAACCCACATTCCAAATCCAAACCATTCCTAGGGCCCCACATGGGGGAGTCGCATTCCAGGGAGAGCCTTCGATTAAATATTCCCTGATTCGACAAAATGGGCTGCATTAAGGGCAAGTCCATGAAACTGTTGGCATTGGATTTCCTTTTTCAAAACCCACACCACCCAAAATAATCAATACATGACACTAGGCTGGAGCCCAGCTGGTCTCTTCAGGCCTGAGTTGTTGCCAAGTTCACACAAATTCATCAACTGTCAAAGCAGAACTAGAGCTCTATCTCCACGGCCCCAGGAAGAACCGAGGCTGTCACCATGCCCCTGATCATAAGATCTCAAATCAGAAACCTTAGCCACATTTTCTCAGCTCCCATCTATCTGGAAGTAACCCCAACAAGGAACCTAAATTCTAACAGTCCTGGTTCGGGATGACCTTTTTGAGTCATTAATGCCGGGAGATCTCCACAAGATCTCAGACTTGGTGCCCCTCTTCAGGGAGGAGGGCAGAAGGCAGGGAGGCTGGAAAAAGTGAAAGGCAGAAAGGAAGTAAGATTAACAGTGAACAGCATTCTGAGTCACCAGCCTGCAAATGTCACTAGTAGGAAATGCGCTGACACATGCGTCCCTGTGACAACTGGGCACAGAGACTCCCTGGGCCTCAAGGACACCCGACCTCTGGGGATCACATCTGCTCCAAGGAGCACCCAGGAGCCCCTGCCCCAAACGCTTGAATCTGTGCCTGGCATTCCACCGTGGGAGTTTCTCATCTCCTGCAATACACACGGAGGACACCTGGAATCAGCCTCAGGGGACAGAAATAAGAGACTCTTCTTAAGTTACGGCACATACATTGCAATGGAATACTATGCAGCTGTAGAAAGAGGAAAGAGAACCTATCCCTGAGACACAGTGTTCAGGGAGACAGATCAAGGTGCTGAATCCATTATCATTCAGCCATAAAAAAAAGAAGGAAATCCTGCCATTTGTGACATGCTTGGACCTTGAGGGCATGATGCTAAATAAGTCAGAGAGAAAGACAAATGCTGTATGATCTACTTATACATGGGATCTAAAACCAAACAAAAACAAAAAACAAAAACTGAGTTCATAGATACAGAGAAGATTCATGGTTGCCAGAGGCGGGGGCAGGGGGTGGGCAAAATAGGTGAAGGGCGTCAAAAGGTACAGACTTCCCGTGATAAAATAAACCAGTCCTAGGTAGTAACGTACAGCATGGTCACTATAGTTAATCACACACTATTGTAGATTTGAAAGTTGTTAAGAGAGTAGATCTTAAAAGTTCTCATCACAGAAAACAAATTCTGTAACTATGTGTGAGTGTGGTGGTGGATCATTTTGCAATCTACACAAATATCAAACCATTATGTTGTACACCCGAAATTAATATAATGTTATACATCGCTTAGACGTCAATACAAAAGAAGGAGGGGGAGAATAATACACATTAAAAAGAAGGAGGGAGAGAATTAATATGGCTCTATGCTTATACAGAAAAGCCGTCTCTAGAACTCCCAGGGAACCAGAAATACTGGCTCAGTCTACACAGTGTATCTGGGGTAGGGACAGCGGAAGCAAGGGGCTTTCCCTGTGCGCTCTTTTGTACCTTTTGGGTCTTAAATGACCTGAATATATTATCTTTTAAGATACATTTAGATTTAAAGGAAGGGGATGAAAACGATCTATATGTTGAGGCCTGGAGAGATACACAAGATCATGATTAAGTGAGAAACAGTTGCTAACAGGGGGTGTAGTGTGAGTCAATCTGCGCTTTTTTTTTTTAATAAAAGGGAACATTCACATATAGACTTGTAAATATGTAGAAAAAGACTAGAGGGTTACACCAGAAAACAGAGGTTCCCTTGGGGCATCTGGAAAAACAGGTGTTACACTTTTCATCGTGCCCCCTTCTGTCCTGTTTGAACTTTTTAACCAAACATGGATGACTGTTTTAATAATAGTAATAGTAATAATGTGATGGTCGAGGCAAAAGGAAAGTTATGTGGATGTAACGCGGTCCTGTGCCGGTCCTGGTCCCGCTACCCCAGCAGCGTGATGGTGGCAATGTCACTCCGTGGCGGGCTGTCCCCACAGACCTCCAGAGCTGCCAAAAAGCTCAGATAAGGAGCCCGGTGCTGGGAAGTTCTCCATCTTCACGAGCCCATCATGAAAATCCGTGCGTGCAAGGCCAACGGGAGGAAGAACTGTGAATCCACGATCGGCTGAATACAGATTTCCATTTTTTAAAAAGTGCACGTGCATCTTGCAGCTTCATAAACTTAGCCTTGATTAGAAGAGAGTTTTTAGTGTCAAGGACGCATGGGGTTAAGGAGATGGGCACCTGCAAGACGAAAGAGGACAATCAAGGCTTCGCCACCACTGCGACGTGCGCAGTGCCCTCCAAGGGGACCCCAAAGGAGCCATGGGGGTGCCCTCCCTGCACAGGGAGCTGGGACTGCGAAGCAGGCCTCTGTGTGGGGAGGCCTGGTCCCGCAGAACAGAGGGCAGAGGGAAGGGAGGCTCCTGCCAAGGAGTTCTCTGTCCACCACCTTGGACTGGGGTGGAAATTTTGGGGTCTCCCACCCAGTGGGCAGGCCCAGCTCGAGCCACAGCCAGTGCCTTCAGGTCCATGGCTCCTGCTCTCAGAGCCTCGGCCTCCTTGCCTGTCCAACAGGGTCTGCGCCGGGACCTTGGCCATGTGATGGGGGTTAACGACATGCGGGACTGAATATCCTAAGTGTCTGGCGTGTGGTGGGTGCTCAAGAAAGCGGTTGCCTTCCCTTCGGAAAACCAAAGTGATGGAGCAGAGTTCTGTAGTCTTCGGAAGGTATCCCTCACCTTTTCCTGGAACCCCTTCCCTTCTGGCTGGAATCACACCCAGAAAGACAAAACCGTGTTCACTGAAAAACACCACCATCCCTTCACAAGAGATGCTTCGTTGGCAGCCCTTCCTCCCCAAGAGTACTGGCCAGTCCACTGGGCCCGAGCACTGGGCTGGGAACGGCAATGTGCCCAGCCTCTGCCTCCTTCTGGCTGTGTGACCCTGGGCAAGGCGACTAAACCTGCCTGTGCCTCAGTTTCCTCATCTGTAATCTGGGGCCAAGGACCCCCAGGATGATTAAATGGAGATGATATAGATGAAAGGGGTTTGCATTTGCTATTATTAGTCCCTTTGGTTAAAGAAGCTTATCTCTGGTCCACTCACTGCCACCTGCAGATGTGGACCAACGTCCCCATGGATTAGAGATGAAGGGGTGGTCTCGAGCAGGCAGGGGGGACCCTGTGAGTGCCAGCCACGTGTCACACGGAGGGGAGACAGGTGCCGTTTCAGCCGCCAGGGAGCCAGGAAGGCCTCGCTGGGCCTCACCCAACCCGCCAAGTGCTCTGTCCGGCCTCAGCAACATTTCAAACACACCTGAGTCAGCAGGTAAATACTGAAGGATTGCACATTTGTGAAAAGTCCAAATTTTAGATTTCTCTAGCAAAAACAATGCACGGTCTGCCGGCACTGGCCACACCCCCACATAGCGCCCCTCAGCCGGAGGTGAGTAGCAGTCGCCCCCTCCCATGGTACACGTGCTCCCCCGCTCACCACGGCCATCCCCCCACCCCCCACTCCCTATTGCCACCAGGATGCAGAAGCTGAGGCACTGTTCCCATTTCTGAAGGCCTTTAGACCATTGCTCTTCCTATGGTGGAGACGTGGCTCTTCGTATCCATGTTTCTATCAAAAGTTGGAAAATGGAAAGTAAATCAAAGGGCCATGAGTTTTACTTGATGGAGGTGAAGAATATTCATATGGAGTCAGTCTGCAGACACGTGTTCTGTTCGCTCATGCACACGACCAGCTCGTCCACAGCTGCCCTGTAAGGTTGTCACGGGTGTGCACTACTCATCTGGGCCGGGGGGGCATCGGGTCATAATCTGCGACCTGCCACAGCAGGACGCTTGGCGTTTGCCAACTCAGGTGGCAGGGACCTGAGTCCCTCGTCCCCAGCCCTGCATTCACGTCGTCCTCCTGTGCACTCTATAGTCCCCCTCTGTGGTTGTCATCTGTCTGTCATGAGAAAGCTCCAGGGCAGGGCTGAGGCTGGGCCTGGGTCATTCTCTCCCAGGCCCTTGCACTTCCTGAAAGTGCGTTAGATGATACCGTGAAGATGACCATCAGCGGTAATGACACCCAGGACCTCGGTGCTTCCCATAAGCCTCCGAAAAGTGATCTAAGATACATCTTCTGATCTGTGAAACCCCCAAATTCAGCCTCCAGAAATGGGAACTCCCTTTTTTAAGACCCAGTCTCACACCATAGCTGCCACGAACCATTAAAAAAAAAAAACCACCTTATCCCCCTTGCCCCATTCATCTATTTCTGGAAATCTAGCCTCAGAAAGTCATAAAATAAAAGAAAGAGAGAGAAGGAGGGAAGAGGGAGAAAAGGAGGGAGGAAGGGAATGACAAGGAGAGGAAAAGTTATATCCATGAAAATGTTCGCTGGGCAAAAACATGCCCAGATGATCACAGTGAGTATGCAGTTTAGTGGGGAGGGATTTTGTTTGTTCATTTGTTTTTGTTATTTTGAAAACTTTTTTTGCAATGTTATATTAGTTTGATAATTCAAGCTAAATCAATGGAACCTCAAAACTGGAGGCATCTCAAGGACTCCAGGCTACGCCGCGGACCTGCATCTCTGCGCAGCTGGTGGTCCAAAGCAGACCCTGGAGCGAGAATGCCCAGGTTCCTAGCCTGGTCCCCCCACTCCCCTACTGAGGGGCACTGGCAAGCTCCTTGACCTCTCTTTGGCCCCATTTCCTTATTTTTAAAAACGGGCACAATAGTAGTATCTATCTCGTAAGGCTGTTGCAAAGACCAAATGAGTTAATAAATGTACAAGTGTGTAGAACAATACCTAGCTCTTAATAAGTCCTTCTAAGTTGCTATTAGTAGTGATAACAGTGGGTTGTGCTATCATTTCTGACTCGCCAGCTCACCCCAAACCCTCACCATTCTCCAGTATCACCTGCCCATCTTCCACCCTCAAATACATCCCAAACCCAGCTCTGCCCTGAACTGCCCGCAGCATTCGCCTCCAGCTCCAGGGGACGGGTGGAGGAGGAAAGATTGGGTGCCAAGGGCCACCCCCACAGCCACCCTGTACCCCAGCTACCTCCGGCCAGATGCTCTGGCCCTTTCCCCCTTCCCCAACCCCACCTCCTCAGCTTCCCCATGCCCTGCCTTTGACGAGCCCTCTGTCCCCAGTGCCACCTCTTCTTCAGCCTGTCCCCAACTTTATGACCATCATCCCTCAGTGAAACTCTGATCTGAAGTTAAACAGCAGAAGGAAACTCTAATAAATTTTATTTTGTGTGCTGACATATTTCAAAGTAAATCACAGATCTCACATCACCCCAGCCCTGCAGGCTCCAGGACACATCTTGAAAAATAATACCATCTTTTCGTCTATAGCTGAAATATATTACCATTAACAAAATCGTATTCCACTGATGCCACCTAATAGTTCAGAGGCAAATTCAGAGGCATCATTTTAAATTTGTAATGTTTCTGTTCATCTTTTTTTTTTTTTAACTTTGTCGGACATCATTGATGGGGACCGGCAGAAGTACTAAAATGTGTGAAGGGACGCCTGGGTGGCTCAGTCGGTTAAGCGTCTGCCTTTGGCTCAGGTCATGATCCCAGGTCCTGGGACTGAGCCCCACATCGGGCTCCTGGCTCAAGAGGGAGTCTGCTTCTCCCTCTCCCTCTGCCACTCTCCGCCCACCCCCCCTCCCCCAGCTCGTTCTCTCTCTCTCTTTCAAATAAATAAACAAAATCTTAAAATAAAATAAATAAATAAAAATAAAATAAAATGTGTGAAGACTCTGCGGGGTGAGTCTGTGGGGCAGCGGCGCACCCCACCCTACCCGGATGGGGGGAAATTAGAGGGTGATACGGCCATGGCCAACGACCATTACGGGCACGGGTCTTCTGACCCAGCAAACCTACTGCTAGGAATTTATTTCCTGGGTGTTCTTCCCGTCGGCCAAAGCTGTATCCCTGAGGCCGTCGACCCCATGTGGTCAGTGGAGTCAAAGACGGGAACACTGAAATGTCCGTCACCCGGGACTGTTCGTGCCCTCAGACAGCCGGCTGCCTGGGAGTCCCCAGGTGGGGCTCGTAAACTGGGTAGCCATAGTTTGGGCATGTGGCCAGATGGCCCCCGCCAGCCTTATCCTCTCCTCAGCTCTGGACAGGAAGGCAGGGCTGGTTCCCCAGGCACTCAGAACCTGGAGCCCCTTTCTTCATGGGCTGGGCTGCCACTGAGCTTGGCTACAAGGACTTTGCAGCAACCCCCCTACCTCCTGCCGACCCCCCTCACCTGGGGTGTTCGGGCCTCACCTGGACAGTGCTGCCTGGGAGCATCTTGCTGAGCAGATGGCCCAAATCCTGGACCCTTGTGGGAAGGATATCCTGTGCCGCCAAGCCCAGGCCCTCCTATCACGTCCCACCCGGGCTGGGGCCTCCTCGCTGGTGGTCGGCGGGAAGCCTGCAGACGAGGAGATGTGATGGGCTCTTCCAATCCCTGTCCCGCTCAGGCCCTCCAGCAAGGTGGCTTCCTGGAGGAACGGTCAAGACATTTCAGAGGATTTTCGGGAGCAGGAAGCAGAGTGGGGACACCTTGCCCTGCCAGTCTACACCACTCCCATCAGTTGGGGTCAGGATAAGAAAGAAGTTCTCTCGCACGTGCCTACTCGGGTAGGGACCTGGGATTTGGGGGCCTGGGCCCTGTGACGAGGATTCTGAGGCACAGTCCAAGCGTGAAGGAAAGCGTGCATCGGTGACCTGTTGGCCACATCGGCACGATGTGGAATGGGGGCTGGCAGTGTGCAGACCACATATTTGTCATCCCTGAGGTAAGCTCTTGCCTTCCCCCAACTTGTAAGCATAACCTCCAGGAGAGAGAGATGGGGAGAGGTTATGAGCAGACTACTGCCTCTATTATTATTACTACCCTCCCAGCCAACAGTGCTCAAGCACTTACTCTCAGCCAAGCACTTTGTAGATGCTGTCCCCACAACAGTCCTACAAGTGCGGAGAAAATTAGGAAGGGGCGCCTGGGTGGCTCAGATGGTTAAGCGTCTGCCTTCGGCTCAGGTCATGATCCCAGGGTGCTGGGATCGAGCCCCGCATCGGGCTCCCTGCTCAGCGGGGAGCCTGCTTCTCCCTCTCACTCTCCCTCTGTGTTCTCTCTCTCTCTCTCAGATAAATATGTAAAATCTTTAAGAAAAAAAAAAAGAAAATTAGGAGGGGCTAGAGTCTCACTGATCTCTGACTCTATGTTGAACTGAGGGGTAGGCATCATAACCCCATTTTACAGCTGAAGCAACTGAGGTTTACTAAGTACTCGCCAAGGTCCCACTGCTAGGAGGTGGTAGAGTAGGAGTGGACCCCAAACCTAGCCGCTCTTGACCCCCCCCCCCACGCTGCTTCTCCCTTATCCACCCTTCCCATCCCGGGGCCTGGCCTCCTGCCACCTTTCCTGAACCTACCCCCCATGTCCCCTGCAGACACGGGGGCGGGGGCATCTGTCTGCAAAGCTGTGAGTGCTCCTTGGAGGGGCAGCAAGGTGGGCAGGGACTCACCACCCCCACAGGCAGTGGACAGGGGCCTCCCTGCATCCGTTACTTGCCCCCAGCCCAGGCTCTGCATGCCACACAGCAGTGATAGATAGTTTGTGAAATACCCCGAGCTTGCGGTTGACCAGAATTCTGAAATAATTCCATTAAGACCGGAATTCATGCAATGTTCTGTATCCTGATGTGGTAAAGAAGACAGCCCGCGGGAGGGGCGAGGGGATGTGAAGGCCCAAGGATGGTGAGGCAGCCTTCAGGCCCTGCAGCAGGGGCTCCTGCCGCCCCCCCTCGCCCACGGGCTCCGGAAGGCCCATCTGACAGGAGCGGAACCCTGATAAGCACCACCTGACCAGGAGGCCCCAGGCAGAGAGATTAATGCACAAATTGTCAACAACCTCCCCACGATGCACCCCCACAGGGGGAGCAGGGGCAGATGGGGGGGGGCACACTGGGAAAGGAAGGACAGAGAGGCCTCAAGCAGAGATAGGCCACAGGACAGCTCTGCCTGCCCCAATCCTTCAGCTCCAGCCTCACTCCGCAACCTGCAGCACCCCAGCCCTGGGCACCCTGAGCGGGAAGAGGCCAAGGCATAAGGCCGAGCGAGCATCTTGGTGGCCCAGTTATCCCTAATCTGGCCCCGGGGCCTGAGCAGACCCTTGCTGTGCAGGGCTATGGGGGAGTCACCTGTGGAGCTCCCCCTTGGCCTGGAAGCTTCCTACAGGTGTGATGGCTCTTGAGCCTCTGTGCCCATGAGTGGAGCCTCGGGGGCCCGGGGGTTCAACCCAGCCCTGCTGGCCTCGTTGGCCGATGCCAGATGGAGATGTGGGCTTCTCCTTGACTAATGCCTCCTCACTGTGCTGCAGAGCATCCCTCCGCTCCTGCAGCTGGGCAGGGACTCCAGGCCCAGGCTCAGCAGGAGGAAGACAGGCCCGGGGGTGGCTGTGGGGTCACCACAGTTCGGGTCTCCTTCACACAGGTCAATAGGTTTAGGCCAAGGAAGTTTCCTCTCCTTGCCTGGAAACCAAAATCCCAAGGGCAACCTCAGGGGTTTTCCATAAAGCAAAATGCATCCACTGGAAGGGCTGCCCTGGACAGGAAGATGATGAGAGCCCCACTTTTTAGGGGAACAAAACAAAGCGAAACCATTCCCCTGAAGGAAAAGGATGGTACTCGCCGATCAGACACAGCGAAGGCCCACCGGCATATCGAGTTTGCTGTGGGGGCAACTAGGCTTCCATCTTTACGTCTTTAATTAAGGCCATTCTTCTAAGTTGTATTTCCAGCTTTGTTTCAGAAGCTCTGAGCCAGGAGCCTCCCCATGTGCCCCAGGCTTGCTCCCTCCCCTGCCCTTCCCTGCGAGGTAGGCTGCTTCCTTATGATTCTCCCCTGGGGCTCTGTAGAGTTAGCCATGCCGCACGGCTGCCCCACACCATGTCAACCCGTCCCCGTGCCTCGCCCCAGAACGCCTCCCTCCTGTGTCTGCATCCCTCCATGGGCGAGGTGCCCTGGGGGCCACCTGTCCAGGGCCACTGGCATCCACTGCAGACAGGCTGAAGGTGCCACACTGGGCTGCACCCTCCACATGCAGGGGAGATTTCCACCTACAGAACAGCAAGGATCCAGAAGATAAACCCCAGGGCTGGCCTGGGTGATACTGATCTGGAAGAGTGGCTCCTGGGGAGTCCTGGGGGGCCACAGACTCTGGGGCCTTGGGCCAGGATAGGGGTGCTCCCAGGGTGTGGATGGCAGTGGGGGCTGGGAGCACCGCAGGCTGTGCAAAGGCTAGGCACTCAGGAACCGCTGCTGCTCCGGTCCGGGGCCACAAGGTGGCCTGATCATTTTTTCAAGAGACGTAAAAAAATGCCAATTTTTAGGGAATAGCGCCTGGCTTTTAAGTGTTGAAAATTAACTCAGTATTTCATAATGATAATAGCATTCAGCAGGAAAAGAAAATACATCTGGCGGCCAGCTGGTACAAACAAAACGCCCATCAGCGGCAGGGAGATTCACCAGGTTCCACACGACATATGGCCAGTGTCGTGAAAACGCAAAAGCAGCCCGGGCAACCTCTTCTGAGTATGTGTTCTGGGCCCAGGCCAGGGCTGGCGCTGGGCAGCCACCGAAATCAGACCCTATCCCAGGCCTCAGGAAGGTAGACAGAGTGGTGGGAGCAGTGGACAGAGACAGGTCATCGAGGTGCAGAGAAACGGGACGTGCATTCTTCCACAGGCAGGGGGAATTTTCTGGGAGCTTACAACAACTTGCCAACAAAGCTTTCCTCTGGGAGAGTAGTTGGCAACTGTGGGCAGGTAGGAAGGTAGACGCCTCTACTTTTCTCTTCTGATCTGCTTGAATGTTTGCCTCCAGCATGTATTACTTTCACAACTTTATAGAACACAGGACATATGTTTAATGAATCTGTCTGCAAACCAATGCAGGGATACAGCTAGGACATTGTAACTCAAATCACAGAGTGCACAGCAGGGCAGTGACTGTCCTCATCTAGGAGAGAGGAGGACGGTGCCATTAGGCCTTCCCAGGGGTAATGCTGGCGGCTGGGTTTTCGAGAATGAATAGGAGTTTTTCCCAGGCAGACAAGGAGGGAAACTTCATTGCAGACTAAGGAAATCGGTGGCTGTCGGGGTCACTGGGGAAGGTTTTCTGGACCGGGGCTTGAAAGATAGACAGACTTGGAGTGGCAGAAAGGATTAAGGTGGTGGGCGTGGCACACGCATGGACAGGGACAGAGAAATGAACCTGGCATGTGTCAGGGGTCTGGAGTCAAGTAGGAACCACAGGGTGGTTCCAGAGCAGGGACTGTAGCCTGAGAAGGTCCCTGCGTCCCCACAGGAGCTGGCCCGGAGCTGGCCCGGAGCTACCTCTCAGAGGTCCAGGAGGACCTCAGTCCATCACTAGAGGACGGACGGCTGCCTCGGGCACCTTGCCCATATGGTGTCTGTGTGGGTTCCCCCAGGGAACCTGAGGACCCGGGGCCCACCCATGGGTAGTTGCAAAAGCCCGAGCAGCGTAGCATGACTAGTCCCCAACCAGGAGCTGGTCACCAGGTCTGAATCTCGCTGGGAACTTTCCTCACCACAGTGGGACCTTTAGCTCTTTCCCTTAGCTCCAGTTTCCTTAACAAAACCTCCAGCTGCAGGGTAACTGTGAGGAACCAAGGGTAGGAGGATGCCAAGTTCCCAAGGCAGGTCCTGATAGTCGCTGACATTTATCTGACACCCGCTTTTCGAAGAGCTCTATCAATCTGTTTAGTCTGCACAAGAGCCCTGTGTGGCAGATCCAGTGCTAGTCCACATGCCAGATGAGGAAACTGAGGCAGGCAGGGTTATACACTGCCAGTGAGTGTGGGAGCCGGGATCTGAGCCGTGACCAGCTGGCTCCAGCATCCAGGCTGTCACCCACCACGCCCTTCATGCTGGTGCCAAGTGTCTTCATCACTCCCAAGTCGAATTTGGCTACCCTCAATAGAGGCACTCTGTGCCAGAGCACAGGCCACCAACTGGCAAAATCAAGCCCCAGCCGGCAGAAACGCCGGGGCCTCCTCCGGGAGGGGAGAGGTGTGCATTTCCTGGGCGGGGGCGCCCTCTGCTGGCGGAGGCCTCAGAGTCCCCACCGGCCTCGGAGGGTCGTTGGAGCATGGGGAAGCGCGTCCAACCTGGCTCACACTCAGCTGCCCCATTTGGTCAAGGGGAAACCAAGGCCCTGAAAATGGAGCAGTAACTTTGTCCAGGGCCACAGAACAGTCCATGGAAGAACTGCAGGGAGAAGCCAGACTTATGTCTAGCAGCTGGCCTGTGGGGTGAAGTGGGACACCAGCATTTACTGAGCACCTGCTGTGTTCTCTGTGCACCTGGTCTCCCAGGACCCCTATTATAGAAAAAATTATTCATGGCACTCACTAAAGACAGCAGGAAAGACTTTAGGCAGGGGGCCACTGCAGTGAGGACTTGTGGTGGGGAAGTGATGGGGCTCGACCCTGAATACAACAAAGAAAGGGGAATTTATGGGGCAGGGGGTGTCAGTGGATGGCAATGAGGAAGGGGAAATATCGGGCCAAGGGGGGTTTCTTGCTCAAGGACATTGCCTGGGACATGCTGGGGGTGAGGAGCCTGGTCAGATTTGTAAGGTGGAGGATTCTAGCTAAAACTGGATGTTGCAGGGGTACCCGACCGGCTCAGTGGGTGGAGCGTGCAACTCTCGATCTCAGAGCTGTGAGGTTGAGCCCCATGTTGGGTGTAGAGAGTACTTAAAATAAAAAAAATCTTGGGCGCCTGGGTGGCCCAGTTGGTTAAGCGACTGCCTTCGGCTCAGGTCATGATCCTGGAGTCCCGGGATCGAGTCCCGCATCGGGCTCCCTGCTCGGCAGGGAGTCTGCTTCTCCCTCTGACCTTCCTCCTTCTCATGCTCTCTGTCTCTCATTCTCTCTCTCTCAAATAAATAAATAAAATCTTTAAAAAAAAATCTTTTTAAAAAATAATAAAATAGGATGCTGCAGAGGAACACAGAAACCACCAAGTCAAGGCCTAGTTGAGAAGAGACTTCAGAGGAGCCCATTTGGTCAAGGAGAGTCTTCGTCACCCCTATGGCAACCCTAGGGTGATCCCATTCTACAGATGAGACCCAAGGCTCAATGCCAGGCTGATTCCAAAGCCACCCTGCGGGCCAGCCTCCCAGGGAACTGCACCTTAATGGCCCCTGTGTTCCACGGGGTCCAGTGGAGGGTGGCATAAGGCAAAAGGGACTCAGTTTCTCCTCTGAAATAGGAGCTGAATTAGATGGGTGTTTGCCAGCATTCAAACCCCACCTTCACACCCTATGCCATATGCTCTGGTCTCATAATCTGTGTTCCCACAGTAACAACAGACCCCACCTCATGACCACTGTGGGTCCACGCCTGGCCCCTGCCAGTTCATTTGGGCCTAACAACAACAACGGTTCTCAGAGTTAGAAATTAATATTGCCCCATCTTATGGATGGGGAAATCGAGGTCAGAGCACTTGAGTACCTTGCTCAGTCACACTGCTCAGGAGTGGTGAAGCTAGCAGTTCCACCCCAGGGGCCTGCCAGGAGGCCACCTCCTCCCCTCAGGTTGGTCTCACAGTCTCACTTAGTTGGTTTTTCGTTTGCTTGTTTGTTTAAGATTTTATTTATTTAATTGACAGAAAGAGAAAGAACGTACAAGCAGGGGGAGCAGCAGGCAGAGGAAGAAGCAGGCTCCCCGCTGAATGTGGGACTCGATGCCAAAGGCAGATGCTTAGCCAGCTGAGCCACCCAGGCGTCCCCTAGTCTCACTTAGTTGTTTGTTTGTTTGTTTAAGATTTTATTTATTTATTTGACAGAGAGAGACACAGCGAGAGGGGGAACACAAGCAGGGGGAAGGGGAGAGGGAGAAGCAGGCTCCTCGCTGAGCAGGGAGCCCGATGCGGGACTCGATCCCAGGACCCCGGGATCATGACCTGAGCCGAAGGCAGACGCTTAACGACTGAGCCACCCAGGCGCCCCTAGTCTCACTTAGTTTTAATGAAACTTTGTAATCTACCATTTCACTGGCTTAAATAAAATGTACTGTGAAAAACAAATAGAATGTAAATCAAATAATGGGATTCCATTCGGCTACACAGAGTGGTGAGCGGGAAGCCTGGCATTTGCAAGCAACTCTGTCTTCCTGAGATTACATGTTCAGGGCTGTGAGACCCAGGGCGGCCCCACCTGGCTGTTTCTTCCCCACCTGCCTCCTCAGTCAGTTTGTCCCACCTTGCCCAGGGAACTGCACTCCCTATTTGCTCCAACAGTGGGTGTGCTGCTCTCTGGGGACACTGACACCTCGGAGCAGACTGCAGCTCTACACCAGGGCTCCCGTCTTGACCAGTCCGGGCGCAGCCCCAGCACTGTGTGGGTTCCACCACATACCCCCTGTTCTGCAACCAGACTTGCCCAGTGGTTGTGCGGCCCCAGGAGAGTCACTTGTCTCTGGCTTCCAGTCCTTGCGGTAAATGGAAATGAATTACACCCACCTGCCAGGTTTGCTGTAGGGACTAAACAGAACCCTGGACAAAGTATCAAAACAGGGAGACACCACATGCACCCCAATGTTTATAGCAGCAATGTCCACAATAGACAAACTATGGAAAGAGCCCAGATGTCCATCGACAGATGAATGGATAAAGATGTGGTGTGTATATATATATATATATCCACAATGGAGTATCACTCAGCCATCAGAAAGGATGAATACTTACCATTTACATCAACATGGATGGAACTGGAGGGTATTATGCTAAGTGAAATAAGTCACTCAGAGAAAGACAAGTATATGATTTTACTCATCTGTGGAATTTAAGAAACAAAACAGATGAACATAGTGGAAGGGAAGGAAAAATAAATAAGACAGAAACAGAGAAGGAGACAAACCATAAGAAACTTAACTCTAGGAGACAAACTGAGGGTTGCTGGAAGAGAGGTTGGTGGGGGGATGGCGTAACTGGGTGACGGGCATTAAGAGGGCACTTGATGCAGTGAGCACTGGGTGTTCTAAGCAACTGAGGAATCACTAAACTCTACCTCTGAAACTGATTAAAAAAAAAAAACCCAGGATGACACCACTGGTGGCGGGGGGGGCACATTGGTGGCCATCCCTGCAGAGCCTGTGACCTGCCAGTCCTCTCACCCCAGCTCCTTTGGCCAGTCCGCCTCCCTGCAGCCTCCTTTGGGATCTATCTTTGGGAAGATGGACGTGTGGGTGTCCAGCACTGGGAATGGGGGGTAGGACAGGAGGGAAGATGAGGGGTGTGGGCATCCATCACAGGGGTGGGGAGTGGGACATGAGGGAAGATGGGGCTGTGGGTGTCCACCACTGGAGGTTGGGGGGTGAGACATGAGGGAACATGGGGGATGTGGGCATCCATCACTGAGGGTGGAGGGTTGAGAAGTGGAGGACACACAGTGAAATAATCTGGGATAGAACACTGTGGATATACAAACAGCAACATGGGTAGACCCCAAAAATTGAGCCAAGTGAGATCAACAAGAATCAGAGTATGATCTAGAGCCAGTGGACACACCTGCATGAAGACACACCACACGCTTTACCAAGACACATACATATCTGAGGATGTGCACTCTACACAGTGGGGTTGTCCACAGGGACAGGGGATGGGAAGAGGGGTCAGGATGAAGATACTGTGCGGAGAGAGGCCGTGTGTCCCAAACTGAGAAAAAGATACAAGTAGAAAAGATTAATAATAGAATGCCCAGCACAGAAGCCAGCCTATCAGGCCCTGGTTAAGGCCTAAGTATCTGTGTCCATGTCCATCAGATGGGAGCCTCGGGTAGGAGGGCTATCTGTGCTGAGCCCACAGTAGGTGACTGTGGGTCCTGAGTAACAGGTGGGCAGCGCCCCTAGAATCACAGGACAGCCACGCTAGGATGGGCCTTCAAGACCAGCTCTGCCAACATCTGCAATCCACAAGCCCTCAAACCCTCCCCCTGACACACACACAGTGAATCACAAGGGCTATGTATTAAGCACACACATTCTTTGTGCTGGGATATTTACTTACGTAGGTTTCATCCTCACAACACAGGTATCATTTAGCCCTCTGTTTAGGTGGAAAGGTAAGTGACTTGCAGAACCAAGAACAATTGCGGGTAGGTCTGATTCCACCTCTTCCAGCTGCCCCAGGGCTGCCTCCCACCACCACACACACATACACAGGAATACACACACACACACACACACACACGGGTCACAGCCTGACAGAACACCTTCCTGGAGCTGCCTCTTCCCCTCCCACGCCTCGGGTGTGCACAGATACCCCATCACAGACCTCACGCCCCAAATCGCCCCTCTCTAGCTCTGCGAAGTTCAAACAGGTCTCCTCCTCAGGACCCGATCTCCATCCCTGACAACACTCCCCTCCCCCAACCTTGCTCCTGGAGTCCCTCACCTGGGTCTCCACAGGTGCACCTGGTCTCCTGCCCAGCTCCCTCCTGGCTCTGAGCACCCTGCTCCGGTGATGAGGCCTCAGAAGCAGGGAAACCTGGCTTTCTGGAAGAGTTCCGGGAGCCAGTGGGTGAGAGGCGGTGCCCTCATGTTCCTGCAACACTCCGTCACTGTGTGCACAGACCTACCTTCACTGCAGGCCTTGTGCTGGCCACAAGACCCAGGGCCCGCCCTGGCCTCAGCCCGGTGGCCGGGGTGGCCAGGCCCGAAGGGGCATGGGTCAGAGTCACGGGCGCAGGGCCGAGACTGAGTACACAGACAGATTGGTGCCCCCCAGAGAGAAGCCCATGTGAGCTGGGACTGAGGAGGGGGTGGCACAGCCGTGTGATGCGATGGTGCGCGTGACAGCCCCACGCAGAGGGCCGGAGGGTGCAAACGAGTGTTTCTGCTCACGCGGGGGCCCGTGGAGTGGCCTGTGTGCCCCAAAGGAGAGAGTCGGAGGGTGAGAAGACAAGGCCCAGAGGGCCAGGCCTGCCTGCTGTGCCCCCTGGGCTGCAAAGTGAGGTAAGAGCACCCGCCCACAGCGGCCGAGGGCTAACAGAGGCGACACACGTGCCCCGAGTGCCGGTTGCTGTCATGACCCTGGCCGTGGCCTTCTAAGGTTGTGCAGGCGGAGATTTGCCCACTCCCCACCTAGCATCTGGCACCCGTGACTCGGCCCAGCAGCGGGTAAGCACGTTCACACGTCCCCCTGTGAGTCTTGGTGAGAACCCGAGGAGGGGGTGGAGTGGTGTGCCCAACCCTGATGACCGCATGCCTGGGGGGGGTGTGCCCTCTCTGCCCGCCATGAGGGTCCACAGGAGGCAGAGACAGAGAGAAAGCCTCCAGCCTGCTCACGCAGGTCATGCAGGCACAGGATCTGCTCTGCTCGCCTCCAGAGCTCAACAAGGCAACAAGGAACCAAGCCCAGCACTGGGAAGAAGCCAGAAGGGGGGTGGGGGGGACCCCCGTGCCTCCCTCCTCAACTGAGGCTCCTCCCTGCCTGAAGGGCACCAGCATCCTCAAGAGTCCATGCTAGAAGGGCCCTCAGACATCTGTCATTGTACAAGAAGACTTGAGTCCCAGAGGGGAAAGGGACTTGTCCGAGGTGGCCCAGTGGCTGGCTGCAGATCTGGGACCCAGCCTCCATGCCCAGGGCCTCAACCCAGTGCACTGGGGGACCCCCGTCTGCACCCAAACCAATGAGTAATGGATGCTTATAAAGGCACTTTGTAAACAGCTGAGCTCTCTGACGAAAGGGTTACGCTGATCATTCTAGTACCTGTGGAAGAAAGAGACTCCATTCCTTGAGCCACTGCTGTGGAAGGGTGTCACTGTGCCATGTCACTTGGTCCTTCCAGACCTCCCATCATACGGTCCCCAATCTCCAAGCGAGCAAGGTGAGGCTGGAGAATAAGCCAGGTCTCAAGTGGGTCACACCCCCCAGTCAGGAGCCTGGCCTGGGTAATGACCACACCCTGATGCAAAGGGCTGGGGAAGACAAGGAGGGCTTACGGCCTCCAGGAGAGGGAGCCAGCAGCTGAGGATGTGGGCTGCCCTGGGAGGGAAGGGGTGTCGTGTTAGGAGGTTCTGCAGCCGCCAGGGCCAGGTTGGGCCAGGTCGGGGTGGGGCGGGACGGGGAGGAAAGAGGCAGCCGGACTTCCAGCATTCACTCAGCCTTGCAGCCCACGCTCTGCCATGCCACCCCCCAGAGCTCCTGGCTTCCTCAGTTCCCAGCCCAGCTGTCTCCTTCCCGGGATCCCTCCCAGCCCTTCAGACTAAATCCATTTATCACAGCACCGTGTTTTGTCCTTCCTAGCATCCATCACTACCTGCAAACATTTATTTTCTAGTTCCTTTCTAAAGGTCACACGAGACGGTGCCCTCCTTACCGTGTCCCCAGTGCCTTCCAGACACAGTGTCTGACACATAGTAAAGATGTTTGTTAAGTGAATCACAGGCATTGACGTGATGCCTTCTCAACTCTGCTCACGGTGAGCGCTCAGTCTAGGGAGGCAAGCAGTCCACTGCACCTCAGAGAGCATTACCAAATTCCCAGGGGGGATAAGGAAGGCCACCCAGGAGGCAAAGCTTGAACTGTTCCTCTGAGGTGCTGGTGGGAGGCACAGCCAATGGCTCAGAGATCTCCCTGGTCTGTCCCTTCAGCCCTCAGTCCTGTCCAGTCCTGCTCTTGGGGCTCCCTCTCTCCTGGATCTGCAACCTTTCTCTCCCCGTGACCTCTTTCCTCCCCTCAGCATTTAAATGGGCTCCTGTCTTCCTCATCTTCAAACGAATCTTTCTGGATTTCATCTCCTGCATGGAAGTCAAAACTGGGCGCTAGAAACTGGGCTCCTCCTCTCCATCACCTCCCACATGCCAATTCTTCAGGCCCCGTTATTACTCCCCGTAACTATGCCCCCATTCTGTCTGCTTCTTCCGGTGCCCAGTACTACTACTGTTGTGTTCACTTCTGTGTCCCCTGCATTTCCTTCTGGGCCTGCCACAGAAAACATGGAACCAGTGACCTGAGGGAGGCCGGGAATTTAGAAGGCTGGGTCGGATCGCATGATGGGAGGATTGGCCATGGTAGGGGAGAGGCTCTGGGTCGGGTCTAGCCCAGTCTGAAGGTTCCCTCTTCCCTCCCTGTCATCTCCCAAGCCTGTCCAAGCAGGGTACAGACAAGTCCCCAGGTCCCAGGCCAGAGTCCCAGAGTCCAGCCCAGCTTCAAAATGGCGCCGGGGCCTGGTTCAAGGCAGCAGGCCTGTGCGGAGGCCATGGGCCCTGGGGTGCGCTTGGGGGCGTTTCCTGTCTGGGCCTGCGGCCCCCAACCGCTGGCAGCGCGGTTTCCGGCGGGGCTGCGGCCGGGGCCTGCACTATCAGCTCGGCACCAGACGCCCGGTCAGGATACTTGTGGTGAAACTGTGAGGGTGCACTCAGTCCTTTGGGGTTTTCTCCCATGTCAGCCTCCAAGACAAATGAAGGAGACAAAGTGACATCCAGCCCTTCTTCAGCCATGTTTTCCCCCTTCTGAGCCAGGGGCCGGGCTGTAGGCAGCAGCTGCCCAGGGCTGGGGGACTGCCACCCAACCACCTATGGCTGCAGGGGCAGCTCGAAGCTGCGGCAGTGGAGGCCAGGGCCAGGCCACTGGGATCAGGAGTCTTGGGCAGGGCTGGACAAATGGGATTGGCCTGGGGGTCTGAACAGTGGTGGGGAAGCCCCCGGTGAGCACTCCTCTCCACCTGCCAAGAGGGCCTTGGAGTGGGCAGACTTGGGCCTGAGACCAAATGAGAGGCATCTCGCATCTCATCCTATACTGGCGGGGGGGGGCGGGTACTATGCCTGGGCCAAGGCTCCACCCTCAGGACCCCACTTCACTGCACCCCAGGACTTACAAGGAGGAAACTGAAGCCCTGTCTGCCACGGAAATCAAGGACCAGAGAGGCAGAGGGCTGTCCATGGACTAAGATGCTATGCCCCTGAGCTAGGAATATGAGGAGCGGGGGGAAGGAGAGTGTGGGATGCCTCACCTGTGGTCCCCAGCCCTGATGCTGGGTGAGCCATGGGCTCTGGCCCCCAAACCCTACAGGACATCTGGGAGCCCAAGTCCTCAACGCCCTCTGGCAGCAGCACGGCCCCCTTGCGCAACAACCCCAGACCCAGCTCTAGCCCAGGCCAGGGCTGTGGTTCCCAACCCACACCCCTAGATGGCGCCATAGCCAGAGCATTAGCTTTGGGGAATGTCAGAGCTGCCCTGCCCTTCAAGTGGCTGCAGCCCCGCACATGCGCTGCTCTTCTAGCCCAGCTGGCCCTCTGCGCCTGTGCATTCGGCCTTACTTCCTGGCGCCCCCCAGTGACGTGTCCACAGGTTTCACACTGACACGAGGGCGCAAGCGCAGCAACCTCCCCAGGCCTGCGAGCGGCCCACCAGCCCAGCAGAGGGCGCCCGTCGACACAAACCCTTGGTTCCTGCCAAATTGTCTTTTCCTGCTCCAAAAGTGAGAAAAGATTTAACCAAATGCAAAAGTGCGAGAGGGCTGAGGAAGAAACTGGCCAAATGGCCTGAGATGGTATCTATCCGGGGTAACCAGGTCCCCTCCCTGAGACACACAGCTGCTGCTGGGGCTTCCTTAGAGAAGCAGAGGCAGCGCAGGGAGGCAAAGGAGAGGGGCAGCCACTGCCGAGCAAGAGGCAATTCCAAGGGAGGGAGGGGAGGCCCAGCTCCGTCCCACCTAGGGGCGCCAGAGGCTGGGTGCGTGTGGGGTCAGGCCATGAGAACACCACTGTCAACTCCCATCAAGTGCCGCCTCCACGCTTTCCAACCCACGAGGCCAGAACACCCCAAGGACACACCCAGGCTCATGCCAGAAGCACTGACTGGCGAAACGCAAAGAGATTAAGGGATGCAAGGAACCAACAGTTAACGCTTAAGGTGCAGTTGCCCTATGACCCTTCACGTGTGTTACTCATGTGATCCAGCCTGTGAAGCAGATAAGGGCGCACTGCTCCATTTTACAAATGAGGAAACGGCCGCCCCAGACTCGCCTGAGGTCACAGTAAGTGGCCCCTCTATGCAGTCCATCTGACTGCATGCCCGAGTCTTGAGCCAATGTTCTCCATATCCAAGTCCTCTCCTTCCTTTGGACGCTGGATCTTCCCACTGCCTGAGAAACCTCACCCTGCCCACCTTTTCCTTCCTCTATGTTCAGCCTCTCATTTTCCACCAGACCCGTCCCACTGGCAGTGAACACACTTGGAGTCTCCCTCTGAAAGCTTGCAGCTGCCCGGGTGCCCCCCCAGCCTTCCCTCTCGAGGCCTGTCTCTGCCACACACCATCCGCATTGGAAGCGAGCCTGGCCCGGCCCCGCCCCCACCCCCTGGCCCACTGCTCCACCCACACTGTGCTCAAGTCCCTGAAGGGCCACTGCAGCGACCTGCTCCCAGCATAGGCTGACCTCTCCCCGCCTGCTGCTCCTAAAACCCCCTTCCCTGGGGCCCCGTGACCCCACACGCTCCCACTCCCTTACTCCACGGGCCACTCCACAAGCCGTGTGCAGGGAGCGGGGTGCTCCAAGCAGCCACTGCACTTTGCAGCCATACATTCAGTTCCGCATCTCTTCTTCTCGATACCCTTCCTAGGCACCCTCACCCACCACAGCCTCGACCTCACCATTTCCACAGCCATTCCACAGCGTGTTGACCACCACCCACCTTCATCATTTCCACAGCAGGCCCTTCCTTGAACCCCAAGCCTGAATATCCAGCTGCCCCGACATTGCCAGGCACCTCACCGTATCTGAAACAGAACCCATCATCATCCTCCTCAAAACTGGTCTTTACAGACCTCTCCGTATTAAATGAATGGTAAACCATCCCTCCACCCACCCTGCCAATATGTCACACACTGTCACACGCCAACCCCAGCATCTAGCTGATACCATGAGGGGACCTTATCGGACGAAACCCCTGCCCCATTGGAGCTAGTTCCAGTGATTACACACATCCCAGCTGCGGTTATACTGTAGAGACAGACTGCAACAAGAGGGCCAGACTGGGTCTGGGAGATCACAGAAGGCCTCCCTGAGCCAATAACTTAAGCTGTTACCTCAAGGGTGGAATTACCTAAGTGAAGACAAGGCACAGACCTCAGGCAGAGAGGAGGGGGAGAAAGCATGGCACTCATTTCACACTGTCCATTCCACCTAAATCTCTCAGCTGTGTCCATCTGGGCACATGGCCGTTCTTGCCCAAGGTTTTCTCCCACCCCTATTTATGGCCTTCAGCAGTTCAGTTTGCTCTCAGCCAAAATACAAATCTAAGCATGTCTCACACAGTGGTTGGTCTCCCCTTGATTTTAGGATAAAGCCAAAAGCCTTGTCAGACCTACAAAGCCTGATCTCGTTGGGACTCTCCCACCTCTGCAGCCTATGCTGCACACTCTCCACCTCACTCTCTGGATTCCCTCCCGGTCCTCAAGCCCCAGCCTGTCCCAGGACCTTTGCACATGCTATGCCCCTGTCATCTATGTAACTCCTACAGAGCCCAACTCCAAAGTCACTTCCTTAGGGAAACTGCCCGATTCCCCTCTCCACCTAGATCATACTCGCTACTCTCCAATAAATACTGTCGGGAGAACTCTGTCCCTTTTCTCCGTGGGGTTGTCACAATTTGTGATTATGAATTTGTGTCTGATCATCTATCTGTCCTCCATAAGAACCATTGTTCTCTTTTTCATCCATCATTGTGTCCTTAAAGTCTAGTACAGCATGTGATGCAGAACAGATAAAAAAGTGTAAGAACAGAGCCCTTGCTCCACTACTCTGTTCAGCGACCTTATGTAGCCCACTTCTACCTCTGTGGGCTCAGTGTTCTGACATGTAAAACAGAGGCAATGCCTGCCATGCAAACTTGCTCTAAGAAGGAAATCCACTATTTAATGAATAAAAAGCACTTGATAAAAGTACCATCAAAGTTAGTATGTTATGACATGTGATTGTCACCAGAACAAATGTTCACAGTCCCTGCTTTATTTTCATTTGGCCACACACGTTTAAAAAAAACAAACATACACTCACAAAATACCCAAACATAGGGAATTAGAAAGACAAAAAACAAGGGGCTTTTGGGCTGAAAGGATATCCTAGGCTTCAGAACAAAACAAAACCAGTCAGCTACTGAAAATTTCTTTGTTCAAAACGCAAAGATATTTTGTTTTTAATGGGATTTTTTTTCTTTTTTTTTAAAGAACCCTTTAAAGATAAAAACTAAGCTTCTTGTGTTGCCTATGGCAGGGTCTGGCTTCACTTCCTTGAAGGCCTTTTGTAAAAATACAGATGCCAGCATTCAGCAGCCTTGATGGTTGCCTTCCCCCCTTCACCTCCAATCTGCCATCTGGAAGTGCAGCACCCTAGGCCCACCCCGATGGTAATTGTCAGGGGCTACAGAGCATCTAGGATGTGGTCGATCTTGGTGACCAACTCCTGCCGCTTTCCAGAGATGAGCTTCTCATTCTCAATGTACGTATCTTTCTTGAGCTTGCCGGCCACCAGCCGCTCGGCTTCCACCGCGGACTTCAGCACCAGCTCCTTGACCTGCGCATCCAGCTTCTGCATCTCGCTCACCTGGCCGAAGCAAGAGCAGGGCAGAGCTTGAGAGTGGTCCTCCCACCCACACTCAGCAGGGCCCACCACCTCCCATGGGCAGAGGGGCTGGCTGTGGAGGGAGACGGGCCTGGCTTCCAATGCCAGCTCCATTTTCTGTACCTTTAAGCTCTGACCTCAGGCCTCAGCTGTACGGGAGGATTGTGAGGATCGAGTGGGAACAGAGGGGCAATCCCCCAGCACAGTACCAGGCACACAGCAGGTCCTCGAGGTACGTTTATCTTCTTCCCTTTGGCTGGCCAAATTAGGTCCAGGGACTCAGTTGGGCAAGACTAATGGTGGGGGTGTGGCAGAGAGACTGAATGACTCCCCTGTTATCACCAGCTGGGTGTGAGGCTGAGGACTTCACAAGACTTCACAATCATAATCATTCAACATTCAACAATTACTGAGTGAGCCACAGTGCTAAGCACAAGTCCAGGCTCTGGAAAACCGCAGTCAAGACAGATGAGGCATCTGGCCTTCAAAAAGCTACCAGGTAATACTCGAACACATAAGGAGAAGAGTTGCAGAAAGAGGTAGGTGCTATGAAGAACACAGGGTAAGGAGAGGGAGTGCTGCGAGTGGCGTGTGGAGAGGGGGATCATCAGGGCCTCTGAGGGGTACCTCTGGGGAGAAAAGGGGTCTCCTCTTCCTTTATAGGTAACAAGGACTCACTCACAAAGCAGGTCCCAGGCAGGGTTCTCAGCACTTTATATGCACTAACTTATTTCACACTCACAACACGGTGAGGTAAGTACTGAGACAAGAAGAAACGGAGGCACAGAAGTTAGGTAACTTGCCCAGGTTGACAAAGTCTGAATCAAATGCCGGATTCTAAGTCTAGGTTCTTCTCAGCACACACAAGCAGCCTGGAGCCTTGCCCAGGCTGGCCTCCGGGACAGGCAGCTGTCGTTCTCAACAGTGCCCATGTGGACAGTGACATGGAGGATAGCAGAGCTTTCCGAACCCAGCCCATAACCAAGACCCCCAAACTTCTCATTCTACTGTAGGGGCTGGCTCCACAGGACAAGCCAACAGTGAGCAACAGCTGCCCGGCATGTGCCCCACCCAGAGCAGCCCCGTGGTGCTCTAGGTGGGGGACAATCCCTGAAGGCATAACAAGGGAGGGCAAAGAGCCGAGGGACTCCGGGACAGCTGACACTTACTTTGTCACACAGGTCAGAGCCCTCTGTCTTCAGCCTGGACTGTAGCAATGCAATCTCACTGGTCAAGGCCTTGTGCTCCGTCTCCAGGCTCTTCTTGCCGCTGTTGAGAGTGGACACATCCCGTGACTGCTTGTACCTATTGACGGTCTCGTCAAAGTGACGGTAGAGACCTATTCTCTTGTTGACCAGGGTCAAGACCTGCTCCGTGATGCAAGCCACCTTCATCCTGGCCTCTGCAGCCGGATCCTGTGGGGGGGGACATCATGAATGACAACATCCAGGCCTGAGCCTGCTCCAACCTTCACCTCCCAAAGAGTACCCACCACCGGCTGTGCAAACAAGAAAAGCCATCTTCCTGGAAAGTCAGAGAATCAAACCTTTGCTGACACTAAATCTGGACCAGTTCAGCAAAGGGCAGGACTAGGGACATGAAGATGAAGAAGACATTCACTTCAAAGCCTGGCAGGGCAGAGAGAGGATGGGAGAAAGGATATTAATGCTAGAATACACCATGAAAGGGGGCGCCTGGATGGCTCAGTTGGTTAAGCGACTGCCTTCGGCTCGGGTCATGATCCTGGAGTCCCAGGATCGAGTCCCGCATCGGGCTCCCTGCTCGGCAGGGAATCTGCTTCTCCCTCTGACCCTCCCCCCTCTCATGTGCTCTCTCTCTTTCTCTCTCTCAAATAAATAAATAAAATCTTTAGAATACACCATGAAGGGGATAGGTGAGGTGCTAAAGGAAGAGAAACCTCCATGCAGGTCAGGGAAGGCTTCCAGGACATTTATTATGTCTCTCTCCTTAAAACCTTCAAGAGTTTCCCAGGGCCTAAAGGATAAAGCCCAAGCTCCTTGCCCTGCCATTCATGACCCTTTAGATGAGGCCCTACCCCCAAATTCTCTTTCATCACATGTCTACTTCAGACAAGTTCTAGCTTGGCAGCTCAAAAGGCCAAATCTGGTCTGCAAATGGTTGATTTGGCCCACAACTGTTTTTTTTCCCTCAATAAATTATCAAAGCTTTAAGATCAGGAAATGTATATACAAGGAACTGAGTAAACTGACCCGTTCATTCAGTGAAGTACTCCGCAGCTATACAAAAAATAAATAAATAATAATGAGGAAAAGCTCTATGAACCATTTTGGGTAACTCTCACAACCTGTTTAGTTTAAAAAAAGGACAAAACATATATACTTGTGCTACCTTTTGTGCAAGAAAGAAGAGGAAATAGGAATTAAAGTATCTGCTTCTTTCTGCAAAATAAATCAGGAAGGATATCCAGAGACTGATAAAATTAGTTATCTACAAGGCAGGGTTTTATAAATTCATTATCAAAATTAAATACAGTGCCACAGGGGAAACTACAATAAAATTCAAACAAATAAATGACCCTAACTATATTTCAAATGAGTTAACACCGGAAAACTCAGCCAATTACCTTGGAACGCAGTACTCTGACAAGATATTCTCAGTCTAGAGACAAAAAGAACTCCTAACAAATCTTGGGACTCTACCTGATACGTCTGGTGTTTCTGGGGCATGAGTGCAACAATTCTGAAACTATTTTGTGTGTTTACAGAATTCAACAAATGAATAAACATACTGACGCTGGGGTCCAGGAGAGAAGGAAAACCGGTGGATGAGAGAGGACAGCAAGAACCCTGTGGCGTCAGACTGGAGGGAGACATCTGTGTTAAATGCTACTGTAAATACCATACATCTCTCCCCAGCTCTGTCTGCTGAAAGGCCCAAACAGAGCGACACCCAAAAAGCAATGATCGCACCTAGTTCCCAGATCATGCTCTCTAGGTACCATCTCCACACTGAAAGGAACCAGGGCTGCCTGGAGAAAGTACTGAATATGCCTGAAACATGCTGCTAGGCCTGACAATAAGGAAGTGCTTGAAAAAATGATGAGACATGACCAAAATGGACCAATGTGGGAAAATATGAGCATCAAAATAAGTAATACCAGTGAACAGTAGCCCAGAGTAAGGAAGGAAGCCAGGAGTCCCAACAAGTAACAACCAGCCAACCAGTCAACCAGGAAGAGAAGCTTCTCCTTCCAGCACAATGCCAACAAAAGGAATCACAGTTTTCCAACCACCACACTAACAGCAGATTCAGACAAGAATCAATACCAAATGCTAGGACTAACTGGTGAACGTATATGAGAGTATTTATATAGCCTCAAACAAATCATACATTAATTGCAAAGAGAAAAACAATAACTTTAACATGAAGAAATTAGGCAGACATCAACTTAGCCAAGTAGGGACAGTTAATAACATTCCCAGCACTGGGACCAGCTGACATCAGGTACCCCTGAGGGGATGCACTACAAATACGGCCCCACTTTATAGCATTCTTGCCAAAAATGCAGAATCTCAATTTAATCAGAGAGAAACATATGATACATCTAAGTTAAGGGATATTCTACAAAACCGGTCTCTACACGTCAGATATGTCAAGGTCATTAAAGACAAAGAAAGGCTGAGGAGCTGTTCCAGATAAAAGGAGACAAAGGAAGCGTTACAACTAAATGGGATACATGATCCTCAGCTGGATTCTGGAGGAAGAAAAACAATTGCTAAAAATGTTACAGTCACCGGGACAGTCTGCCAGATCTGAACATAGCTTGCATGTAACAGCATTACAGCGACATGACATTTCCTGAATTTGATCCTTCTATACTGTGGTTATGTTAAGAGAATACTCTTGTCCCTAGGCTACATGCATGCTTTAATACTCAAGGGGGTAAAGGATATAAATGTCTACAACTTACTCTCAAATGGCCCAGGAAAAATAATTATGTATCAAGAGAGAAGCCAAATGTCAAGTGCTATGTCTAGGTAAAGAGCATACAATCGTTATTTTTACTATTCTTGCAAAGTTTCCATAAATGTGGAATTATTTTAAAGAAAAGTTTTAAAAAAACAAAAGCAGGGGCCCCTGGCTGGCTCAGTCAGTGGAGCATGTGACTCCTGATCTCAGAGCTTTGAGTTCACGCCCCACATTGGGTGTGGAGCCTACTTAAAATAAAATTTAAAAAATAAATTAAAAAAGGAAAGCAGCATTTATAGCTTAAAAAGTGGAACTATTTCATAATAAAACCTACACTCAGACCTTCTGTATGACAAGGCTTGCGAGCAGCTGCCTCACTGGGCAGCCTGTCTACGGAACCAGCCGGATCAACGTCTTTGCCACATGTACCTTACTGCTCCCTATGGGTTCCGCCGAAGCCCTCCCTGCCGCTGCACAAACTGTTCCTTCCAGCTGAATGCCCTTCCCTACTTTGTCTGCGGTCACCCTCCTCAGGACAGCCCCGCCATGAAACACACTGCGGCTGCCCTGTTTCCACAGCATGCGCCCACCAGCGGCAACCTGCCTCACGTAACACCACACGCTCTGTGACCACAGCAACAAGAAGACGGTCTCTCTCTTTACAGTAAGGATGAGCAGAGGCCACAGGCAGGGGAGAGGCTTCTGGGCAATAGGGTTCTGCCTTGGGCTTGTTGAGAGGACCCCTGTGCTCAGTAAAGCTAACGAAACACATTATCAAGGACACGAAACGACTAACAAATGTAGGAAAAAAGCCAAGGGGTACCTTTGTGATGGAAAAGTCCAGCCTGACGTAGATGATGACAGTGAAGAACAAGATGTAGAAAGCAGCCACCACCAGCAGTGGCTCCTGCAGCATAAGCACCTTGTTGAACGTGTAGTGCACCTAGGGGAGAGGGGAGAGAACAAGGAGCACCGAGGGGAGAGAACAAGGAGCACCTAGGGGAGAGAACAAGGAGCACCTAGGGGAGAGAACAAGGAGCACCTAGGGGAGAGAACACGGAGGATGGGCTCCCACAGGCCTACGGGGACTCAGACACCCGGGGGCAACAGAGGGGCCTCAGCAGGCCCACGATCATCCAAGCTGCCCCACCCAACCCCAGAGGTGACTGTGCTCAAACCCCTGTAGCCCAAGGACATAAAGATAAGGACAGGCAAGTCCATGGCCGCCAGGACCCCATACTCTGGGGAGGAAGACACAGAAGGCAGACCAGTGGAGCACTCACCACGATGTCCTGAATGTGCTGTTCCACCAGATTTTTCTTATAGGCAACAATCACAGGGCGGCCAAATGTGTCTAGGTAAGTGTAGTGCAGCTCATCTGGGGCCCGAATGATTTCATAGGGACTGTCAACTTGGATGTTCCTGGACACAGGTAGGAATGAAATACAGCCTAAGACAAACTGCACTGACCAACGAGGTTTATTTAGGGTCGGAGAATTCTAAGGCTCAGGGGGCCTATCAGGGTCACTAAGTTCCCGCTCCACTCTGCTCCCCTCCTGGCACCAGACCTTCCAAGACAGCTGACCCGCTGCCAGAATACCGCGACTACTCGACCACTCTCCTGCTGAGGTAATGACCGTCTCCCTGCTAATGCTCCCTTGTTCTTGCTAGTGCTCACCAGTACTGGCCAGCCCCCAGAGTCGCACAGCCCACAGCCCCCCTGTGCACTCCACCCAGCAAGAGCCTCTCGGGGACTTGAAGAGGCCCCTGAGAAGTTACTCCAGAAGTTCCTTCTCCTCACATGACAGAGAACTTTCATAAGGTACAGTGGGACATGTCCCGTTTTTGTCTGCCTGGATCCACTCTCCCTCCTCCAGGTTCTCACGCTCTAGTTTTGCTAAAACTCCCCATCCCCCATAGGAGGAACAATCAAGGTGCCGATCTTTCTGGTGACCAGAGTGGGCACATGACCCAAGAGAGGCCAAACAGAAGCTCCCTTTAAGATGAACCTAGAGCGAAGTGACATGGAGACACACATAGGTGTTTATCCCTCCTGCCGAGGGCAGGTCCCCTGTGAACAACTGTCAGTTTCCACCAAACTGACTCCCAGAGATGTTCTGGCTCTGCAACTTATGCTGCCAATTTACAAGTGACTTACCCTTCCAATGCACTCCTTTCTGCTTAAACTGGCCAAAGACAGCACTACTGGTTGTAAGCATGGAACCCTAATACACCATCAGGACCCCCCTTTCTGAACCTGGTCTAACCAGCCCAGGATAAAATAGAGCCACTATTCCATTGCTCTTCTTTTTTGTATTAACACAGCAAAGGGCTCCCTGGCTGTCTTGACTCTGCATTCTGTCCTGTTGCAGATCATCCCATCCCCTTTGGATGCTGCAGCTGTCATACAGAGGCATTCTGTCTGGGGAATGTATTTCATAAATAAACCTTGTGCCCTCATTTGAGTCTAACTTTTCTGTTTAAACTCCAGTCAGAAAGTCCCTACAGACCTCTCAGTCAAAGCTATGTGCTGAGTACCTAGTCAGCACCCCCAAAACATAGCTTCCCCTTGAGGTACAAGGCCACTACCAGAGAAATGGGAATCAGAGGAAAGGAACAGTCACACTCACTTGGCCCCTTCGGGCAAGATGATCTTCACTGTCAGAGAATCTATCACTTGCTCATCAAACACATGGTCCACGAACCTCATCTTCAGTGCATACTGGTCACCTGAAGAAAGACAAACACGTGCAGGGATGTGAAAAACAGAGGAAATGACACAGGAGCTAGGGGTAAGCACAGGGTACAAACACTCTCACCTTACACAGAGAGGAGTAAAGAGATGCTACCTACAGTTAACGGACTAGGAGATTCTGGGAGACAGAGGCGGTGCCGGCAGCATACTATGGGTCTTCCCCAGTTTCTACATAAAGGCAGAGCAACTAGATAGCAAAACCAAAAACCCATGGAGCATTTTTTACAACAAAACTAGGTAAAACAAGGATCTCCACGAACCCCAAAATACAAACGGGGAAGTCACAAAACGCCAACAACAGACAACGTGCACATTACTAGTGTCTGTAAAGGAGAAAGCAGAGGGAGGCAACAGGGCAAGTGACAGACCTGAGAAGAGAAGAGCCCCAAACAGGCCACCACACTGACTAGAGAAGGAGGCAAGCCAACTGTAGAAAGCAGCTGGAGCTCCGAGGAGTCCTCCCCCCCTGACCCCACATGGTGGGCAAGCAAAACAGGCCCACGGACCTGTGAGTCTAGAGCAGTCTAGTCCCTGAGAACTTGGAAAAGCCATCAGAGCTCTCCTCCCAGGACAGCACCCTAAGTGGAGGAAAAACTGCCGGAAGAAAATCAAAATACCATACTAAATCAACAGAAAACTGGCAGTTACTATACCTCCTCCTAAAAACTCACATTAAAAATGAACAGGGGGCCTAGCTGGCTCGGTTGGTTGAGTGACTGCCTTAGGCTCAGGTCATGATCCCAGAGCTCCAGGATCGAGTCCTGCATCAGGTTCCCTGCTTCTCCCTCTGACCCTCCCCTCTCGTGTTCACTTTCTCTAATAAATAAGTAAAATCTTTAAAAAAAAAAAAAAAAAAATGAACAACAGAGGGGTGCCTGGCTGGCTCAGTTGATAGAGCATGCAACTCTTGACCTCAAGGTTGTGAGTTTGAGCCCTACATTGAGTGCAGAGCCTACTTAAAAAAAATTTTTTTTTGGGCGCCTGGGTGGCTCAGTTGGTTGAGCGACTGCCTTCGGCTCAGGTCATGATCCTGGAGTCCCAGGATCGAGTCCCACATCGGGCTCCCTGCTCAGCAGGGAGTCTGCTTCTCCCTCTGACCCTCCCCCCTCTCATGTGCTCTCTCTCTCATTCTGTCTCTCAAATAAATAAATAAAATCTTAAAAAAAAAAAAAAAAAAAAAATTTTTTTTAATTAAAGAAAACTGAGCAACAGAAAAAGGGTACCCCTCACTCTCAGAGTAAGTTATATTTTTAAAAGCTACAAAAAAAAGAGAACATCCCAAGAGAAAATGAAAACATGCCAGAAATTCATGCCACAAAACTAATTAAAATTCCTCCTGCAGGGCACCTGGGTGGCTCAGTCGGCTAAGCATAATACTCTTGGTTTCAGCTCAAGTCATGATCTCAGGATAGTGAGATCGAGCCCCACATCAGGCTCCATGCTGAGCATGGAGCCTGCTTAAGATTCTCTCTCTCCCTCTGCGCCCCCCCCCACCACACACACACTCTTTCTCTCTAAAAAACAAACAAAAAAAACTGTTCCCAGTATTTCAAAGCAAACTAAAGGTACTATAAAAATGACACAAGTCGGGCGCCTGGGTGGCTCAGACGGTTAAGCGTCTGCCTTCGGCTCAGGTCATGATCTCAGGGTCCTGGGATCGAGTCCTGCATCGGGCTCCCTGCTCCTTGGGAGCCTGCTTCTCCCTCTGCCTCTCTCTCTCTCTCTCTCTCTCTGTCTCTCATGAATAAATAAATAAAACCTTTAAAAAAAATAAAAATAAAAATAAATAAAAATGACACAAGTCATGAAAGAGCAATATAAACCAGAATTATAGAAATTCAGAAAAGTGACAGAATGCAGGAAAAAATTCAGGAAATTTTTTATGCAGGAAATAAATTTTAGAAAGAAAATAATTGTTTTAGAAACGAAGGATAAGCTAAAATGCAGGAAATAAATTTTAGAAAGAAAATAATTGTTTTAGAAACAAAGGATAAGCTAAAAGGAATAGCAATGAATAAACACAACAGGTAATCTCTTATAATAAAAAGTAAAAAGAAGTAAAGTTTTCAATGAAGGAAAGACTCGAGAAACTGCCAAATATTAAAAATAGGCAAAGACTCAACATAGAAATAAAAGGAGAAAACTTACAAAAAGGTTTCAAAACTGTAAGTTGAAAAAACATAATGCAGACCCAAGAATAGGAACACGGCAACCACTGCTAAAACATGTTCCAGAAAAGTGTAAGATTTTAAAGGAAGAATCCCTTTCAATATTTATATAAAAAGACTTATAAAGGGGAAAAATTAGATCATCAGACCTTGACAGTGACATTTTATACCAAAAAAAGTAACGTATTTAAGATATTCAAGGAAAGACATATGAGCCAGTGATGTTATATTCCTCAAGATACTTATATGCACAAAAGGCACCACCTGTTATCAACTATCAATATGTGAGAACTCATTCCCATAAGCCCTCCCTAAGGAATCTACTAGAGAATGAGCTTCATCAAAATGACTAGAGCTGTCAATGTAAACACTGACAGGGTAAGCATTAACTACAGCTACTATAGAGGTAAGACTAGAGTTAAAAGGGGCGGGCGCCTGGGTGGCTCAGTCGTTGGGTGTCTGCCTTCGGCTCAGGTCATGATCCCAGGGTCCTGGGATCGAGTCCCGCATCGGGCTCCCTGCTCTGCGGGAAGCCTGCTTCCCCCTCTCCCATTCCCCCTGCTGTGTTCCCTCTCTCGGTGTGTCTCTCTCTGTGTCAAATAAATAAATAAAATCTTAAAAAAAAAATAGAGTTAAAAGGGGCACCCAGGTGGTTCAGTCGGTTAAGCATCTGCCTTTGGCTCAGCTCATGATCCCAGGGTCCTGGGATGGAGCCCCAAGTCGGGATCCCTGCTTCTTGGGCAGTCTGCTTCTCCCTTTCCCTCTGCCTCTGCCCCCCCCCCGCTCATGCTCGCTCTCTCTCTCAAAATAAATAAATAAAATCTTAAAAAAAAGGGGGGGGGAGCATGCTGTGTAATGGCTATTTGTTCTGACAATAGATATACAGTATACACACAGCACACCAAAATGGGGTAGAATGGGGAGGGGATATGCCAAAAATAAACTCTTTTCAGTAATCATATTGGAAGTGGTAGTATGACCATTTTTTATTCTGAGACTGCTGTGTATTAGGCGTGGGATAAAACAATTAATTGTGGCATGCTCTCATTCTGTCACCTTCTCTGTCCTTCAGAAAGAGGACTCTCGATATGGAATTAGATACAGATATAACATAGGAGCAAAATCATTACAGTTCACACTATTAAGTAACTATATAAATTCATAATTTTTTTACACATAGACATAATACACACCTAGCTCTGTTAACTGAAAAGGCCTAGATACTGACCAAACTAAGAACAATATGCATTCCTAGTTCTCAGACTATGGTCTTAAAACACGTTTTGCCACAAGAAGAAACTAGGGCTTTGAGGAGAAAGGGCTGATTCCAGGTCTGAGACAGAAAACATACAAGCTGGGGGGTGCCTGGGTGGCTCAGTCGGTTAAGCATCTGCCTTCAGCTCAGGTCATGATCCCAGGGTTCTGGGATCGAGCCCCACATCGGGCTCCCTACTTAGTGGGGAGCCTGCTTCTCCCGCTGCCTGCCGCTCCCCCTTCTTGTGCTCTGTCAAATAAATAAAATCTTTAAAAAAAAAAAAGAAAGAAAGAAAATATATAAGCTGGGCCAAGAATGTCTTTCATAAGACATCAAGGAAGGTAACAGCTTTCAATCTGCAAGAAACACAGAAAACACAGGAATACTGAATTGCACTTTAAGTAAGGAGTCAGCAAAATCCAGACTGTAGGTTACACTACAAGTGGCTCACATTCTTTGATAAACTGTAAAAAAAAAAAAAAAAAAAACAGATGGAGGAGGGAACTATGGATTAATAGAGACTCATAAGACATCAAATTTTTTGAAAAGAGCAAAACTAAAGTAGAGATTCTAAAGACACACACTTGGGTGATAAAACTTAACAAAGTCAAGAAAGTGGTTACTAAAAGTCAGGATGGTAACCACTATTGTGGGGAAGGAAGAGGTACGTGGAGAGCTTTCTGGCTGGCTGGCTCAGTTCAATTTCTGGGCCTGAGTGGTGGTTCTGAGGTGTTCTTATAGCTATATAAGAGCTATACATTTGTTAGTGTGGTTTTTTCCATTTAATTTTCTATCTAAAAGATTTAAAAAAAAAAGACGAAGAAAATATGGCAAAATGATTATAATAATTAGTTCTGGGTGCTTGTGTAAAAGTGTTTATTATTCTCTTAGTTTTTCTCTTTATTTTTTTAAAAACCTCAAATTAAAAGAATTGAAGCAGTTCCATCTTATGATGGAAATGGGGGTAAGAGGATTTTTACCAGACTGTTCGAACTGACTACCAAATGCATGTTATTACTTTTACAATAGTAATTTGTCCCCACCCATTAAAAAATTGTTCCTAATATCCCAGACTTCCAAAAAACGACAATACTCTCTTCCCATCAAAAATGACTGGCAACTGTTAAAAAAACAAAAACAAACACACACACAAAAAAACCACCACTAGAAACAAAAATGCAGGAAACGAAATGATAGTCTCTCCCCTTTTTACTCCCTAACTACTAAAGACTGACCCAAATTATAGAGGTACTCATAGCTTGGGAGGTTGTAGCCAACGATGTAATGGGTCTTCCACCCGCCAAACAGAGGGAAGCGAGGCCGGATTTCCATCTCTACAGAGTCGTCCAAAATAAGGAGGTGGCTAGTGGAAACATTGCCAATCTCGTCCCGGTAGTAAACGTCCTGGGCAGCGGCAGGGAGGATGGTCTGCAAGAGAGGGGACACGCCTTCTAAAGCCTCCAAGAACTTACTCACAGGAGATGATCCTAAAGACAGAAAAGACTTTCTGCGCCAAGAGCCTCCCCATAGCACTATCTAATTAAAACAGTCCCCAAACTGGGAACAACCCAAAAAGAAGTCTAACTAGCCCCACCGCCTGAGGCTTTCTAGATATTCTGGATATTCTAGATATTACATCTATTTCTCAATCATGGTAGGTAAATAGCCAATTCTCCTAAACAATAAATAATGAAGACAATCATAAATACCTTTATGAATATTAAGGATTAATACAAAGATAAACATAATCTCTAAATTACTCTGCAGGGAGAGAAACTAAAATTGGGAGAAATTACATCAAATCGCTAGGTGGTAGGGTTATGGAGGGGTTCTTCCACCTCATATTCTTTACTATAGCTTCCAAATCTGTAAGAGTATTTTCATAATCAGGAAGAAACAATTCTAACACTTCATTCACATAACGAGCCCTTCTATAATATGAAGTACAGATGACCCTTAGACAACACGGGTTTCAACTGCGCAGGTCCACTTATATGTGGATCTTTTTCAGTAAATACAGTAAATACTGTAAATTTATTTTCTCATGATTTTCTTAACATTTTTTCTCTAACTTATTTTGTTATAAGAATACAGTACCTAATACATACAACATACCAAATATGGGATAATGAACTGTTTATGTTAATAGTACGGCTTCCAGAAAACAGGAGGATATTAGCAGTTAAATTTTCAGGGAGTCAAAAGTTATAGGGACGCCTGGGTGGCTCAGTCGGTTAAGCGTCCGCCTCCAGCTCAGGTCATGATCCCAGGGTCCTGGGATCGAGTCCCGCATCGGGCTCCCTGCTCTGCGGGGAGCCTGCTTCTCCCTCTGCCTCTGCCTCTCTCTCTCTCTATCTCTCATGAATAAATACATAAAATCTTAAAAAAAAAAAAGTTATATGCAGATTTTCAACTGTGCAAGGGGCCAGTGCCCCAAACTCTGTTTTCCAAGGGGGTTTTCAACTGAACATGTTTTCAGTTTCTGACTGTACGTGAAAATATAAGATTTCATTTATAAAAATATACAAAACTTCATGTACAATATGATCAAGTATCTTTTTAAAAAAAGCATTATAGAAGAAAGGAAGTATTAAAATATGAGCAATACTAATTCTGGGGGGGGGTTCTGGTTTTTCCTATTATTCAAATTTTCTTTTAAAACCATGGCCTAGGGGCGCCTGGGTGGCTCAGTCGGTTAAGCATCTGCCTTCGGCTCAGGTCATGATCCCAGGGTCCTGGGATCGAGTTCCGCATCAGGCTCCCTGCTCAGCGGGGAGCCTGCTTCTCCCTCTCCCTCTGCCTGCCTCTCTGCCTACTTGTGCTATCTCTCTGTCAAATAAATAGATAAAATCTGGGCACCTGGGTGGCTCAGTTGGTTAAGTGACTGCCTTCGGCTCAGGTCATGATCCTGGAGTCCCGGGATCGAGTCCCACGTCGGGCTCCCTGCTCAGCAGGGAGTCTGCTTCTCCCTCTGACCCTCCCCCCTCTCATGCTCTCTATCTCATTCTCTCTCTCAAATAAATAAATAAAAACCTTTAAAAAAAATTTTTTTTAAATAAATAGATAAAATCTTTTTAAAAAAAATTAAAAATAAATAAATAAATAAAAAATAAAAACATGGCCTACTTTGGGGCACCTGGCTGGCTCATTCGGTGTAGCACATGACTCTTGACCTCAGCGTTGGGAGTTCGAGCCCCATGGTGGGTGTAGAGATTACTTAAAAATAAAATCTCTTTTCAAAAGAAAAAATGGCCTACTTATACAAATGGGGGCATTTTTTTTTTTAAGATTCTTTCTGTTGGTTCTAACCCTGTGAACCCAACTACTTAAACACCAACTGATCCCAAACAATGGTCCATATTTAGATACTTTCAAAAAGCTAAAGGGCAAATGGGATAAAACGATACTTTCTCCCAATGTCCACATTGCACATCCCATACCTTAAATGAGCGGATGGAGGCTATTCCACTATCTGGCTGTCTCTGGTAATCATAGCGTGAAAAGGGTCCCTTCAGCACAGCCCCTGTGTGCTTTAAGTCCACATTTTCTTCCACAGCAATGTTACCCCAGTGAGAGACCTCGATCACTCGGGTCATGCTGGTGATGGTCAGGAAAGGGCTGTTGTTCTCATAATGTACTTTAAAAGTATCCTGGAGAGACAAGAAACAAGTAGTTCCAAGTCTGGGTGACAGATGAATCAACACTAGTTTCAAATACACTGGAGACAATCCATACATCAGCAATAGAATGGCTCAATTATGGTGTATCAAATGCACTCTGTATTCTAAAATGATGCTTACTGGGACTTTTTAATGGCATATGGAAATAAATATTCATGATGTATTACTAAGTGGAAAAATAGGCTCCACAAAATTGTTTTAGGTTCCAACGTAAGTATCATTTGTATTTTAAAAACAAACACTTCTACATGACACTTATCTTATAGACTATAGGAGTAAAAGAACAAAAAGAACCTGAAATGAAATACGGGAGAATCCCAAATACGGGAGATAGGAAACAGAGTTCTTAGATTGTTTCTACTTTCTCCTTGTAGTTTTTGTTTTCAAAATTTCTACAATGAGCTTTTTAAATTGCCTTTTGAATAATTTTTGCAGTTTTGAAAGGAAACAAAATCTTAAACTATAATAAAGAAAAATTCTGACAAGGTATATATATGATCTCATAAAGACATAATGTCTACCCAATGAGCTAGCAAATAACCTCAAAACTGAGGATGATTCATAGCACTACTGGATTTTTTCTAACACGGAGAAGACTTACCCAGAAAAGTTCCCAGAAGAGAACTTGTTTAGCTAACATGTATGGAGCTAACAAAAATATGTGTCAGTCACTCTTTATGAGTGCGAAACAAATGCATGACCATTTAATCCTCAAAACAACACAATGAGATAAGTACTACTCATCTTGTTTTACAAATTAAAAACACCGAGGCCCAGCAGTTTTAACATATTCAAGGTCATAAATAAATCTAAGTGGCAATATTAGGTCTTCAGGTCTTCAACTTTTTAGCTCTGGCTGCACACTCCTCCACAGTAAATACTGCATCCCAGGGAGGCCTCAGAGAATTAAAGGAGTTACCTTTGGAAATTCCTCCACTTTGCCAATTTCCCCATTTAAATTAGTATTAAATCTTTCTAGTCATTAAGTAATATAAATGCCCTTCTATGAATACACACATGGAACCTTAGAAATGGGATCTAAAAGGACAGAAGGATCAGGAAAACACCCTTGCCCAGAAGTCCATGAAAAAGGACATTTTATTAATTCTCATAGAATTAAGAATCCGTAGATTCTTTTTTTTTTTTTTTTAAAGATTTTTATTTATTTGACAGAGAGACACACAGCGAGACAGGGAACACAAGCAGGGGGAGTGGGAGAGGGAGAAGCAGGCTTCCCGCGGAGCAGGGAGCCCGATGCAGGGCTCGATCCCAGGACCCTGGGATCACGACCTGAGCCGAAGGCAGACACTTAACGACTGAGCCACCCAGGTGCCCCAAGAATCTGTAGATTCTTAAAAGTTCAACTTCATCCATAATCATATTTGACAGTATTTAATGCCAATACTGATAAGGATACGAGGAAACTAGCAGTTTCTGACTGCTGGTGCCATAATAAATTGGCTAAATCTTTTGAAAAACCACTTGGCAACATACATCAAAAGATTTTTAGGGGTGCCTGGGTGGCTCAGTCATTAAGCGTCTGCCTTCAGCTCGGGTCGTGATCCCAGGGTCCTGGGATCGAGGCCCACATCAGGCTCCCTGCTCGGCAGGAAGCTTGCTTCTCCCTCTCCCACTCCCCCTGCTTGGTTCTCTCTTTCACTGTGTCTCTCTCTGTCAAATAAATTTAAAAAAAAAAAAAAAAACTAAAAAGATTTTTAATTTTGGGGGCACCTGGGTGGCTCAGTTGGTTAGGCGGCTGCCTTTGGCTCAGGTCATGATCCCAGGGTCCTGGGGTGGAGCCCCACATCAGGCTCCCTGCTTGGCGGGAAGCCTGCTTCTCCCTCTCCCTCTGTCTGCTGCTTCCCCTGCTTGTGCTCTCTGTCAAATAAATAAAATCTTAAAAAAAAAAAAAAAAAAGATTTTTAATTCTTTAAAAGATTTATTTATTTGAGCAAGAGAGTGAGGGTGCATGCATGGGTGGAGAGGCAGAGGGGGAAAGAGAGAGAATTCCAAGCCGACTCCCTGCTGAGCACAGAGCCCAAGGCAGGGCTCAAGGCTGGGCTAGATCTCACCCTGAGACCATGACCTGAGCCAAAACCAACAGTCTGAAACTCAACCAACTGAGCCACGCAGGAGCCCCCACATCAAGAGATTTTTAAAGTTCATATGTCTTGATTTGAAAACTTTTACTTCAGAAAATCTATCCTATAGCCAACACACATGAAAAGATGCTCATCATCACTTATCATCAAGGAAATGCAAATCAAAACCACAATGAGATATCCCCTCACACCTCTCAGAAGGGTTAAAATCAACACAAGAAACAACAGGTGTTGGTGAGGAGGTGGAGAAAAATGAACCCACATGCATTGTTGGTGGGAATGCAAACTGGTGCAGCCACTGTGGAAAACAGCATGGAGGTTCCTCAAAAAGTTAAAAATACAACTACCTTATGATCCAGCAATGGTCCTACTGGGTATCTACCCAAAAAATACAAAAACACTAATTCGAAGAGATATATGCACCCCTATGTTTATAGCAGCATTATTTACAATAGCCAAAATATGGAAGCAGCCCAAGTGCCCATCGACTGATGAAAGGATAAAGATGTGGGGGCGCCTGGGTGGCTCAGTCGTTAAGCGTCTGCCTTCGGCTCAGGTCATGATCCCAGGGTCCTGGGATCGAGCCCCGCATCGGGCTCCCCGCTCCGCGGGAAGCCTGCTTCTCCCCCTCCCACTCCCCCGCTTGTGTTCCTGCTCTCGCTATCTGTCAAATGAATAAATAAAATCTTTAAAAAAAAAAAAAAAGAAAGGATAAAGATGTGGTACATATATGTGTGTGTGTACACACACACACACAATGGAATATTATTCAGCCATTAAAAAAGAATGGAATCTTACCACTTGCAACAACATGGACGGAGCTAGAGTATAATGCTAAGCGAAATCAGTCAGACAAAAACAAATACCATATGATTTCACTCCTATGTGGAACTTAAAAAACAAGCAAACAGAGTATGTATATGTAGAGAGAGAAAGAGAGAGTGAGAGAGAGAGAGAAATATCAAGAAACAGACTCTTAAGTGTAGAGAACAAACAGAACAAACTGATGGCTACCAGAGGGAGGTGGGTGAGGGGATGCGTGAAACAGATGATGGGGATTAAGAAGGGCACTTACTGTGATGAGCACTGGGTGTTGTATGGAAGTGCTGAATCACTACATTGTACACCTAAAACTAATATTACACAATATGTTAACTAACTGGAGCTAAAGTCAAAACTTATTAAAAATAAAAAATAAAAAATAAAAAATCTACTCTGAGACTATATAAAAAGTTATATGTAAAGAGATGACTACTACAGCGTTAGAGAAAAAAAGCTAACTGTCCAACATAGGAAACTTGGCAAATAAGCTATAAAACATCAAATTATAGGATCTTAAATGGCTATTAAAAATGGTTTACAGGGCGCCTGGGTGGCTCAGTTGGTTAAGCGACTGCCTTCGGCTCAGGTCATGATCCTGGAGTCCCGGGATCAAGTCCCGCATGGGGCTCTCTGCTCGGCAGGGAATCTGCTTCTCCCTCTGACCCTCCTCCCTCTCATGCTCTCTCTCATTCTCTCTGTCTCAAATAAATAAATAAAATAAAATCTTTAAAAAAATAAAATAAAATAAATAAAAATGGTTTACAAAGGTAATGTAAAATGTTTAGAGAATATTCTAAGTGGCAAAGTACACAATACTTTACACACAGTGTGATTTCCATATTAAAAAGCCCCTATGCTTAGAAAGAAATGACTCAGGTACTACTATGTCAAAAGTGGATGTCAAATTTTCCTCTGTATTTGCCAAATAGTCTCTCATGAGCATTTTATTAAGTTAAAATGGAAGAAGAGGGGCACCTGAGTGGCTCAGTCGTTAAGGGTCTGATTTCAGCTCAGGTCATGGTCCCAGGGTCCTGGGATTGAGTCCCACATCGGGCTCCCTGCTCAGCGGGAAGCCTGCTTCTCCCTCCCCCACTCCCCCTGCTTGTGTTCCCTCTCTCGCTGTGTCTCTCTCTGTCAAATAAATGAATAAAATTTCAAAAAAAATAAATAAAATGGAGGAAAAAAGTCCAAAATCCAAAATATTGAAAATTTAGAAGCTTGTACAGGAGACAAACAAATTTCTGTCCCCAACATGAACTGAATTAAGTAAGGAAAAGAAATAAATAATGCACTTAGAGGAAACACAACTCAGAGCTCCACAGAGGCACGCACCCCCAGGGCTCTCCGCACCACAAGGTAACTACACCAGCAATCAGAGAGATACTCTCACTCCCCCACCAAAACCCCTAAGGCTATAGTATACACAGGGTGCTACTTTTCTGAGAAATGGGGGAATATAAAATTACTATAATCTGCATATATTTATAGAAAAAAAATTAGAAAGATAAACCAAAAGCTAATATAAATGGTCACCAAAAAGAACAGACAGAAGGGAGAAGTGGAAGCAAGAGTTCTCTGAATATACCTTGTCAAATAATTTTGGCTGTTTTCATTTCAAAAAATTGTATCAATTAAAAAAAAATTCTTAACAGTGGAAAATGACCCAAAATGAACAGCCCTATGTCAAACTGACATCTGAGACCGAGAAAACAGAAACAATTATTTCAAGTGACATTAGAACAAACTATTTTGACTGTACACCCTCAGTGACACATGTTCTAAACACAGAGATGCATAGAAGTCTTAAATATCCATGTATTTCAGAGATGACAATCAAGTACATAGGCTGAAATGACACGATTCCTAAAATTTGCTTTAAAATATTACAACAGGGCGCCTGGGTGGCTCAGTCGTTAAGCGTCTGCCTTCCGCTCAGGTCATGATCCCAGGGTCCTGGGATCGAGTCCCACATTGGGCTCCCTGCTCTGCGGGAAGCCTGCTTCTCCCTCTCCCACTCCTCCTGCTTGTGTTCCTGCTCTCACTATGTCTCTGTCAAAAAAATAAATAAAATCTTAAAAAATAAATAAATAAATAAATAATAAAATAAAATATTACAACAGAGAAAAAATAAAGAGTGCTGATAAGTGTGGTAATATTCTGATACTCATTGACAATGTCAAAGTTGATAGGTGTATGGGAAGTTATTACACTATTCTCTATACTTCTGTATATGTTTGAACTTTTCCATAACAACAGTGTTTTTTAAGCCTTGATTGCTCCCTCTATGCTTAAGGCCCAGCTCCTAGGCTCAGGGAGGCAGCCAGCTTTACTACCCCAGCAGCCACCCCCGCCAGCACAGCACCTGGTCTCCCATCTCGGGGCCTCTACCAACAACGCCTTGTTCCCTTCTCCCCCAACCCCCACTCCAACCCTCCACATGCTACCTCCTTATTTTTTATTATTCTTTTTTAATGTGAGTATATTTGCTAGAATTGTGCTACATACAACTTGCCCATCTTCCCTGGAAGCTAATTTATTTGTAATCTAGTCTTGGGGGAGTCATTTAATTTCACTGATTCTGTTTCCTCGTCTATCGCTAGAGAATAAAAAAAAAAAATTAACTTTTTAACTCTGATTCAATGAAATGAATGATTTTATTTAATACACTATCTACAGAGTCTAGGAAATAAGATGGTGGGTCAGCAAGTTTTCCTTCCCTTCCCTAATCCCCTTCTCCTCCACCTTGCTTGCACTTAAAAAGTTAATGCCTCTGGGCTCACATTTTATTTCATGTGATGGGAGTTCTGTTAGTATAAGACTCTGAGCCTTTTCGTCCAGAGGACCGGCATCCCCTAAGTAAAGTAGTAAGAGTAAGTTGGAGAAGAATGGACAGGGCATGCTCTGCCCAGCTGCTCTTCTCCATCTGGCATACCTTCCAGTAGGCAGTTAGAGAGCTCACTTCATCTGCTGGCAAAACTTCCACATGGAGAGGCTTGCCCTGGCCCACCTTATTTGCATGGACACTCTTGTCTCAATTTGGGATTCAGTATTAGGAAACCTCCTGCAGTACCTGCAGATGAACTCTATCTCCTTCAACCTAGTTTACCTGTAATAAAGCTACATATTTTTTCACTTCCTACCTACCTCAATACTTTTGTTTCTCAGTGTGTACAGAACTTGGGAAGGGGGAAGAGGATTGCTGTTTGTGGGGCTCCCTCAGAGACCTCAGAGACCTCAGCAATCTCCAGTTATCATTGTCACTGGCTAATATTAGGCTTTGACAGGTCCTAAATGCTGATGGAATAATTCAACTCAGCTCATGTGTCACTGCTTCAAAAATCCAAGTCATGAAGTTTATGAGGTTCATCTGCCATGTTTTTCCTTATTAGAGAAAATCTTCCTAAACCTCCCAGCCTCTAGCTATACTTCCAAAATGAGAAAGGTGACCCCCATGGAGTCATTTCACAGCAGGTGAAAATGTTTGGGGATGATCTTAAAAATGACTTCAGATTTACACCCATCTCACACCACCAAGCCCATCCACTAGTAGTCACTCCAGAAAACATTCTCTGAAGTAGGCAGCGACAGACTGGACTCCACACGAGCCTACCTGACTGTAAGCAGGGATGTCTCTGAAAGGTCCATAATCCAGGAGGTCCTCAGAGCGCGTGGGGTTCCCCAGCTTGGTGTAGCTCTCTACGTTTCGGGAGGCAAGCTTCACACGCATCGTCTGTGTCTTCGTTGGATAGGGAGAGTAGAAATAATGGTTCCCCTCAAACACGACAAACTGTTTCTCTGACTGGGTGATCTGGGTTGGATACGGCTGAAGCACATGGGTATAGACTGTTTCCACAATGACCGAAACCTTGGCCCCAGGATCGAGAGCAACTGGGAGCTTGACTGTGAAGAATCTCCCACTGGAGCAAGAACAAGGCAAGAAAATTAAGAGATGAAGGGAACTGAAAACAGAAATAGCAACTCAAAGTCACAGCAACATTTTGTACCCAAGACAAAAGCAGTTAACTTTAAGAGATCATCTTTAACCTATTAATTCAAGCCTTTTAAGACAGATGTCTGGGTATTCATTTCACAATTGTTTATAATAACAGAACAGTACAACAGCGCCTGGGTGGCTCAGTTGGCTGAGCGTCAGACTCTTGGTTTTGGCTCAGGTCATGAGATAGAGCCCTGTGTCGGGCTCTGCGCTCAGCAGGGAGTCTGCTTGAGATTTTTCTCTCTCCCTCACCCTCTGCCCCCTCCCTGCTCTCTCCCTCTCTAAAATAAATAAGTCTTGGGGGGACAAAAAGTATAAAACGTAAAGGTCCAACAAGGTCCAACAACAGGATAATGGTTAAAAGCATTCCAGCAGAGCCACACAGTGGGATAATGGCAGCCACTTAAAAGGATATTAAGCATTTCCATGTACAGTGTAAATAACAGAAATCAGTTCACAAATGGCACAGTATGATTCTATCTTAAAAAATAAACATAAACAAGTGTATGTGAAGAAAAGTATTCCAATGAATGTTTCCAAACTGTGAATGGTAACTGTCTAGGGAGGAGAATAAGCTTTATTTTGTTATTTTCTCCAATTGGTTTTATGAACTTGTACCACTCTCATAACTAAAAAAATAAAGCTACTAGCATTTTAAAGAAAAAGAGATGGCCTGGAAACTACTAAAATCCATACGATATTAACTCAAAAATAAATCTGAATTTTCTAAGCCACAAGATAACTTTTGGTAGGCCCAGAAACTGTTCATGGAAAATGAAAGGCATTTAACAGGCTTCTTTGGAATTTGTCCTCCAAGGTCAGAACACGTCAGAATACGGATCACTTTTCCTGATATGGCCTTACGGAACTCTAATCTTGCATATCTTCATCAGTCACACCATCACACACTATCACTACTCTGAAGTACCTACTTAAAATATAGTAAGCTTTACACCTTCTCCCAGGACGGTCTTAACCAATTCCTGCCTTCAAGTTCCAGATCTGCTTCTCATCCCACACTCTGCCCTGAGCACTAAACTCCTATTTTCAAAGGTTCACTAGACAGCTCCACTGACCACCCAACATACCCAGTATCATTCATGATCCCAATTCCTTACTCTGTTAATAAATTCTACCACCATCTGACCACTTCTAAACCAAAACCCTCCTACATGGTCGGATGCCTCATTCTACTCCATCCCTAATGTCTGGTTAATCCTGCCTTAGGATGTCTCTCAAATTCATCCCTTCTGGAATTTCCATTGCTGCCCCCTCGGTTCAAACAATTCTCCCTTGCCAAGATTATTACCTATCTTCCTAATTAACTCCCTAATCTCTTTCTCCCTCTAGCCCATCAACAAAATGTGACACAATCCCACCTTAATTTTCACATGAAATGTCCCAGCATAATTGAATCTCATTTTAACAACATTTCAGTGTTCCAGGGTGATCATTAGAAATATCAATTCTCAGGGGCGCCTGGATGGCTCAGTCAGCTAAGGGACCAACTCTTGGCTTTGGCTCAGGTCGTGATCTCAGGCTCTTGGGATTGAGGCCTGCATCAGGGGCCACGCTCAGCACGGAGTCGGCCTGGGATTCTCTCGTTCTCTCTGCCCCTGCCCCCCTGCACTCTCTCTAGAATAATAAATCTTTTTAAGATTTTATTTATTTGGGGTGCCTGGGTGGCTCAGTCGTTAAGCGTCTGCCTTCGGCTCAGGTCATGATCCCGGGGTCCTGGGATCGAGCCCCACATCGGGCTCCCTGCTGGGTGGGAGGCCTGCTTCTCCCTCTCCTACTCCCCCTGCTTGTGTTCCTTCTCTCGCTGTGCCTCTCTCTGTCAAATAAATTTAAAAAAAAAAAAAGATTTTATTTATTTGACAGAGAGAGAGACACACAACGAGAGAGGGAACACAAGCAGGGGGAGCGGGAGAGGGAGAAGCAGGCTCCCCGCCAAGCAAGGAGCCCGATGCGGGACTCGATCTCAGGACGCTGGGATCATGACCCGAGCCGAAGGCAGACGCTTAACCAACTGAGCCACCCAGGCGTCCTAGAATAGTAAATCTTTTTTTTTTTTTTTAGATTTTATTTATTTATTTGACAGAGAGAGAGACACACACAGTGAGAGAGGGAACACAAGCAGGGGGAGTGGGAGAGGGAGAAGCAGGCTCCCCACTGAGCAGGGAGCCCAATGCAGGGCTCGATCCCAGGACCCTGGGATCATGACCTGAGCTGAAGGCAGACGCTTAACGACTGAGCCACCCAGGCGCCCCAATAAATCTTATTTCAAAAAAAGAAAGAAATATTGAAGCACTGGGTCCTGGGATGGAGTCCCACATTGGGCTCCCTGCTCTGCAGGAAACCTGCTTCTCTCTCTCCCGCTCCCCCTATTTGTGTTCCTGCTCTCACTATCTCTCTTTCTGTCAAATAAATAAATAAAATCTTTTAAAAAAAGAAGGAGAGAAAGAAATATCAATTCTTGGGCACCTGGGTGGCACAGTTAAGGGTCCGGTTCTTGGTTTTGGCTCAGGACGTGATCTCAGGGTCACGAGATTGAGCCCCAAGACCCACATACAGCTTCGTGCTCACCATGGAGTCTGCTTGAGAGTCTCTCTTCCTCTCCCTCTGCCCTGCCCGCTCCTGCTCACTTGTGCAAACTCTCTCTCTCTCTCTCTAAAATAAATAAATGAATCTTAAAAAAAAAAAAAAAAGGAAATATCAAGTCTCATTGCAACTCAGAAGCAGCAGCTAATGAAAGCTTCTGATTGATGAAAGACTAGGCAGACAACACAGAGCTGACTATACTGGCATCTAAGGAACAGATTTTTTCGTGGATCAGAACAAAGACACGTAAGTTGTCATGTTAGGGTTGCAGGATAAGTGACTTATTTAATGTTGCCATTAAACTTTATACAGACAGATTAATAAATTTAAAATTATCCCATTTATACGCTTATGTAAAATTATGTATAAATGGGCATATGCATAAAGAAAATAGTTATGTCATATTCTCATTTCTTTAATTTAAAACTAATGAGAAAAAATTTTTTAAACTTTGCCAAGCAAACAAAACAAAACCAAGCTCTGCCAAGCAGGGAGACCAAATTTAACACTTTCTGAATCATGTGGGGACTGACAGCTGTAAGGTCCAAAGGTTTGCTGGTCAAGAATCAAATATTTTATTTCTTTTTATGATAAACTACAGCATAAGCTAATGCTGTTTGCCTCAGCAAACAGGATATTTTAATCTTAGCACTGCTGACATTTGTGAGTGGATAATTCTTTGCTGGGAGGAGGAACCTGTCCTGGGCACTGTAGGATGTTTAGGAGCATCCTTGGCCTCTACCCACTAGATGCTATCAGCACCCCTCAGCTATAACTAAAAATGTCTCCAGACATTACCAAATGTCCTGGGCAGGGCAGGTGCAGGACACGACTGTTCCCTCCTCCAGTTAAGAATCAGGGAGCTAGGGCGCCTGGGTGGCTCAGTTGGTTAAGGGACTGCCTTCGGCTCAGGTCATGATCCTGGAGTCCCGGGATCGAGTCCCGCATCGGGCTCCCTGCTCGGCAGGGAGCCTGCTTCTCCCTCTGACCCTCCCCCCTCTCATGTGCTCTCTGTCTCTCTCATTCTCTCTGTCTCAAATAAATAAATGAAATCTTTAAAAAAAAAAAAAAAGAATCACTGAGCTAAAAACATTTCTTCCTCCCACATCACTCATTCAACAAATATTTCAACGCCTAATCAATACCATGCAAAATACTGGTAACTGTCGAAGCTAGGTGATGAGATATATGGGGATTCTTTATTCAATTCTTCCTGCTTTGTATTCGTTTTGGAAAATATCCTTAACAAAGCGTTTTACAGTAACTAGTAAGTGCCAGGCCCCATGGTAGGTGCTGAGGTTAAAGCGAAGAACAAGGCAAGTCCAACGCCAGCCTTCAGAGAGCTCGGTCTAACTCCCACAAAGAAGCACCACGTTCGGGCGCCTGGGTGGCTCAGTTGGTTAGGCGACTGCCTTCAGCTCAGGTCATGATCCCAGGGTCCTGGGATCGAGTCCCGCATCGGGCTCCCTGCTCTGCGGGGAGCCTGCTTCTCCCTCTCCCACTCCCCCTGCTTGTGTTCCCTCTCTCGCTGTGTCTCTCTCTGTCAAATAAATAAATAAAATCTTTAAAAAAAAAAAAAAAGAAGCACCACGTTCAATGCCCTGAAGGCTCAAGAGGAGGTGGGGAGGGGGTGGAATTGTCTGCCCTTTGGAAAGGGGATGGTAGCCAACAACAGATTGGAGGTTATTTACTGAGACAAACAGCCTGGAGTTCTCACATACCATACTGATTCTCCATCCACTGTTTGGAGATCCCTATCCCTACATACATTAGTAGACCTGACCTGGTATGGAAAGTAGCTACCTTCCTGTAAAACAAACTGCCACCGTGAGGGGCAATTTTAGCATCACTAATCAGAAAAGACATCACTGGGTCAGAATACATTATAGCCTGTTGCTTACTTAACACACACTATATTAATTGAAACAGCCTCTAAAACACCAGGTATGTTCTCAGCAACTCTCCTACCTTATGATTCCAACCGACAGGATAACCTACAACAAGAAGAGGCAGAATATATAGATATTCTGACTGGTTGGTTGCTTACCTTTTACCCTTAATTTTGGTTTCTCGTACTTCCAAATTGTTCTCTTCCTCATCTTCTCCCTTCACCTGTAACAGGACAAAAGAGGCTATTCTTTTTAATATGTCTCTCAGCCTCTAAATTTGAGTCAACAGTTAACCAACTGCCTTAGAATGTCCACAGTAAAGTACTCAAACTACAAGAACTTAAAGACAACTCTGGTAACAATTTTTTTCCCATATGAAACATAAGAACATTGTCAAAGACTTACTTTTGCAACGAATAAGTTGTATAGTAAACTCTATAAATACATAACATTTTCCTGAATGACCAAACACACACATATAAATAAAAATTACACTTACACTTTACGTTTCCCAATACAAAGGTGATGTTTTCTTCTCCATTTACATTCAAATACACATTTGCATAGAAAATAAATAGTATTATTTACTGTTGTAATAGAAACGTCTCACACATTGCCAAAACTGGTTCTACTTGCATGAAAGTTAACAGTAGCATAAGTCCAACAACCACTGCTTGTCACACTCCCTTATTCCCATCCTTCACTGCAAAAGGATGTGTAACCAGGAAGAGAATGTTAACTCCAGCAGGCTGCAAGGTCTATCTGAGAAAAAGTAGACACCCTGAATCATGAGATGGTGGAGCAAACTATAAGGAAAACCTAATACACACTGCCGATCTCTTTGCCAACCCAAACTCTGCTAAGGAAAAAAAAAAAAGTAAAACTACTTTTTGGGCTGAAGCACTTGTTCCCAATAGGGCACACAGAACTATGAGGAAGAAGCTATTTTTAATATTTTAAAATGCCTAAAAGTGGGCGCCTGGCTGGTTCAGTCGGTGGAGCATTCAACTCTTGATCTCAAGGTTGAAAGTTCGAGCCCCATGTTGGGCGTACAGATTACTTAAAAAATAAAATCCTTAAAAAAAATTTTAGGGGTACCTGGGTGGCTCAGTCAGTTAAGCATATGACCCTTGGTTTCTCTTGGTTTTGGCTCAGGTCATAATCTCAGGATCATGGGACTGAGCTCCACATTGAGCTCTGCACTCAGCAGGGAGTCTGCTTGTCCCTCTCCCTCTGCTCCTCCTCCCCCTGCTCGCACTCCCTCCCTCCGTCTCTCTTTCTTGTTCAAATAAATTTTTTAATTTTTAAATAAAAATAAAATGCCTGAAAGTAATCATACAATCATCCTCAATAAAGCTGCACAGGCCAATAAAAACAAGCTTCATCACTTTGACTGGAATCTTATCACAATGGTAACATTCTAGTATACTCGTGCTTATCACCATTCAGTTACATGTTGATCTCTTACTAAAAGATATTAATTAATAAAAGACCAGAGAGACAAAAGATTTCAAATATAGAATCCACATGAGAGGAAAAATATTAATATGGTCCTTGGTAGTAAGAAGATGAGGAACCACTAGATCCTCATCAGAAATCATCACTGTGGGGCGCCTAGGTGGCTCAGCCGGTTAAGTGCCTGCCTTTGGCTCAGGTTATGATCCCAGAGTCCTGGGGTCAGCCCCATGTTGGGTTCCCTGCTCAGCAGAGAGTCTGCTTCTCCTTCTGCCCCTCCCCCTGTTCATGCTTTCTCTCAAATAAATAAAAATCTTGAAAAAAAATTCTTTAAGAAGTCACCATTGTCCCTTCTAACCAGTTCCTAAAATTCTACATGGAAGGCTAAAGATAAATCCACTGAAAATTCAAACTTCTAGCAACCTTATCAAGGCCTCGAAGTCAACTGTTGAAAAATACACACCCTCTTTGCTAAGTCTAACATCTAGTTACATTTCCCATTGGGATAGGGGTGTAAAGGAGCACATATATCTATTTAACCCGTCTCTCTCAAAGGACTATAAAATTAACAAATGATTTTGAATAAATCTGGTGATGCGACTGCAGGTCTTACATCCCTACACAACCCTACCTCAGAGCCATCTAGGCCAAAAGAGGCAATGGGGTACAGTGAAGAGCACACAAAGTTTGAAACTAACCTAAGCCCCGATTCACTCATCACTCTAAGAGCTGACACGGGGTTTAAACAACTTAACTCCTAGACTGCACTCCTCACCTGCAGTAAGCCTACACCTCAAAGGGCTGTTATGAGGGTTAAAGAGAATGTACTTAAAACACCTACCACAACACCCAACACAAAGTAGATTGCCAACAGGACATGTCTGCAGTAAACCAGCATTCTTCAGCATGATGACAGATAGTTTCTGCTGCTGTCTTGTTAAACTGTGGCAACTTTAATTTATCAGAACTAGTTTTTTGTTTGTTTTGTTTTAAGATTTTATTTATTTATTTGACACAGAGAGGGAGAGAGCACAAAGCAGGAGGAGTGGCAGGCAGAGAGGAGACTCTCCACTGAGCAGGGAGCCTGACACCAGGCTCGATCCCAGGTCTTCAGGATCATGACCGGAGCCACCCAGGCACCCCCAGAACTAGTTTTTATAAAAGAATGGGATTTAACATTCAAAACACTCAAAGGTGGCAGCACACATTTAAATGAAGTTTTGATCCATCTTTACACAAACCTTTGAGTAAAACTGTGCATTCCATCACAGAAAGGCAAGAAAAGGAAGAGGAATCCTTTCAGAGGCATAAGCTCTATAAACCCAGCTTTATAGCTCCAGATTCAGTCAGAGAGTAAGATGTACTTAGAAGAAATATGACATTGTAATGACTAGTCCCTCAACAAACAATTGGGTAATCACTTAATGGACGCTGCTTAATGAAAATAGTAATAAAAAGCAAACCTATGGATATGTAAGCCAACATTTTATTTCCTTGAAAGTTGTAAAAGTGTTCACTGAAATGCTGGGGAAGTACATAAAGCAAACTTCCAAGCCATATACTGCTGAGGTGCAAGAACGTGAACCGGTAGGAGGAAGGGAGTGATTCGGCCTTGACCTTTCTGTACAGTTTAAAAGAGGTTTTATTACCTACATGACTTCTTAAACCAACTTTAAGGAGAGGAACAAAATTTAAAAAGCGTTCATTAGCAACCTTAAGTGTATTACACTAACAACGGTTTCAAATTACAAACTGGAAAATACACAATGTTACATTTCTGATTGTATTGGATGACGGCTAGAAAGAAGCACCTACTATGGGCCAGACACTGAATTAAGAGAATGATACTCATTTGGGCTCACTTCTTCGTCCTCCGGTGGGGCTCCTGAGTCAAGTCGTGGGAAACCAAAGTTTGGAGCACACCCGCGCCCCGCTAGGCCACTAGCCTGGTTTCCCCGGGCAGGGCGGGCAAGGGGAGCTCGCTCGGCCCAAGGCCAGCGCGGGTACCGCCCGCCCGCCCAGGAAGGGCCCACTCAGAGGAGTGGGGGGCCGCGATCCGACTGCTGCCCACGTGGGCGGCGGCCTCGCTTCAGCAGGCTTACGCTGACGTGTCCACCGAGGCGGCCGGGCTGGCGCGCGCCGAACCCCGCCGCTCGCCCGCACTCACCTGCACGCCGAGGTGCGCCAGGCGGGCCTCGAGCTCGGGCTCCAGGGCCAGGAGGAAGGAAGCTGCGCGGGATGTGGAGCCGCCGCCCGGGTGCGCCAGGACCACCTCGGCCGTCACCTTAGCCAGGTGGCTGCTGAGGTCCACCGTGCGCTTCACGTCCTCGTTGACCAGCAGCGGTGCCTCCGGGGAGGCGCTGCCCGGCCCCGGGGCCCAGGCCCCGAGCAGCAAGAGCAGGACCAGGCGGGCGGTGGGCGCCTCCATGACCCGGACCAGCAGAGCCGCAAACCGCGCCGAGCGCCGCCGCCGCCCCGCCTCCGGCCACTGTGCAGCCGCTCATTGGGCCCGGGCTGGCGCCACAAGATGGCGGCGCCCACGGAGGAAGGACCCCATCTCCAGGGCAACGGGCGGCCCGCTGGGCGCCCGACTACACGCTCCTTTGCTCTTGCCAATCCTGCGGGTAACAATGGCTTTCTACTCCTTAAGACAGTAAAATTTACTTCAAACGGAGAAAGTAAAAGCCTAGGCAAAATTTAAGCAAAAATAGGCTCTCTGCACAGTCTCATAGTATCTCCCCTAAAATATTTAGTAATTAGAAAAAGGGAAATAATAAGTTTACCGTGGAGAATCCTAGCAACCACTACCTTAACCAAATGATTAAGGTTAATATCACCAATTTTAGGACATAATGACATCAAGTACCCACTGATCTGATACACCCAGAAGGGCACCTCACTTCTGTGGTATTGTCACAGAATTGCTGAAAATGCACAGTATAACCTCAATGCAACCATAAAAAACATCAAACCAGAGACACCTTGACTTAAACCCGGTGAGACCTATTTCAGACTTCGGTGCTCCAGAATTGTAGAGATAATAAATTTGTATTGTTTTTTTGTTTTTTGGGTTTTTTTTTTTTAAGATTTTATTTATTTATTTGAGAGAGAGAATGAGAGAGAGAGAGCATGGGGGGGAGGGTCAGAGGGAGAAGCAGACTCCCCGCCGAGCAGGGAGCCTGATGCGGGACTCGATCCCGGGACTCCAGGATCATGACCTGAGCTGAAGGCAGTCGCTTAACCAACTGAGCCACCCAGGCGCCCAATTTGTATTGTTTTTAAGCTACTAAGTTTGTGGTAATTTCTTACAGCAGCAATAAGAAACTATTACAGAAGGTAATCTCTCTGAGGGCAGGAAGTTACCTAGATTGTTCATCCCAGAATCCCAGGGTATCAATAAACATTGATTGAATGAATAAATGAGCTTTTCATTATAAATATTATTATCCCTATTTTACAGATGATTAAACTCAAATATTAAAGCTAGTAAATAATCAGGTTGTTTAGAAACCTGGACTGACTCTGAACTGGAGCTCTTTCCACTACCCCCACACTCTTGAATAAAATCCCAGATTCATATAGACAAAAAGAAACATTAGGGATCCCAATCTAATCCTTATTTCACAGATATGAAATACAGGCCCAGAGAGGGTACCTTATCCAAAGTCTTGGACTAGGAAGCTGATCTCCTAATGCCCCATCAAAAATGGCAGAATGGATAGTGTTAAACATTTTAATGCAGTCATTATTAAAATACAATACAGGGAAGTTGCTTTGGCAGCAGTCTGTTGCAAATCTAGGGAGATCCACCAGGTTCCAAATGAATGAACCAATTTGATTTTTTTGCACCAAGAGACAATTATAGCAAAGATATCCCTGAATCATCCTGGAGTTTCAGATTTTCCATTTTCCTAGGGTAACTTCTGCCTTGGTCACAGTCTCTTTCTCCCTCCATCTCTTTCATTCCTCTTGCCAACAACCACTTAAGTGAGCTTAGACGGATCTTCTAGCCCCAGTCAAGTCTTCAGAGGCTGTGGCCCAGCTGACAGCTCACTCATGTGGCTACTGGCAGGAGATGTCAGAAAGAGACCAAGACAGAAGCCAGAGTGTCTTCTGCAATGTGTTGATGCACAATGAGCAAACCTTTTAGAATCTTTAAAAGTAAGAAAGAGAGTTTTATTCGAGCCCAAGTTAGGACAGCTGCTCAGAAAACATGCTCTTCACAGGAAAGAAAATGTTCCAGAGAATGAACAGTTTTCACAGAGTTATATATTTTTTGATCTTGTAAAAGATCAAAAGATTATAGATTAGCATATAGGCAAGAATCACAAGTTTTAACATCAAGGAATGCAGGGAGTAGGAGCACTGATCAATATATTAAGGACCAGACGGTTTTCCTTTAGCCTACTCATTTCCAAAGTAGGTGCACAATGTATGCTTGGTGGGCCATAAATCAGACCTTTGGTTTAAACAAAGTTTATGTACAGTTATGCTGACTTAGAAGGAAATCTATCAGGCCTTTAGAGAGTTTTTTCCTCTCATCAAATGAAATCTCAGAAATGACATACCATCATTTCTGCCATATTCTATTGGTGGCAGACCAACCCCAGTACAATGTAGGAAGGGATTATGAAAGGCCATGGTGAGTACCAGGAGGCAGAGATAGTTGGGGACCATTTTGGAGGTGGACGACCACAAAGAGTATACAGTGGCAAGTCAGTCTTCATCTTCTGTTCTCCAGGAACCTAGTCACACTCCTAGGAGGTACTGCTGCTCCCATTTCTTTGGTCTCCTTGCAAAAATAGTCACAAATGGGGAGTACAAACAGCATCTGTCCCCCAAAAATGTCAATACTGAGTGAACAGTATTTTTTTTTAATTTTAGAAAATACTGCCCCAAAATGCTCTGTAAACATTGAGGTCATTGACATTCTCTTCACTCATTCATTCATTGACTCCCTCAAGAAGCACTTGTTGAGCTTTGGGTTGCATTGCCAACCCACCCATCTGAACATAGCAGAGAACATAATGTTGATAAGGAAGAATGAGAGATGCTGGGTAGATAATGAGCAGTCTGTGCCACATAACTCCACAATTCTTTTTGAGGAACTTTCATTAGTTCCATTTGGGGAAATAGTCAAAGTGCACCAAACACCACTGGCATCAGAGAAATGGGAACAAGACCCAATGTAGACCAGACTCTCTCTACCAGAAACTTGAATCTTTAATGCAGTAACTACACCTGATAACTGCTGAACTAATTCATCTTCATTGGCAGTCCTGAAGAGTTGGCCTCGATTCTTCTCTAGTCCCAAACTTTTCAATGTTGGCTGCTTCTGCTCCTCCATTGACTCTGTGAGCTACCCCATAAACTTCCAGTATATTCCTTTTTTTTTCCCCCTCCTATTAAATCAGCTAGAACAAGTTTCTGATAGATTGGAGGGTGAGGGGAGATGGAGATGTTAGGAAGATAATCACAATGTTGTGCCAGGGACAAATTATTAGCTATTCAGACTGACAATTCAAGATAATGCAGGATAGAGAGGTTGTCCCAATGGGTGCCAGCATGGATAAATAATAGCAAGTACCAAGTGCTCCCTGACCAGGCACTAAACAATACCCTCCATCCCACTCCCAGGATTTAGGGCAACCTGGGAAAAGGAGAGAAAAAAAAAAAAACCAAATTAACCAAGATTAACTTTTTACCATCCAGAAGAGAAGGAAGCTGGAAGTAGAAATAAAGATGTGATATGCAAATAAATATGTTTATATTTCTTACATACCTGTGTTTGTAGCCTGTACATCAAGAAATTGTGATGGCTTTACCTATACTATTCCTTCTAACTAAAAGCCCCAAACTCTTTCACTCTTCCCTTTGCTTACTTCTGGCAGTAGATTTAAAATCATCTGAGAGGGGCACCTGGGTGGCTCAGTCGGTTAAGCGTCTGCCTTTGGCTAAGGTCATGATCTCAGGACCCTGAGATGGGCCCCACATGGGGCTCCTTGCTCAGTGGGGAGTCTGCTTGTCCCTCCGCCCCTTCCCTCTGCTAGTGCACTCTCACTCTCTCTCTCTTTCTTGCAAATAAATAAAATCTTTTAAAATAAATAAAATTAAACCATCTGAGAACAATTCATGAATTTTATCTACACACACACAAACAATTAATCCCTCTTACCTCTGTGTCCCATAGTAGATGGTCTGTATACCTGCCTTTCTTTAAAGGAAAGGGGAACACCAAGCTGTAATTCATCCTTCCCCATGAAGACTCCCAGAGTGCATGGGTTGTTGCAGATGCTCAGTAGAAAGGTGTAGAAAAGTGATTCCATTCAGTCAGGTGAGCTTGAGAAATACCACTCTGCACATTAGCAGAACAGTGAACCCTCCTTAGTATTCCCCTATTTTGGAAAGACAGAACATCCAGATATCACAGAAAACAAAGTTCAACACTGAGCCTATCATACCCACAGAAGAATGTTCAGAACAGTTCCTTTCTTTAGACCCCAAATTCCTGTAGTCAATTGTATTAGTCAAAACTCTTTTAGTAGCAAGAGATAGAAACCCCACTCAAACTGAGCATAGCATAGTAGTATGCAGTACAAACTGTTGTTAGAAAATTCCCAAACAACAATGGATTAAACAAGAAGAATGTTTATTTCTCATGTAATAATCCTATGGAACCCAGGAACGCAGCTTCCTTCAATAAGATTACTCACCCATCCTTATCACATGGCTTCCATTTCATGAGCCAAGATTGCTACCCCTGCCTCCTCATAATGTCTACATTCTACATAAGGGGAAGAGAGGAGGAGGAGGGAGAGAGCATGTTCCTTTCCTATAGAGCAAGAGTCTAAAAACTATGGCCTGCAGGCCAACCACCTGTTTCTGTAAATGAAGTTTTACTGGAACACAGCCACACCCATTCATTCACATATAATTTATGACCACTTTCACACTACAAAGCAGGGTTGTGTAGTTGCAGCAGAGACTGGATAACCCACAGAGCCTAAACCACTTACCATGGGGAATATTCACAAAAAATGATGCCCACTCCCATTCTATTATTATGCAAGAGGTTCACACAAGGAAAAGCTGGGTGAAGGTGAGAGGGGCAAACTAGCAGCTCTGCAGACAGTCTGAGATGAGACAGGGACACTCTCTCCTATTTTTCCTAATTCTTCTGCAAATCTAAAGCTCAAATTAAAAATAAAAGATTTTTCAGGGAACCTGGCTGGCTCAATTGGAAGAACATGTGACTCCTGATCTCAGGGTTGTGAGTTTGAGCCCCACCCACATTGGGTAAAAAGATTACTTAAAAATAAAATCTTAAGGGCGCCTGGGTGGCTCAGTTGGTTAAGCGACTGCCTTCGGCTCAGGTCATGATCCTGGAGTCCCTGGATCGAGTCCCGCATCGGGCTCCCTGCTCAGCGGGGAGTCTGCTTCTCCCTCTAACCCTAACCCCTCTCATGTGCTCTCTCTCATTCTCTCTCTCTCAAATAAATAAATAAAATCTTTTTAAAAAATTAATTAAATAAAATCTTAAAATAAATAAAATATTTTTCCAAGATATCATTAAGTGAAACACGGAGTTGGAGAAGGTCACTGGAACACATATAACAGACAGAGGACCTATATCCAAAATATATACAAAAATACAAATTAATGAGAAAAAGACAATACTGTAGAAAAATAAGCAAAAGAATTTGACCAGGAACTTCCAGAAGAATTATTCAAATGGCCAATAAGGATGAAAAGCATGCAATGACATTAATAATTAGGGAAATGCATATTAAAACCACAAGAAGATGCCACTATACACTCATCAATTGGCAAAACTTTTAGTCTCACAATACCAACTGTTGGTGAGTATATGGATCAATGGGAACCCTCATTCCCTGCTATAATTTGGTATAACCACTTAAGAAAACAGTTTGGCATCATCTACCAAAGATATGTGTACCAAATGGTCTAGCAATTCCGCTTCCAGATATATATGCTAGAGAAATGTGAGCACATGTGCCCCAGATACATACACAAAAATGTTCATAGAGCTTTGTTTGTAATGACAAAAATTGAAAACATCCTATGTGGTCACCTATCAAGAGTAAAGACTTTTGCAAATACTACATGAATAAAACAACATCAGCAGGAATGGTGAAGTAAGGACTTCTAAAATCCCTCTCCTTTATAAATACAATGAGAACACTGGAAAAAAATGGTCAAAATCAATGCTTTGAAACTGATCCCATCTTCTTGGGATCTAGAAGGCCACATATACATGCCCAAAAAATACCTGAGGAGACTCTAAGCTCTCACTTCTGGCTGCTCATGAGACTGTGTGGAAACAGTGAGTGAAAGATAAGGTAAAGTTGCAAACTGCCTTCATGAGCACAGAAGGTGTGCCTTACATGCACATAGAGCCCCTCAGCAAAGGTTGGGAGATTTAATGGTTCCAGGCATTTAATGAAATCTCTGTTTAATCATTAGCTAACCACTAAGCTAACTGATCAGAGACTTCACTGGCCACACATGACAAAGAACACAGACTTCACAGATTTCGTTCACGAGAGTCACTAAACAAACAAACTGCAACAACAACAACAAACGCGAAAACAAGTCCTGGGGAAGCAGAGATCTGAACTCCAGAGTTGCCACATTAGATTACTTCAAATGTCCAGTTTTCCACAAACATTATGAGGTATGCAAAGAAATAAGAAAGTATGGTCCACACATTGGGGGAGGGAGGACATAAAGAGAAACTATACCTAAGGAAATAAAAACATTGGACTTACGAGACAAAGACTGTGAATCAGTTATTTTAAATATGTTGAAAGAACTAAGGCAAAGTATGAGAACAGGATAAATTCAAAGCAATCCACACCTAGACACATCATAATCAAGTGGACAAAAGGCAAACACAAGAAAATCTTGAAAGCAGCAAGAGAGAGATGATCTACCATGTACAAGGACTCCTTGATAAGCTAAACAGCAGACTTCTCATCAGAAACCATGGAGGCCAGAAAGCAGTGGGATGCCCTCAAAAGGCTAAAAAGAAAAATACTGCCAACCAAGAATTCATATGAACAAAATATCCTTCAAAAATGAAAACCATGGGGGCGCCTGGGTGACTCAGTCGTTAAGCGTCTGCCTTCAGCTCAGGTCATGATCCCAGAGTCCTGGGATCAAGCCCCACATCGGGCTCCCTGCTCTGCAGTAAGCCTGCTTCTCCCTCTCCCACTCCCCCTGTTTGTGTTCTCTCTCTCACTGTGTCTCTCTCTGTCAAATAAATAAATAAAATCTTTTTAAAAATATTAAAAAAAAAAAAGAAAACCATGAGTGCAGGACTGACTTCCAGCATGACGTGAGGAGCTCTACTGACCTCCGTGGTAAAACTGGTAAAGACTATAAAAACACAACCATTTAAAGCCTCTGGAAATGGCCATGAAGGCAAAGAACAAATGAAAAAACACCTATTCAACAAAATCTATGAAAACTCAGTAAGGAAAGCAAGAGTCTGAGGTATTCAAACCAAGACTGCTACCTCCCACCACCATCCTAGCTCAGCAAGGCAGAGACTCCACACCAGGCCACTGCAGCCAAGAACACAGGGCTTCTCTCCCATAATGAAAAGCCCAGGGGAGATGGCTCCACTGGTGAATTCTACCAAACACTAAAGAAGAATTAATACCGATTTTTCAGTAACTCTTCTCAAAAATAGAAGATGAAGGAACACAACCCAACCCATTTTATGAGGCCAGTGTTACCCTAACAACAAAACTAGACAAAGACATCACAAGAGAAGAAAACTACAGACCAATATATTTTATGAATATGGAGGCAAATGTTCTCAGCAACATATCAGCAAACAAAAGCAAGCAACATATAAAAAGAATTATACACCATGATCAAACGGGCTATTTCCCAAGAATGAAAGTTTGGTTTAATATCCAAAAATCAATGAATGAAATAATAGAATAAAAATGAAAGAGAAATCAAGACTTTTCTAGATAAACAAAAACTATGAGAATTTGTCACTAGCAGACCTATATTATAAGAAATGCTAAAGGGAATCTTTTGGGCTAAAATGAAATGACAGTAGTGAGTAATCTGATTCCAGATGAAAAAACTAAGAACACCAATAAAAGTAACTACTTGGGTAAATATAAAAGACAACATAAATGTCCTTTTTGTTTGTAGCTCTTTTTTTCCTCTGATTTAAAAGACAACTGCATAAAGCAGTAATTGTACATATTAGGTGGATAAAAGTGCAAAAGTCTGATGTTCTCTTTGTTTTGGTTTATGTTGTCCTGCATGAATGTTATTCATAAGTTTAAGGTAGGGATATTGTAGGGATGATATTGTGGGGGCACTCAACTCTTGATATCAGCTCAGGTCTTGATCTCAGGATTGTGAGTTCAAGCCCTGCATTGAGCTCCATGCTGCGTGTGGAGTCTACTTAAAAAAAAAAAAAAAAAAAAAAAAGACAATATTGTAGATTTTTAATATGTTAGATAGTCCTAGAAAAATAAGAAAAGCCTTCCTTATTTCATTTCTTCCACAACAAGACAATAACTTTTGTGCATTTGCACACCTGGGTGGACAAATCTTGTGTATTGCCCAAGGACAGAAACAGCACCTCCTCTAGGTACTGGATTCTCCCCCAGGAGGAGGAGGAGGAGGAGGATGTGATGATGAAGAAGAAAATTGTGACTTGCCCTTAACTAAGTGGTAAATACATCCCTGCTGGGGTGCTAACTAATAACCAATGTGGAAACTGATAATAGATATGAAGGTATTTTTGTACTTTAAAGAGAGGTCTCCTGAAGACCTGGAATGCATCCACTTTCCAGAAACAGGAAGCTATCCTAATGGAATTGGAGGTGGTCTGATTGATGGTTTGAAGCAGATAGAGCAGGGAATGTTAGATATCTAAGATTCCTAAAATCACTGTTTATTTACAAATGTCTTACTTAGGAAATAGGTGCTATGGTGAATACCATAGAGATCTAGTTCTCCTCCTTCTTATGAAGACCCTGACTAGTAAGACCCCTGCAAGACAAGCCAGGCTTCCAGACTCCTGAGACAGAGCCAGAACTGCTTCCCAGAGCCTGCCCAACCTCAGTCAAGTTCCTGACTGAGAGAGCTGCTGGCTGGGTGGTACAAGAACACCATCACCATGACAACCCATCACCAGGCCCAGGTAAGGAACAAGGCTTCTTGGGCTGGCTTCTTCATATTGGGCCTATGGACTATGCTTCTCTGGAATGTCTCCATAACCACCTCTGTCTGCTTCACAAACCACCTGGGCATAACCCTCAACATATCGCTGGCCTTGTTTAGCTTAGTAGCTATGTTCATTCCTCATCTACTCCATGGTTGGCCCCTCTGGAGAGAAGTTTCCTTAGCTCTCATCAACAATGTCCTGACCCAATACACCATGATGCCCCTATTGTCCTTTACTACTTTAATTTCTCCTTGCTCAGGAAGATCCAGTCTGTGTGGATCCTGGGCAGCCAAGTGGCCCTCCTGGTGATGGGGCACCTGGAGACCATGCCATTCTCCATCATCACCACAATCAAAGTCATGCCCTCCAACTCATTCAGTGCCACTTTGCAGAGCAGTCCACTCTCCTTGGTTGGTATCCTGACTGCCAATTACATGTTTCTTATAAGCAACCAGTGCCTGATGATCGTCTCCTCCCTGCCCATGACCAGTGCATCTTCACAGCACAGCTGCATCAGACAGTGCCTTCAGCTACTTCTTCATGGTCTATGTGGTCATCCTCCTGACCACCCTATTTCCTAGAGTTCTGCCACTACCACAAGCAGGTGGACCAGAGCAGCAAGGTGGACCATACACAGACAGAGAGGAAGAAATATTCAGCCCTCAGCCCACAGCCTTCCTCCAATACCCCTCAGCTGGTTCTCAGAAACATCACAGTCCTGGTTCCCATCTATCTACTTTGTCTTCCCTGGCACAGATGAGGTGTCCCCACCAGGTCCACCAAGGTTAGGCCCACCAAGGTTAGGCCCAGTGTTGAGGGCACTAGCACTAGGGGAAATTACTTTATTCCTGTGTCCTATTCCTTGACTTTTTTTTAAGATTTTATTTATTTATTTGAGAGAGACAGAGATAGCAACAGAGATAGTGAGACAGAGCATGAGTGGGGAGGAGAGGGAGAAGCAGGCTCCCACGTGAGCAAGGAATCTGACGCAGGGCTCTATCCCAGGACCCTGAGATCATGACCTGAGCTGAAAGCAAACGCTTAAGCAACTGAGCCAGGTGCCCCCTATTCCTTGACTTTTAACATCTCTGACTGGTTGGGCCACAACCCCATGGCTATGTGCAACTGGCCAGGGAGAGCCAGCTCAGTGCTGGCTTGAGTGGTGTTTCTGCCATGGATCTTGCTGTGTATGCTTTGATTGTGATGCACACCTACCTGGGATCTTCTAGCACATGGGGTAAAGGAGCGCAAGGGGAGTTTCTGGGACGCTGGCAACATTCTCTTTCTTAAATTAGGTAGTGGTTACATAGACATTTGTGTTACAATAATTTACTAAATTGGACATTTATGTTTTATGCACTTTTTAATATACAATTCATGGTAAGAAAAATTTTTTGCATTAAAAAAAAAAGTCTACATCCCTGATGGCACACCATACCCATACAAACTTCAGATCTACCTATGCGTGGACTACTTATTATACATACTAGATTAACACTGGTCTGTTGAAGCTGCAATAGAAGAGTATTCTATTATTTACAGCCACATGCATCATAATTATATGTGATCAATATAACCTTGGAGCTCATTCCATAACAGCACTGCTTTGTTCTTTTTAAGAGCTGCATAGGGGCGCCTGGGTAGCTCAATTGGTTAAGCATCAGACTCTTGACTTCAGCTCAGGTCATGACCTCAGGGTCATGGGATTGAGCACTGTGTCAGGCTCCAGCGCTCAGCAGAGAGTCCGCTTGACATTCCCTCCCTCCCTCCCTCTGCCTCTGCCCCTCTCCAGCCTGCGCACTCTCTGTGTCTCTCCTTGTCTCTCTAAAATTAAAAAAAGAGCTGTTAGTACTCTGTCACATAGATGTGTCATATTTTTTTAAAGATTTTATTTATTTATTTATTTATTTATTTATTTATTTATTTATTTGAGAGAGAGTGTGTGCATGAGCAGAGGGAAGGGCAGAGGAAGAGGGAGAAACAGAATCCCCACTGAGCAGGGAGCCCGATGTGGGGTCGGTTCCAGGATCCTGAGATCACCACCTGAGCCAAAGACAGACGCTTAACCGACTGAGCCACCCCGGCTCCCCAGTGTGTTATATTGTTTAAACCAAACCAGTCCCCTATTGATGAACAATTAGGTTGTTTCCAGGCTTTCACTATTCAAACGATGCTGGTTTGTTATCTGTGTCTGTGCACATTTGGAACACACCTATAAAATAATTTCCTAAGCCTTTAAGTGGTTGATCAAATGAGTCATGGAAAGAATTAATTTTATGTTAAGACATTCCCAGCTTGGCTTCTAAGGAGGCTGTAAAAACGTACATTCCCTCCACCAGTAGGATTAACACAACACACAAGGACCCTAAACAAATGTGAATATTTCCTCTCCAAATTCCGCACGCCACGCCCCGCCCCGCCACGTCACGCCCCCGATCGCTCAACGCGCAGGCTCAGATTCCACGCCAGCCTTGCCCCAGCTCGGCGTTCGCGGCGGGGCCAAGCGACGTCAAGGCCCCGCCCGAGCAGACCCGGAAGCAGAATCCCCAGCGGGTTAAAGCTGGAGTCACAGCTAGGGCACCAGCACCAGAGGGCGCGAGAGTCGCCTATGTTGGCTCATGCCTCCCCTGTCACGTCAGTGAGCCAGTCCGGAAATGGAGGGGTTTGCCGTACAAGATGGCTGCTTCCTTTGTGGTTGTAGGGAACACAGAGTTTTTCCCGTTTTGAGAAACGCGATGATCTGAGCGCAGGGATTGCAATGCAGGCTTCTCGTAAAAGATGGCTGCCGCGGAGTTTCCAGGTGTCTTGACGGGGTAGGTGACCCAAAGTCCAAGATGGCGGCTCCCACTGTGAAAGCGGAGACAGCCGGAAAAATGGGAGCGTGCGAACGTGCGTCGGGGTGGGGGTCCGGCCCCGCCCCCGCCGCAGGTGGGATGGGCCTTGCACGCTCGGTCTTTGTGTGCGGGTGGAGTGGTTGGAGGAAGGGTCCCATCCGGGGCCTCCCCGCCCTGCTTTTCCTGGGACTCAGTTTAGACTTAATGATACCTTGTTGTATACCGTAAGGAACTTTTCCCTGCCAACAACTAAGAAAGGGGGGCAGAACGGGGATTCCTAGTAACCTCAAAATGATTCATGTAGACAAAAAGACAGCTTTTTCCTCTCTGAAGCCGTGAAACCAGAGAGTAACCAGGTGAAATTAAATTAGAGCCCATTTTTCCCCAAAGGAATAACTTGCCATTGCTAGAAAGAGCAAAGCAGCAGTTTACAAATTCCAAAACCTATTACGTGAGAAAAAGCAAAGCACAGAAAAATGTCTATGGTTATAACATTGTGTTTTGTTTTGTTTGAGACCCATATGGGTAGTCCTGGGGCTCCTGGCTGTCTCAGTAGGTGGAGTGTGAGACTTGACCTCAGGGTTGTGAGTTCAAGCCCTACCTTGGGTGTAGAGATTACTTAAAAATAAAATCTTGAAGGGCACCTGGGTGGTTCAGTCATTAAGAGTCTGCCTTTGGCTCGGGTGGTGATCCCAGGGTGCTGGGATCGAGCCCTGCATCGGTCTCCCTGCTCAGAGGGAAGCCTGCTTCTCCCTCTCCCACTCCTCCTGCTTGTATTCCTACTCTCGCTCTCTCTCTCTCGTCAAATAAATAAATAAAATATTTAAAAAATAAATAAAATCTTGAAAAACAAAACAAAAAAGACCCACATGGGTTAAGATACAAAAGAGCTTGTGAGGGGGAGCAGAATATGCCACCCCAAAGTGTGCCTGCCACTTTGACATGTGGATTATTTTGAGCTGAAGTCAATCCAGACCTAGCATACTCAGGAAAATTTTTACCTCTCCCTTAACTGCCTGAAAGAATTTAAATAGGGGGACCTGGCCCAGAAAGAGAGCTATTACCAGGGTTAGCTTTTTATCTCAAGGACTTACCTGCATGGCAGGACAAACATCTGCTTTTATCTTCGTGTGAATTGCCGTCTCCCGTTTGAAGTCCCAAGCCCTTATCCCATTCCTTAGCTCAGAAATGGCATATAAGCCTCAACTGCCTGAGTGTCTTTGGGTTTCACCTTTTTATGGGGCTTCTGTATATACAAAATTAACCTTTTTCCTTATTAATGTGTTTTATGTCAATTTAATTATTAGACAACCTAGGAGGATGGAAGGAAAATTTTTCTGCCCTGACACTTGCCTAGGCATAAAACATCTCCATCTGAAACTGGTAACAGCAATTGCCTGGTCTAACTAAAGCAATAGATATGAAAAGGCGAGGAACAGGAATAGGAAGAAAGATAAGTTTTATAATTATTTAAATATATGATTTAATCACATGAAGTTCCTTTATGAGGTCATCATATCATTAAAAGACAATAGCAAAAAAAGTGGCATTTTTCAGCTGTAACTGAATTTAATAAAGATCCATGATATTCATTGTGTAAGGATAAAATTTTCAAGGTCAATATTATAGTACTTGCTGCAACGGCTCTATTCTATACCCATGTGACTACCTGAGCCCTCTTGAAAGCTAATTGTATGGGGGGGGGAGGGGTTGCTTTTTTGATTTGGGGTTTTGTATTGTTTGTTTGAAGGGTTTTTGTTTTTGTCTGTTTTTTGAGGGGAGGAGGGGGAACAGGAGGTGTGGCCTGGCAAACAGAAGACACTCAAGACCTATTTGTTGAATGAATGAATGAATGCATGCATGCCTTTCTACTATAAACACATATTCTTAGTGACATCTTCTGGTATATCTTCCTGTTTTTAGGGTTAGTATCATGGAAAACAATGGCAGCAATGAACTAGCATTCAAACCAAGTTCTTCCTTAAAATCATCCAGAAATGTGTTTCCAACACTCAAAAAATAAAGTAGTAGCAGTTCCAGAATTGGTATTGATCTTGGGAATCACATATTTCAATGTGAAAGAAGGATCAATCCTCTGTCCTGAAATAATTGACCATTCCTGAGCCTTTGCCAATGTGCCAGGCACTGGACAAATGGGCACCTTTACGCATACTACTCAGGGTTATTGGATGTATTAAATATGGTAATGTAATCGGTGTTTCACCAAGTTCCTAACCTGTACTAAATGCTCAATAAATGTTAGCAATTACTATTTCATGGCAACCCCAAGTTACAGTGCATTTTTGCCTCTGAGAACTTACGGGGGCTTTAAAAATATCCCAGTTGCTATAGGGATTTTATTATTATTATTATCATTATAGAGGCCACATGGTATGATGGAAAGAATTTGGCTCCTTATTATGCATGTTTGAGTAAGTTACTTAACCTCTTTCATAGAGTCCCTGTGACAGTAATAGAAACAATATGTAAAGGACTTTATGCAAGGCATAGTAGGCACTCAATAAGTGGTCTCTAATTCTGTAGTATTTCAACGTCAGAGTCAAGGAACTAATACTGCACTCAGAGGCAGGAGAACTTCTCTGGTCAAGAGACAGGAGCAGGTGGCCACAGGGTGACAGTTACCACAGGAAGCTACAAGGAGAAGTTGGAGGGATGGCAGGTCCACTGGCTTCAGTGCCTCAGGCTTCCTGCCTCCATTGGAAAAATTGCAAGGTCTCCCCGCCCCAAGCGGATATGATCTGCGGGCCGTTTGCAGAGATGCCCCTTTGCCAACAGCCACCTGCGCTGTCCCAGCTCACAGTCACCTCTTTGAAGCATTTACAATGCCTCTAAGAGGCACCAGCCACTATTTCTGAGGCTCATTCCTCATACTCTAGTGTTTGCTATGAAGTGCCTATTGCATGTGCTTAATTATTTGAGAATTTTTAACTGTGGAAAAGTGCACATGAAATTTACTATCTTAACTGTTTTTAAGTGTACAGTTCAGAGCAAGAATGGGTACAACAGCAGTGAAGGATCGTGGGCTTGTAGTTGGTTGAATCCTTTTCACAAGGTTGACAACGTCACACTTCAGAACCACATTAGATGCTTAGAATATTAGCTGCTCAAGGTTTGAAAGATATTTAACAGTCATCAAATCTAATTTCCCAGTGCTCTGGACATCTTGCCCACCACTTGAGTACTCAGTTTCTGCCTGCATTGCTCAAGGAGCAGGATGCTCTCTAACTCAGAGGACCTGTTCCATTTGTAGAGAGGTCTGGCTATGGGAAAGTATTCATTCATTTGGAGTCAAATCTGATCCCTTGCTCTGTTCCTCAGGGATGCACAGAATGTGTTTGTGCCCAATCCATGACAGCAGTAAGGGACTTTAAGGTATCTACCCTGAACTCTTATGACCTGTTTTTTCCTAGCCCGGATCTTTTGTCCAAGCTCCTGACCTACACATCCCACGCTCTCCTGGTTCTCCACATGTGGCTATCCCACAAGTATCTCAGACTCAGTATTTCCAAAGCATGGACTGTTCTCTCCTCCTTCCTTATCCAGAACCCAGGCACAGTGCACATTGCTATTTGTCTCTGGTACAAGTACCAAACAAATGAGGGCTTGCTTTTTCTCTTTTGTACAGGTAGTTTAGATTTAAGCAAATGCAGCTACCCCATGGTGCCAACAAGGACCCAGACTCCTTCTGTGTTTTGACAGGAAACCCATAGTACCTTAGCCAAACAGAGATTTCCTTTTTCTCATAGATTGAGAAGTTCTGAGAAGTACAGTCAACCCATGAAAGCATTAGAGGCTGAAGCTACTTTTATACTTTTGGTCAGTTATCCATATCCTGTGTCTTTCATCTTCAGAGGTTTGGCTCCTCTGTCACATCCATGTTTCGGCCAAGGCGAACAGGAAGGGAAAATGGCAACCATACTTGCCAGCTCAGTTGGTCTTTCTTTTATGAACTATTCAGGAAGCTTCACTCAGCAACTGCCATTTCCACCTCATTGCCTAGAACCATGCCACCTGGCCTCTAGGGAATGCTGAAAAACATGGTTCTTTAGCTGGGCATGTTGTTGCTCTGAACAAATCAGGGTTGTAAGAACAAAGAGGAGAATATAGATGTGAATAGTAATGTCTGTCACAGTAAAGCATCGTTGAGCAACATGAATCATGTTTCCTAACTGCAGGATTTCTCAGAGCCTTTAAAATTCCAGGGAGAGATACTGTATGCATCCACAGAAAAAACTCTTTGCAATGGTCGTGTCTAAGGAATACTATTTCATGGTACATGTTTCAGGAAGCACCGAACAAGCACAGTCTCTCTCCAGTACTTTCAAAGAAAAATTTTATCTGAACCCAGGGTGGATTTGTTAAGGTATCTGTGTTACTGTAATGTAGTAAGAATGACAGATTTAATGACTTTCATGAAAATTGTATCATTATTCTTTCCATTTCCCAATCCAAAAAGCTTCTGGCCATTTTCAGTATTTTTTCTTTTTCACAGTACTTAGTTTTCTTCCCTGAACTCTTGTAACCGAATCTTCACCCTTAACATTTTTTTAAAGATTTTATTTATTTAGAGCGCATAAGAGTGAGAGAGTGAGCACGAGCAGGGAGAGTGGCAGAGGGAGCGGCAGAGGGAGAGGGAGAGATCCCAGGACCTAGAGATCATGATCTGAGCTGAAGGCAGACGCCTAACCGAATGAACCACCCAGGCGCCCCTCTGCTTAACATTTTTAAGTATTTTTTTCTAGTGTTTTTTTGTATGCATGGGTATATGTATTTTTATAAATAGTTCAGATAATATGTGCATATGTATATAAACATATATGTATAAAAACATATATATATATATACACACACACACACACATATACATATATGCAGCAGCAAGAATGATGTTTTGGGTTTGTTTTTTTTTTTCTTTCTATTCCCCATTCTAAGACTAGGAATACACTGAGATTAATACAAGAGGAAACTTTTTGGTCACTGTGGTAGGCTCTGTTGGTTGATATTCCTCCTTTCTCTTGGCTGAGGCACAATGGTTAGAAAGCTCAGAGTTAAGAAATATATACAGCTACTATGAGAGAGATGCAAAATAATAGTTACTTTATTAAGATGAAAATGTGTTAGGGTGCCTGGGTGGCTCATTCGATTATGTGTCTGCCTTTGGCTCAGGTCACGATCCCAGGGTCCTGGGATCTAGCCCTACACATGCAGGGAGCCTGCTTATCCCTCTCCCTCTGCCTGCCACTCCCCCTGCTTGTGTGTGCTCTCTTGCTCTCTCTGTCTCTCACTGTCTATCTCAAATAAATAAATAAAATCTTTAAAAAGAGATGAAAATGTGTTTCCACATGAAAGTCCAATCTTGGCTCCAGTGGCCAAAGCAAGATGGGTCAAAGTCAGAGTAGTGGTGGTCATGGTCCTGGAGGTAGCAAGAAGGATGACGAGGGCAAGAAAAAGAAGTATGAACCTTGTGTACCAACTAGAGTGGGGAAAAGAAGGAAACAAAGGGATCAGATACTGCCAGCAAACTGCCACTGGTGACGCTCACATTCAGTGCCAGTTAAAATTACTGAAGTTAGAGGAGGAAGAATTCATTAGAAATCAGGAATAAATGAAGCCTGTAGGAGAAAAGGGGAGAAAAGATCAAAGGTGAATGATCTGAGGGTAGCCAGTTCCTACCCAATGTTGGTAGGAACCTTGGAAGAGGTCACTGATGATCAAAGACACGCCATTGGGTCTACATCTGTGGGCTCAGAACATCATATCAGCATTCTTTTCATGTGTAGACAACAATCTGCTGGAACCCAGCTGCTCATTCCTGCTCAGCCACAAGGTGCATGCTGTGAGAGGAGTGACATGGATCTCCTAGTCACAGCGATGAAGTTGAAAAGTCCCTCCAGGAAATCTATGCTGTAATTGGGGGGTTGGACATCCAAATCAGGGAATTAAGGAAACTGTGAGTTTCCTCTTGCTCATTCTGAATATTATGGGGAAAAAATGGGTATAAAGCCCCCAAGGGAGTCATTTCTTATGGCCCACTTGGCACAGGCAAAACCTTACTAGCCAAAGCAATAGCGAACCAAACCTCAGCCACTTTCTTGAGAATAACTGGCTCTGAATTATTCCGAAGTACCTAGGTGATTGGTCCAAACTTGTCCAGGAATTGTTTCAAGTTGCTGAAGAACATGTATCATTCATCATTTTTATTGATGAAATTGATGCTATTGGGACAAAAAAATATTACTCGAATTTTGGTGGTGAGAGAGAAATTCAGCAAACAATATTAGAACTGTGGAAGCAGTTGAATGGATTTAATTCAAGGGAAGACGTGCAAGTTATCATAGCCACAGACCGAGTAAGAAATTTGGATCCAGCACTTATCAGATCAGGCCACATGGACAGGGAGAGTAAGGTCCCCCTGCCCAGTGAAAGGACAAAGAAGTCTGATTCATGCAAGCAAGATGATGCTGGCTGCTGCTGATGTAACCCTAGACGACTTGATCGTGGCTAAAGATGACCTCCCTGGTGTTGACATCAAGGCAACTTGTACAGAAGCTAGTCTGATGACCTCGAGAGAACGTAGAATGAAAGTAACAAATGAGGACTTAAAAAAAAATCTAAAAATGTTTTTATGAAAAACAAGAAGGCACCTTTGAGTGGCTCTGTCTTTAGTGAACTACCAGTTGCCTTCGAAGAAATGGTTAGGAGTGTCGCAGCGCCTCAGAGAGATATGATTGGGGAGGTGTCCCAAAGAAATACATATTCCAGTTGACCTTTCTTAGCAAAACATCCTATGTATCTTTAAAAATGTTTTTTATTCAAGTATAATTAACATACAGTGTTATATTAGTTTCAGGACTATGATATAGTGATTCAATAATTCTATACATTACTCAGTGCTCATCATATTAAGTGTACTCTTAATCCTCTTTGCCTATCATCCTTTGTATCTTTTAGAACATGATGTGTAGGATGCCCTTTGGGCTGCCTTCATCTTTTGGTCATGTGCAATGCTTTCTTTCAAATAAAGTGTGCTCTTTCTCAAAAAAAGAAAAGTCCAAGCTTTTTCAACAGCTTTTTTTTTAAATTTCATTTATTTATTTGAGAGGCAGAGAGACAGAGAACACGCAGTGGGAGGGGCAGAGTGAGAAAGAGAGAGGGAAAGAGAGAAGCAGACTCCCTGCTGAGCAGGAAGCCCGATGTGGGGCTCGATCCCAGGATCCGGAGATCATGACCTGAGCAGAAGGCAGATGCCCAACCAACTAGCAACCCAGGTGCCCCTTTTAACAGCTTTGATTCAAGAAATCAATAGGTACCTAGGTTCCATCAGTCTTGTTGCTTTGTCATCTCTAAGGAGTTGTCATCATCTAAATAGTCTACAGCTGGTTGCCACCACATCCAATTCTAGCCAGTGGAAAGTGGGGAGAGAGAGAGAAGGAGCTCCTTATTTTTAAGGATATGACCTAGAAGTTTTTCACCCATTGGCCTACCACTGAGTGCCTTTATTCTGAGCATCTGTGTATTCAGGTAAAAATTTGAGGATCCTGTTACAGTAAGAAGGAGGCCAAGATCTTTGCCTTCCTAAAGTTTATATTCTCTTTGGGGGACACGAGGAAAAAACAAATAACATGTTAGGCAATGACAAATGCTAATAAGAAAAAAAAGCAGGGTAATGGGATAGAGATGAAGATGGCACTTTAGATAAGGTGCTCAGGAAAGACCTCATTGAGAAGGGGATGAATAATCAGAGATATGAAGGCAGTGTGCTTCTGAAAGAAGGAATAGCAAGTATAAATGCTTTGAGTTGGGAATGTGTTTGGCATGTTTGAGAAATAGCATGGTGTGGGCAATGTTCCTAGAATTTGTTGAAATCAGAAAAGTGTAAACCAGATCATGTAGAGCCCTGCAGGCTACGGTATTTTTATTTTTTTGAAAGATTTTATTTATTTATTTGAGAGAGAGGGTGAGAGAGCACAAGCAGGGAGAGCGGCACAGGGAGAGGGAGAAGTAAGCTCCCCCGCTGAGCCAGGAGCCCGATGCGGGGCTCCATCCCAGGACCCCTGGATCATGACCCCAGCTGAAGGCAGACACTTAACTGACTGAGCCACCCAGGCACCCCTGGGTTTATATTTTTTGAAGATCACTAATTTAACAAGTTATAAAGCTTATATACTGTGGATCAAAGTCTTAAATGTATGAGGTAAAACGATAAAACTCAAGAGAAAATAGCGCAAAAAGTTTTGGCAATGGATTCAACGGTGATTTTGTGAATATGAAACAAAAGGCATAGACAACAAACTGGGACTTCATCAAAATTTAAACATAGAATTACCATATGATTCAGCAATTCCACTTATGGGTATATTTCCAAAGAATTGAATGTAGGTATTCAAACACTTATTTGTATACCAATGTTCATAGCAGTATTATTCACAAGAGCCAAAAGGTGGCCCAAATGATGGACCCAAATGTCCATCAGTGAATGAATAGATAAACAAAATTTAGTGTATGCATACAATATTATAAAAGATAACTCATCCTTAAAAAGGAAGGAAATTCTAACACATGCTACAACACTGATGAACTTGAGGGAAGTACACTAAGCAAAATAGGCCAAAAGGATGAAAGAACAAATATTGCATGTGTTGGGAGGAAGAACTTATATTCTACCCTTCTAGGTTCTTTGGCTGGTAAATTGATATAAAACAGATTAACAGGAGGGGCACCTGGGTGGCTCAGTCGGTTAAGCGTCTGCCTTCAGCTCAGGTCGTAATCCCAGGGTGCTGGGATCAAGTCCCGCATTGGGCTCCCTGCTCGGCGGGGAGCCTCCTTCTCCCTCTCCCTTTGCCTGCCTGTCTGCCTACTTGTGAGCTCTCTCTCTCTGTCAAATAAATAAATAAGATCTTAAAAAAAAAAACAGATTAACAGGAGAAAAACATTCAATTACATACATACAGAAGTCCCATCAGAATTTGAGACCCAAAGACAAGCCCATCAGTTGAGGTTTTTATGCCATCCTGAACTAAGGAATGCGATAGGGGCCTGGGGCTTCAAAGGGAAGGAGGGTGACAGGACAATAAGAAGAACAAATGTTTGGTAATTAGATGTTTGCCCTGCCATATAGATAGGTCTTTCAAATAAAAGTTGATCTCTGGTTACGGCTGTCTTTCTGGGTCAGCTCGCCTATCTAAATTCTTTTAGGTGATTTGGGAGAAATAAAAGTTTTCGTGAGTCTACCTTCAACTCAAAATAACCCACAAGCCAAAAGGGCATATTTTGGAGTCACATAGTTTGTCCCTCGCCTCAGTCCCACCTTGGAAATTTCCCCAAGAAGTTTCACAATCCTGAAATTGAGTTGGTAGATTGCTCCATCTCACTGAACCATTCTCTTAATACTGAGAATAGGTCAATTCAGTTAAACAGTTGTATCTCATTTCAGGAGGTGGTGATTCTCCCTTTTGGGCTCCCAAAGTTAGGGCTATGGTACAAGAGGCATTTCTATGGAAACAAAAGAAAAACAGGATTAATGATTGGAGCAGATTATAATCCCTGTTTCTGAATTCCAAAGGCAGTGAGACTGGAAGATTCCTAGGTGTCGGCTCAAAGTATTTTCAGGCAGAGGCAATCTCGCAGATTTTTCTTGTTTGTAGCTTGAATGTCATTGGTGATATCACTGAGGAGCCACACCGCAACAGGCCTCATGGTCCATACATGAGCTGTTGTGGTGATTTCTCTGAAGTTTATATCAAGTTGTCCAACTGCAGCTTGCATGGCTTCAGAAAAATGGCAGTTTTAGTTCTCAAGCTGGAAACATTAGTTTGGAGAGTTGAGCCAAATATTGGAGGAAACTAGAAAAATTCAGGATCGGGGCGCCTGGGTGGCTCAGTCGTTAAGCCTCTGCCTTCGACTCAGGTCATGATCTCTTTATGCATTGATCGGATCGAGTCCCGCATCGGGCTCCCTGCTCAGCGGGAGGCCTGCTTCTCCCTCTCCCACTCTCCCTGTTTGTGTTCCCTCTCTCGCCATGTCTCTGTCAAATAAATAAATAAAATCTTTAAAAAAAAAAAAGCTTTTAAAAAAAAGAAAAATTCAGGATCTAGTCCAGTTTACAGGTAGAAAACAAAATCTCAAAGACAATTAACAGCACTAGAATTTGATATCCACAAAGGTGTATTACTGAAACATAATTTTTCTCTCTACAATCACCCCCATTTTTATCAAAGATAACCACAGCAAGACTAATGCATCTGCAAACCAAGTCTAGTTTTAATCAACTTGGCCTGATCATTTACATAAGTGCATCAAGAATAGTGATTGACCATATAGGCTCTTTTAAATCTACTTTGCTGGAACTTTTCATAAGGAATCTCAGATTGAACTTTTATTTATTTTTTTAAAGATTTTATTTATTTATTTGACAGAGAGAGAGAGATAGTGAGAGAAGGAACACAAGCAGGGGGAGTGGGAGAGGGAGAGGGATAAGCAGGCTCCCTGCTCAGCGGGGGTCATGACCTGGGATCATGACCTAAGCTGAAGGCAGACACCCAACTGACTGAGCCACCCAGGCGCCCCTCAGATTGAACTTTTAAAAGCTTCTCAAGGTTAACAAGCCATACTAAGGACTAGCATCAGATTATGCCTGCAATACCTATAGATTTGGGTGAATTCGTCTTTTTTTGAGGTCTTCAAAATATCCTAAGGGTCCTGCACCTGCCAGGATGTGACCTTCCTTATTCACCTGGTAAGGCTCCTGGGAACCCTGTAAGCAAGGTACCAGGCTAGTTTTTCCATGGGGCTTTATTGGCTCCATAAAGTCAGTATTAGTTCCTTAAAGCTGTCTGGTCATGGGGGCACCTGGCTGGCTCAGTCAGAGGAGCATCTGACTCTTGATCTCAGGGTTGTGAGTTCAAGCCCCATGTTTGGCATAGAGATCACTTAAAAAAAAAAAAAGTTTTTAAAAAGCTGTCTGGTTATATCTGAGTCTATATACATCTCTCTCAAACGGTGACATTCCAGTCAAAGCCTTGGTAATAATACCTATGTTTCCAATTGTGTCCTGTTACAAGGAGAACAGATTCTTATTGACCTTATGCAAATAATTCTGTTGCCATGAAAACAAGAATATTCACTCACTAGGAATTACCAAATTCTAGAGGGACCAGGTAGGGAGAAAAATTGTTATGCAAAGGTATAAGTTACCAAATTGTTGATAAGAGAAAAGAGAAAAAGGTTTCCTTAAATCTGGAGAAACAAAAAGCCATAAAATGTTTCCCAAAAGTCATAAAAATGATAATAATTCATTTCCAAAAAAATTTTTTTAGTTTTGATCAATTCCATTTTAGTTATTTTTCATCTCAAATTCCTTTTATTTTTTTATTTTTTAATTTAAATTCAATTAATTAACATATAATGTATTATTTGTTTTAGGCATACAGGTCTGTGATTCATCAGTCTTTTTTTTTTTAAGAGAAGATCCTTTTATTTTTTTTATTTTTTTTTAAGATTTTATTTATTCATTTGAGACACAGAGATACAGAGAGAGAGAGAGCGAGCACGAGCAGTGGGAGAGGCAGAGGGAGAGGAAGAAGCAGACTCCCCGCCGAGTCAGGAGCCCGATGCGGGGCTCGATCCCAGGACCCTGGGATCATGACCTGAGCCAAAGGCAGACGCTCAACCATCTGAGCCACCCAGGCACCCCGATTCACCAGTCTTATATAATACCCAGTGCTCATTACAACACATACCCTCCCCAGTGTCCATCACCCCATTACACCATCCCCCACCCCCCCTCCCCTCCAGCAACCTTCAGTTTGTTTCCTAAGATTAAGAGTCTCTTATGGTTTTTCTCCCTATCTGGTTTCATCTTGTTTCATTTTTTCCTCTCTTCCCCTATGATCCTCTGCCTTGTTTCTTAAATTCCACGTATCAATGAGATCATATGATAATTGTCTTTCTCTGATTGACTTATTTCGCTTAGCATAATACCCTCTAGTTCCATCCAGGTTGTTGCAAATGGCAAGATTTCATTTTTTGATGGCTGCATAATATTCCAGTGTGTGTGTCTGTGTATGACATCTTCTTTATCCATTCATCTGTAGATGGACATCTGGGCTCTTTCCATAGTTTGGCTATTGTGGACATTGGTATAAACATTGGGTACAGGTGCCCGTTCAGATCACTACATTTGTATCTTTGGGGTAAATACCCAGTAGTGCAATTGCTGGGTCATAGGGTAGCTCTGTTTTTAACTTTTTGAGGAAACTCCATACTGTTTTCCAGAGTGGCTGCACCAGCTTGCATTCCCATCATTTCCAAATAATTAATACTTGTTCCACCTGAATCCAGTTTTTCCATTGGCTCTGGAAATTCTTACCCAGCAGTTTTTTTGGTAAAGGTTTTATTTTATTTTATCTGATTTTATTTTATTTTATTTTAAAGTAGGCTCCATGCCCAACACAGACATTGAATTCACAACCCTGAGATCAAGAGTTAGATGCTCTACCCTCTCTCTCCACCCCCCTCAAATTAATAAATTTTAAAATTTTTTTAAAAATTAAAAAAAAATTCCCCCTGCTCATGCTCTCTCTCCCTCCCTAAAGGAAATAAATGTAAAAAAAATTTTTTTTAAAGATTTTATTTATTTATTTGACAGAGAGAGACACAGTGAGAGAGGGAACATGAGCAGGGGGAGTGGGAGAGGGAGAAGCAGGCTTCCTGCTGAGCAGGGAGCCCGATGTGGGGCTTGAACCCAGGACCCTGGGATCATGACCTGAGCTGAAGGCAGATGCTTAATGACTGAGCCACCCAGGCGCCCCCCAAAATAAATTTTTTTAAAGGGGTGCCTGGATGGCTCAGGCAGTTAAGCCTTTGGCTCAGGTCATGATCCCAGGGTCCTGGGATCAAGTCCCATGTCGGGCTCCCTGCTCAGCGGAGAGTCTGCTTCTCCCTCTCCCTCTGCCCCTCCCCCTGCTCGTGCTCTCTTTCTCTCTCCCTCTCTCTCTCAAATAATTTTTTTCAAAAATTAAAAAAAAATTTTTAAAGAGTTACATGCTCTACCAAGTGAGCCAGAGAGATGCCCACATTACCCAGCCCAGTTTTATAATTTCAAGTTACCAGAAACCTGAACTTGTCAAAAGTTCTTCTCTTGAATCTCCTTGAAGGAGGAGTACTTTTGCAAGAACACTTGCAGAGAATCAAACTAAAATGACTATCTGTAAATGACAAAAACATTTTAAATGACCATTGTTAAAGATCTGATGAGAGCTCATTATAGTGGAATTAATACATAAATGTGCTTATTTGTATGACATATAATATTTTAAGGTAGTAACTAGAATTATGACTGATAACATTATACAGGTACATGTCAGAATTTTAGGAATTTCATACAATTTCTAGAATAATTATATTAATAATATCAATAACATACAATATAACCTAAGAAGGTTTATCAGGATTATTTGATAATCCTTCCCCTGTAATTTAACATACCAAATAAGCCCAATCGGTATTAACAGCTCTCTTTTTATAAGGAGAGAATACAAATCTTTTGAGATATTGCAGGGACCCTCTGGAAATTCTCAAAATTTAGCTTGAGGTAAAAAAATATATATATATATTTAAGATTTATTTATTTATTTTAGAGAAAGAGAGAAAGCATGAGTGGGAGAGGGAGAGGGAGAGAGAATCTCTAGCAGACTCCACACTGAGCTGGGAGCCCAATGCAGGGCTCAATCCCATGACCCCGAGATCATGAACTGAGCTGAAACCAAGAGTTGGACGCCCAACCAACTGTGCCACCCAGGTGCCCCTGAGGTCAAAAAAGATTTTACTGAGAATTTGATTCTGGAAACTGTAAAAAAATATCAAATGGTTTGGACACTTGACCAAATAGGATCACAGATCACTATGAAACAATAATTATCCATTGAACCAAAGTGACAAAAGATTTTAAAGGCAAATACAAAATGTTATGTAGTTCTGAGCAAAACCAGTGAAAGACCAAATAAAGCACAGAAAATTATTTTGATAAAACAAAGAATTTCTGCTTTCTAGGCAGATTATTTAAAAGGTAAAGTTCTTTTGCAGTCTGTTACCAACAGCAAACCGAAAGTCCAAGAAAACTTTGTCCTTTTAAGAGAGAAAACCAATTCTAATTTTGCACCAGCTTATTTTTTATATTAAAACTCACTTAACTGGGGCACCTAGGTGGCTCAGTCAGTTAAGTGGTGAACTCTTGGTTTTGGCTCAGGTCGTGATCTCAGGGTCATGAGATTGAACCCCTGTTGAGCTCTACACTCAGCAGGGAGTCTGCTTGGGATTCTCTCTCTCTGCCCCCCCCCCACTGCTCACATGCACATTCTCTCTCTCCACTTTCTCTTTCTAAAATAAATAAATCTTTAAAAAAATAAAAAATAAAATAAAATTCAACTTAATTAAATTTATTCTAACGTTAGCAAGTTTGACCAAACATTAAAATTTCTTTCCAAAGATTGTTTTCCTACAAATTTCTACAAATCTCTTTTCCTTCAACAAAAATTCATTTCCTTTCCTCATACCTTCTTTTACCAAACACATACATCCTACTTTCCTTACATATGGAGATATTTCCCTTATTATTTCTTGTAACTTTAATTACATATATTAATTAGAATTCTTAAACCTTAGAAATCTTAATTTCTAGTGAAAACTAAGAATAAGCAATTTTGAATTATATTATACTAGTATTCTTTAGATTGGCAAGTTTATGAATATATTTCATAATTTCTAGAAACATATGCTTCTTCACAATATAATCTTTCAACATGACACAAGACATGTTTACCAAAAGACCCAAATATCTTTAATTCCATTTTAAAAAATTCAACTGAGTAAAATTTGAACATCTGATTGGCAAGATTCATGAATAGAACAGTATCCAAGGAGCTATACAAAATGAAAGGCTTTTGGGGCACCTGGGTGGCTCAGTTAGTTGGGCATCCAACTCTTGATTTCAGCTCGGGTCATGATCTCAGTGTTGTGGGATGGAGCCCTACATCAGTCTCCATGCTCAGAGGGGAGTCTGCTTGGGATTCTCTCTCTCTCCCTCTACCCCTCCCTTGTGCGTACACTCTCTCTCTCTCTCTCTCCAAAATAAATAAATAAATAAATCTTTTTTTTAAAAAGGAAGGCTTTTATAGGCAGAAGAGACAATAATTAATATTCTGTATTTTGGGGTGCCTGGGCGGCTCAGTTGGTTAAGCATCTGCCTTCACCTCAAGTCATGATCCCAGCATCCTGGGATCCAGCCCCGCATCAAGCTCCCTGCTCAGTGGGGAGCCTGCTTCTCCCTCTCTCCCTCTCCCTCTGCTGCTCCCCCTGCTTCGGCTCTCTGTCTTTTTTTTTTTTTTTAAGATTTTATCTATTTATTTGAGATAGAGAGATTGAGAGAGAGAGAGCACATGAGAGGGGGGAGGGTCAGAGGGAGAAGCAGGCTCCCTGCCGAGCAGGGAGCCCGATGCGGGACTCGATCCAGGGACTCCAGGATCATGACCTGAGCCGAAAGCAGTCGCTTAACCAACTGAGCCACCCAGGCGCCCAGGGCTCTCTGTCTTTGTCAAATAAATAAATAAATAAAATCTTTAAAAAAATATATTCAATATTTTATCTTATTTGGAAATGATCTGGATATTTAAAGATTTTATTTTATTTATTTGACAGAGAGAGAGAGAGACAAGGCGAGAGAGGGAACACAAGCAGGGGGAGTGGGAGAGGGAGAAGCAGGCTCCTGGCCAAGCAGGGAGCCCGATGCGGGGCTCGATCCCAGGACCCTGGGATCATGACCTGAGCCGAAGGCAGACGCTTAACGACTGAGCCACCCAGGCGCCCCTAGATATTTAATGACTATACATCATTTAACTTAGCAAAACTCTAAAGTTTTAAGTTACCAAAAAGATTTGGGGAAACTATTTAAATAGACGTACCATAACACATAAATATTCCTGGAAAGTTGATTTATAAACTGTTATCTTACATCTATTTAATTCACTTGTTCTTAACAATTATGCTTAGATTAGTTAGGAAAATTTCATGAGAAATTAGAAAGCTAACCATCATCTTAAGTTATCTTTCTTGCTGACAAATTCTGTAATGGAGATGGCGTGAGCTTATTTGACTTTTGGTAAACCTAGGTAGAATAGAAGTATATTTTATGCTGATAACTCTGAAGATATGCCTATTTTAATTAAGCCAACAAATTTAAATTAGCTTTAATACTAAATGTTTTTCCAGATCACTTGATCCTAAAAAGTATTTGGGTTACTTTCTGTTATATTTCTGACAGCTCAATTATATAAGCACTTCATTTTCTCTAAGCCAATTAAATAAAGTTTTTTTTACAAGTTAATTTTGGTGATACTATCCACAGGGATAAAATGCTACACATCTACAATATATATATTTGGACACATATAAAAATATAGACGGACACAGAAACCTTATAGTTTCATTTTAAAATTTTAGCCATGAAATAGGTATGATAATGTAAAGTTCACATTATAAAAGAACAATTGGAATAAGTTTGTCTGCTTAGATGGCTAAAGCCTTTTAGAAGACACTTAAGATTTGTATTTGGGGGCGCCTGGGTGGCTCAGTTGTTAAGCACCTGCCTTCGGCTCAGGTCATGATCCCAGGGTCCTGGGATCGAGCCCCGCATCGGGCTCCCTGCTCCGCGGGAAGCCTGCTTCTCCCTCTCCCACTCCCCCTGCTTGTGTTCCCTCTCTTGCTGTGTCTATCTCTGTCAAATAAATAAAAATCTTTAAAAAAAAAAAAAAGATTTGTATTTGTTCTTGACAAGTAATCTTAATGCAAGTTCTTTCAAGAACTTTGGTTTCCTAAGGGAAGAATTCTTGTAGTACTTAGGTTTCTGGGTTGGTAAAAAGGAATAGGTGGAGTTTGAAATGGCCTCTAGAGCTGTATTTCTAATTTTGCAAAGATTTGTAAGATAAGGACAGTCATCCTTAATTCCTCAAAGAATTGGTTTGTAGCCTGGATAATGAAGGACTGACACACCCTACACCTATATTAGAATGTTTTTCTTTCCCTCTGGGTACATAGTTTTATTCTACCTTAGGAGAGAAGGCCTAAAAAAAAATAAAAAATAAATTCCTCCTTTTAAATATAGGCATGCCTCATTTATCGTGCTTCACTTTATTATACTTTGCAGATACTGTGATTTTTACAAGTTGGAGATTCGTGGTCACCCTGGCATTGAGCAAATCTATTAGCACCATGCCCACTTGATGTCTCTGTGTCCCATTTTGGTAATTCTTAGAATATGTCAAACTGTCTCATTATTAGTATATTTGTTATGGTGATCTGTGATCGGCGATCTATGACGTTACTATTGTAATTGTTTTTAGAGCACCACAAAATGTGCCCACATAAGGCAGCAAATTTAACTGATAAGTGTTATGTGTGTTCTTGACTGTTCCACCAACCAGCCATTTCCCCCCCATCTCTTTCTCCCTCTCCTCGGCTCACCCTATTCCTTGAGGCACAACAGAACTGAAATTAGGCCAATTAATAAAACTACAACGGCTTATAAGTGTTCAAGTGACAAAGAGACCCATGTCTCTCATTTTAAATCAAAAGCTAGAAATGATTAAGCTTAATGATTATGGCATGTTGAAAGCTGAGATAGAGGCTGGAAACTAGGCCTCTTATGCTAAACAGCCAGAGTTGTGAATGCAAAAGAAAATTTCCTGAAGGAAAGTAAAAGTGCTACTCCAATAAATCTGTGAATGATAAGAAAGCAAAACAGCCTTATTTTGATATAGAGAAAGTTTTAGTATTCTGGATAAAAGATCAAACCACCACAACATTCTCTTAAGCCAAAACCTAATGGAGAGCAAGGCCCTAACTCCCTGTAATTCTGAGAAGGCGGAGAGAGGTGAGCAAGCTGCAGAAGAGAAGTGTGAAGCTAGCAGAGGTGGTTCTTGAGGTGAAGGAAAGAAGCCGTCTCCATAACATAGAAGAGCAAAGGGAAGCAGCAAGTGTTGGTGTAGAAGCTGCAGCCCGTTATCCAGGAGATCGTGCGGAGATCATTAATGAAGGTGGTTACACTAGACAACAGATTTTCAATGCAGACGAAACAGCCTTCTAGTGGAAGAAGACGCCATCTAGGACTTTCATAGCTTAGAAAAGAGAAGTCAGTGCCTGGCTTCAAAGCTTCAAAGGACAGGCTGACTCTCTTGTTAGGACCTAATGCAGCTGGTGACTTGAAGTTGAAGTCAGTGCTCGTTTACTTTCTGAAAATCCTAGAGCCCTTAAGAATTATGCTAAATCTACTCTGCCTGTGCTTTATAAATGGAACAACAAAACCTGGATGACAGCACATCTGTTTATAACATGGTTTACTGAATATTTTAAGCCCACTGTTGAGACCTGCTGCTCAGACAAAAAAGATTCCTTTCAAAATATAACCACTCATTGATAATGTACCTGGTCATCCAAGAGCTCCAATGGAGCTGTATGAGATTAATGTTGTTTTCATGCCTGCCACCACAACATCCATTCTGCAGCTCAGGGATTGGGGAGTGATTTCAACTTTCAAGTCTTCTTATTTAGGAAATACACTGTGTAAAGATACAGCTGCTATAGATAGTGGACCTGGTGGGTCTGAGCAAAGTCAACTGAAAACTTCCTGGAAAGGATTCACCATTCTAGATGCCATTAAGAACATCTGTGGGGCGCCTGGGTGGCTCAGTCGTTAAATGTCTGCCTTTGGGGTTGCCTGGGTGGCTCAGTTGGTTAAGCGACTGCCTTCGGCTCAGGTCATGATCCCGGAGTCCTGGGATCGAGTCCCACATCGGGCTCCCGGCTCAGCGGGGAGCCTGCTTCTCCCTCTGACCCTATCCCCTCTCATGCTGTTTCTCTCTCTCTCTCTCTCTCTCAAATAAATAAAAATTTTAAAAAAGCTTTAAAAAAAAAATGTCTGCCTTTGGCTCAGGTCATGATCCCAGGGTCCTGGGATCGAGCCCCGCATCGGGCTCCCTGCTCTGCTTGTGTTCCCTCTCTGGCTGTCTTTTTCTCTGTCAAATAATTAAAGATCTTAAAAAAAAAAAAAAGAACATTTGTGATTTTTGGGGTGCCTGGGTGGCTCAGTTGATTAAGCATCAGCCTTCGGCTCAGGTCATGATTCTGGGGTCTTGGGATCGAGCCCCACATCAGGCTTCTTCCTCTCCTCATCCCCCTGCTTGTGCACTCGCTCTCTCTCTCTCTCTGTCAAATAAATACATAAAATCTTAAAAAAAAAAAAGTTTGTGATTCATGGGAAGCAGTTAAAATATCAATATGAACTGGAGTTTGGAAGAAATTGACTGCAATCCTCATGACCTCGAGAGTTCAAGACTTCAGGGGAGGAAGTAACTGCAGATGTGGTGGAAAAAACAAGAGAATCGGAGCCTGAAGACAAGACTAAATTGCTGTGATCTCCTGATAAAAGTTGAATGGATGAGGAGTTGCTTCTTATGGATGACAAAGAAAGTGGTTTTGTGAGATCTGCTCCTGTTGGAGATGCTGTGAAGATTGTTGAAATAACAACAAGGATTTAGAATATGACATAAACTTAGTTGATAAGGCAGTGTCAGGGTTTGAGTTGATTATGGTTTTGAAATAATTTCTACTGTGGGTAAAATGTTACCAAACAGCATCTCATGCTACAGAAAAATGGTTTGTGAAAGGGAGAGTCAATCAATGTGGCAAACTTCATTGTTGTCTTATTTTAAGAAGTTGCCACAGCCCCCTCGGCCTTGGACAACCACCACCCTGATCAGTCAGTGGCCATCAACATCGAGTCAAGACCCTTCACCAACAATAAGATTATGACTCCTCGAAAGCTCAGATGATGGTTAACATTTTTTAGCAATAAAATTTTTTTTTAAGATTTTATTTATTTATTTATTTGAGAGAAAGAATGAGCTAGAGAGAGAGAGTATAAGAGGGGGGAGGGTCAGAGGGAGAAGCAGACTCCCCACTGAGCAGGGAGCCCGATGCGGGACTCGATCCCGGGACTCCAGGATCATGACCTGAGCCGAAGGCAGTCGCTTAACCAACTGAGCCACCCAGGCGCCCAGCAATAAAATATTTTTAATTGGGTATGTACATTGGTTTTTTTAGACATAATGCACATTTAATATACTGAAGTATAGTGTAAACATAACTTTTACATTCACTGGGAAGCGAAAAAATTCATTTGACTGTATTGTGATATTTGTTTATTGTGGCGATCTAGAATCAAACCTGCAGTATCTCCAAGGTATGCCTGTATCGTGTCAGTTTTCAGCCAGAACAAACAGTAAATATTTCTGGCATTATTAAACAAATCCCCCCTTGGATGTAAGAGGGGCCCCCAAAGAGGGTGCAAAGGATATTACCTTCCCAAGATCCAGAGTCACTCCCAAAGGAAGCCAAAAGAAAGAACCCAAAACCTGTATGTCCCAGGCAGGCAGAAAGCCAAACCAAGTTCTTAGGACACAAAACTAGGCAAGCAAGAAGGCAATAATTATCCCTGGGGTGAAAGGATCAAAAACTGAACAGGTCTGGATTTGCAAAGGAAGGGATAACGTGAAATTTTATTTTCTGCCATCTTGGGAACATGAATTCTTTGGATGGGATTCTAGAATATACCTGCAAAGGACATTGGTAGGAAAGCCTGATGCTGGCAGAGCCTGGTTGTGGAGCCCAGCAAACCAAGCCCTATTCCCTGTCCCAGGTGCTTCTGCTAAATTCACTTCCTGACTTTCAGCAGTTACGTGAGTAACCTATATATCATGGGTCTGGAGATCAGGCCAGAGTGCTCTCTGTAAATCTTGTAGGAAAAAGGAAGTTAAAATAGGCAGACAGGGCCAGATTTTAAGAAGAGGAATTCACATTGGATTTAATTTTTGTTTTAAGTCTAATTTGTGTTCTTTCATCTTGTTAAGGGAGTTCCTAAGGCTAACCATTATAATTTTTTGTGTGTGTCCTCTTTTTAATTTGGTCTTTATATAGGTGCCAATAAGATAATTATTTAGGATGAGAGCTCTCTAAACCAATTTTTTTTCTTTTTTTTCTTTATTATTATTATTTTTTTTTAAAGATTTTATTTATTTGACAGAGAGAGAGACACAGCGAGAGACGGAACACAAGCAGGGGGAGTGGGAGAGGGAGAAGCAGGCTCCCCGCTGAGCAGGGAGCCCGATGCGGGGCTCGATTCCAGGACCCTGAGATCATGACCTGAGCTGAAGGCAGACGCTTAACGACTGAGCCACCCAGGTGCCCCAAACCAATTTTTTTTTTCTTTTAAATATAGCCAATTCAGAGGCTCCATCATCTGGCTATTGACAAGTAGGATCTTAAATTAATTTCAATAGCAACTCAAACCAATAAGCCTTTTTATGACCTAACCATGAACTCAAGAGGTGTTTCCAAAGGAGAGTACAAAAAATGCAGCCCTTACAAATCCAAAAAGTTCACTCCCAAAGTTAACCTGAAAAAAGATCTAGCTGCAAATGGAGTACACTCACATTTCTGTCCAGCAAAATTAGTGACAACAGATGTTGAGACAACAAAGGCCCCTTATGGACCAGGACCCCTTACGACAAATTCCCTTGAAAGCTGGTACAGTTGGACAAAGAAAATTCTGCTTATCAGATCCACAGCATATGGCTATGCACCAGATACACCAGTATATGCATCCCCCAGTTGGCAGAGACCAGAGGGAATATCCTTACTTTTCATAAAGCCAAGCTCTCAAGACATAGAATGAGGCAAAAGGGAAACCTCATTCAGTTTTTCTTAAATGCACATTAACAGCTTTAGCTAAGCCTTGGGTTTCAGAGCCAAACTAATATGTAGGAGGGATGTGCCCCAGGGTTGGGGGTTTTGTGGTGGTTTACAAAGTGCCTCATTACACAGACATTTTTTTGAGGTTAACAGGTAACCTATGGTCAGTCTAACCTGTTCTGTGACCAAGTGACCAACTTATCCTAACACATGAGTCTTTGAGTTAGGCGGCAATCACTCTTAATAGCTTTAAAGTGCTAGACCCATGCCCACCAGTTTTGTGGCTTTGGCTTCCAAAACGTCCCTTAGCAACAGCCTCTACCTTATGTGCACATTAACCCATGGCAGAGTTAGTCTAAGTGAACACTGGTCTGTGAGAACCATGGACTCAACTGTGCTGTGAGGCCAGGTCAAACAGCAGGCTTACAAGCCAGCGCCTGCATTCTTCCCTATGGTTTTCTTCCTCGTGACAAATGACGCAACAGAGACAAAGGAAAACAGTGACCATCTCTGGGAGGAAAAGGATCAACAAAAATCAAGAGTACTCCTAACAAGTCTTTAGCAAAGTCAATAAATCCAAGGAACCAGTTGCACAAATATTTTATCCCACTCACCTAAATTTAAAAAGGGAAAAAAGAGGGGAGAAAAAGAGTCACCACTCTCACTTGCACCGTCCCTTCAGGCAGAGATCTGGGAGACTGAAGTGGTAAGAATTCTTACCTTCTGCTGATGCTGATCAGAGATCCCAGGCTCTCTCTGCTGCAGCAGAGCCTCAAAGCAAGAAGTGTCCAGCTAGTCGTTCATCCTGCCAACTGTGCCAACTGTTGGGGAGGAAAAATTTTTCCTCTACCCTTGGCTGGTAAATTAATATAAGACAGACTAACAGGAGAAAAACATTTAATTACATACATATGGGGGCCCCACAAAGACCATTAGATTCCAAAGACAAGTCATTCAGTTGAGGCTTACGTGCCATCCTAAGCTAAGGAATGGGATGGGGCGGGGGGACCTGGGGCTTCAAAGGGGAGGAGGGTGATCCACAGGACGATGAGAAGAGCAGATATTAGGTAATTAGGTGTTTGCCCTGCTATACAGATAAATCTTTCAATAAAAAGTTGCCTTTGGCAATTGCTCTCTTTCTAGGCCAGGACCACTGTCTAAATTCCTTTACATAGTTAAGGGAAAGGTAGAAGTTTTTCTTGAGTCTGCTGGGTCTTGATTGCCTTCAGCTCAAAATAATCCACATGCCAAAGTGACATATTTTGGGATCATGTATATTGCTCCCTCTCATATGATCCCATTTATATGAGGTTCCTGAAATAGATTCATAAAGTGAGTGGAACAGTAGTTACCAAGGGCTGGGGAGGAGTGAATGGCAAGTTATTCGTTAATAGGTAAAGAGTTTTGTACGGATTGATGAAAAAGTTCTGTGGGTGGATGGTGATGGTTGCAGAACAGTATGAATGTACTTAATGCTACTGAATTAAACAACTTAGAAATGGTCAATATGGCAAATGTTATGTTACATGTACTTCACTGCAATAAAAATTTTAATTTAATTTAAAAAATTTAAGTCTACAGACCTGAATTACCATATGGTCATTGTAAAAAATGGAAGAACTTCCAGACACTGTTAAGTAGAAATAGTTTATTTTTATTTACTTTTTTCTATTTTTTAAAAGATTTTTTTTAAGATTTTATTTATTTATTTGAGAGAGAGAATGAGATAGAGAGCATGAGAGGGGGGAGGGTCAGAGAGAGAGGCAGACTCCCTGCTGAGCAGGGAGCCCGACGTGGGACTCGATCTCGGGACTCCAGGATCATGACCTGAGCCGAAGGCAGTCGCTTAACCAACTGAGCCACCCAGGTGCCCTTAAAAGATTTTATTTATTTATTTATTAGAGAGAGAGTGCAAGGTGGAGGGAGAGGGAGAGAGAGAATCTCAAGCAGACTCCACGCTGGGCGCGGAGGCCAAGGCGGGGCTCAGTCCCACGACCCTAAGATCATGACCTGAGCTGAATTCAAGAGTCAGATGCTTAACCAACTGAGCCACACAGGTGCCCCTATTTTATTTTATTTTTTTAAGTAAACTCTACACACAACATGGGGCTCGAACTCATGACCCCAAGATCAAGAGTCACACGCTCCACTGACTGAGCTAGAAAGGAGCCCCTAAAAGTTGTTGAATACAAGAAAAGTCAAAGGCTGCCTAAGAAAGGAAATGTAACCACAGTAAACTGCTTGGTTGTGCAGGTAAAAATGTTTATATAGTCCTAGTAATATGAGCAATATTTATTGACTTTTCGACTTTGAAAACCAATCTACAGACTCAGCAAGGACGACCCTTGTGGTTACAGAACAAAACATAAGCACTATCCAGTTTGATGGTGTAAAACTAAAATCACAGAGGGGCACCTGGGTGGCTCAGATGGTTAAGCGGCTGCCTTCGGCTCAGGTCATGTTTCCAAGGTCCTGGGATCGAGCCCCACATCGGGCTCCTGGCTCAGCGAGGAGCCTGCTTCTCCCTCTCCCTCTGCCTCTCTCCCTGCTCATGCTTTCTTTCTCTCTCTCTCTCTATATTTCTGTGTCTCAAATGAATAAGTAAAATCTTTAAAAAAAAAAAAAAAACTAAAATCACAGATCAGGGAAGTAGGGAGGTAGGAGAATGAGGCAAAGGGGAGAGTAGGTGCCAGAGTAGCCATATCTGACAAACTTGGAACTTAGAACAAAACATAAAACCTGAAGTTACAAGGACTAAAAATAGTGATAAAAACTCTATTGGAAAGAGTGGGGGTTGGCAGGGTACAAATGACTTAAGTCCTCACACAGAGCAGGATGTTGATAACATCATTCATATATCCGTGAATAGATTATTTAGAGCTATAGAGGTTAACTACCAGAAAAGCAAATAGTTCAGAGTGATTGCTTTGGGAGCACCTGGGTGGCTCAGTCAGTTAAGCGTCTGCCTTCGGCTCAGGTCATGATCCCAGGGTCCTGGGATCGAGCCCCGCATCGGGCTCCCTGCTCAGCGGGAAGCCTGCTTCTCCCTCTCCCACTCCCCCTGCTTGTGTTTGCTCTCTCGCTGTGTCTCTCTCTGTCAAATAAATAAAATCTTAAAAAAAAAAGAGTGATTGCTCTGTGGAGCAGCATTGAGATCAAGAAGTGGTGGGGCATTGGCTTTTATTAAAGCCCTTTGAGTACTATTATTTCTTAACCAAATGTGTGTATTGCTTTAATAATAGTAAATAAAAAATGTTAAAAATGACTTTCAAAATAAAAAATAGTGCTTATGTCTGGGAGGCCGTAAGACTGGGAGAGATTCTTACCTTTCCTTTATACTCTCTGTTGTTTGACTTGAGTATGTAATTTTTTTAGTTTTATTTATAAAACAAATAAATAAAATTTATTTATTTAAGTAATGTCTACACCCCATGTGGGGCTCGGAACTCCCAACCTTGAGATCAAGAGTTGCATGGTCTTCTGACTGGGCCAGCTAGGCGCCCCAAGTATGTGTTATTTATGTTTTTTCCTTTATCATTCCCTCTCTCTCAAGGGTACATTGAGAGAGTACATTGAAAACAGCTTTATACTTACCTCTACCTTCAGGGTTTATTTCCTAAGAACAAAAGCATTCTTTTACAAAACCAGAGTACAGTTATCAAAAACAGAAATTTCACATTGATACAATACTGTTATCTACTTCACAGCCCATATTCATGTTTTTCCATTGTCCTAGTTATGTCCTTTATGGCTTTTTTTTTTTCCCCAGCCCAAGATCCAATTCAGGACCAGTCACTGCATTTTGTTTTCATGTCCCTTCAGTTTCTTTTAATCTGGAACAATTTCTTAGCCTTTCTTTGTCTTTTCTGATCTAGATATTTTTTAAGACCGTAAGTCAGTTATTCTATAGACTGTCCCTCAGTTTGGGCCTGCCTGATGTTTCCTTCTTGTTAGACAGATCCAGGCTTTACATTTTTGCCAGAAATGCTGTATGTGAACTGTCTCAGTTCACCTCATCAGGAGGTCCCTGATGTTACTTTATCTCAATATTGCTGATGTTAAGTGTGATCCTTTGATTAAAGTAGACGTCTACCAGGTTTTTCCCCCAGAAAGTCAGTGTTTTGTAATCAGGAAGTTATCATGAGGAGATACTTTGAGACAAATGTGTATTTTTTTCCCCTAAGCTAGTTAGGGGAATGACAGGAGGCACTTCAGAAGAGGGTTGGTAAAGGCTAGCTTCTGGGACCCAGTATCCTTTCTGCTCACGTGGTTCTCCAGGTTCCTCTGTCACCACTTGCCATTGCTCTCCTCCTCTAACTCATCCATTTCTGCCTTGGATATCTTCAGAGCCAGTGGCTGAATGAGGCCCTTGGGCATTTCTTTAAACCTGAAGCCTAGAAAATGCTAGAGCAATGGTTCTCAAACTGTTTTTAGACTCTAAGACATAAAACAGAAGTTATTTGGGTTAGAGCAAGAGCAATAGACTGCAGCCTTGCCCCAAAAGACCTTCTCCTTCCCTGCTCGTTGGGTCTCAGGGCCCCCCAGCCTGCAGTCTAGGACAGCATCGAAACTTCTGGCCCAAGAGGCACACCAATGGCCACTGGATCCTTGGGAAGGCTGGCTTGGATCTTACCCCCTCTTCCATTTGCTGCCTCAAACAGCTCTGACCTTGAGTCCTGGAGCCACATGAGTCATTGACTTTGGAGAAGGAACTCTCAGCCTGTGCTCAGGCAACATCCCAACCCCCTATGCCATCCCCACTGTCCTTTCTCTTTTATTTTCCTAAAATATAGACTGTAGTCCAGAGACAAGGGCAAGGAGAAGGAGCAGAGACCCAGACAGGCCCCTTGTAACCCTCTGGCTTGAACCTTCCAGGCTGGCATGCTGGAGGAGGCAGCCAAGTTAGATGTCCAGGCCCCAAACCTGACAGATCTCCTGAGCATTCTCTCCAACAGACCACCCCCATCAGAGGGGAACTGGAATCTGGTGGATAACCACAGCCACCAGGAGGAAGTGGGCTGGAAGAATTTTCACTTCTCTAAAGTTATCCTTACTGGTGGCTTTCAGAGTCTGTATATGACAAAAAAAGTGGGGGTGGGAGAGGGCTGAAGAAAACACTGGCCAGGAATGAATCTCAACTTTGTCACTGACCGCTGCAGCCGTGTGACCCTGACAGGTCATTTCTATTTCCTGACCCTCACTTTCCAGTCTAAAGTGGGGCCAAAAAATAAGCAACTCCTACAGTTGTCAGGAGGACTCACTGTGATCCTGCAGTGGGCTTTCCAGATCTTAGGAAATGCCATGCCACCGGCATGGTTTGGGCCATGTCTTCGTGCCAGCTCTACTATTACTTACCTAATAATTCCCCCTAACTGGTTTGCCTTTTAAACATGTCCTGGAGCGCCTGGGTGGCTCAGTCATTAAACGTCTGCCTTTGGCTCAGGTCATGATCCCAGGCTCCTGGGATGGAGCCCCACATCGGGCTCCCTGCTCGGTGGGAGGCCTGCTTCTCCCTCTCCCACTCCCCCTCCTTGTGTTCCCTCTCTCGCTGTCTCTCTCTGTTGAATAAATTAATAAAATCTTTAAAAAAATAAAATAAGGGCGCCTGGGTGGCTCAGTTGGTTAAGCAACTGCCTTCGGCTCAGGTCATGATCCTGGAGTCCCAGGATCGAGTCCCGCATCGGGCTCCCTGCTCGGCAGGGGGTCTGCTTCTCCCTCTGCCCTCTTCCCTCCCGTGCTCTCTGTCTCTCATTCTCTCTCTCTCAAATAAATAAATAAAATCTTTAATAAAAAATAAATTAATTAATTAATTAAATAAAATAAACATGTCCTGAAGAAATACTGCTCATGAAATTGGCTTTATTTCACATATTTTATTTTTCTACTATACCTTAGAAGAAATGAACAATGATTAAACTTAAAAGTGTCCATATGAGAATTAAAATAAAAACTTGAAACAGACAAAAAATTAAAATTAAAAAATAAAGAAAATAAAGTGTTAATGTGTGTACCACAGTGGGGTAATGGATGCAGAGTGATCCCTCCCTCCCCTCTGTGTACGCACTACCACCAATACCTCTCCCCCCCTCCCCAGTCTCTGATTTAATGTCCATGGCTTTGTTTGTATGGAAATGAAAGGGGCCCCAAAAGTCTGCAGTGATAGGTATTTTAACCCATTCAGTATGTTTTTGCAGAGACTCAAGTGGCCTGAGTCATGACCAGGATTTGGGTGTGGAAGGGAGGACCATGAGAAAGAGCAGACCATGTCACCCCAAAATATGCCACTTTGGCATATGGATTATTTTGAGCTGAAGGCAATCAAAAAATCTTCTACCTCTCCCTTAACTACCTAAAATAATCTAGATAGGGGAAGCCTGGCTGAGAAAGAGGGCTCTTACCAGAGATAACTTTTTGGCTGAAAGACATATCTGTATGGCAGGGCAAACACCTAATTACCAAACATCTACTCTTCTTTTTGTCCTTTAAATTACCCTCCTCCCCTTTGAAGCCCCAGACCCCCATCCCATTCCTTAGCTCAGGATGGCACATAAGCCTCAATTGCCTGACTTGCCTTTGAGTCTCCTATCTTTCGGGCACCCTTATGTATGTATGAAAGTAAATTTGTTTTTCTCCTGTTAATCTGTCTTACGTCAGTTTGATTATTAGATCAGCCAAAGAACCTAGAAGGGAAGAAGGGAAATTTTTCCCACCCCTACAATTGATATGTCAGGAGCAGGATCTCTGCAGAGAAGGCTGTGTTTACGCTTACCCTAACCCACTCTCAGAAGTGGCCTATTCTCCACTTAGAGCAGGCCATGGGAGCTTTCTGGTAGGGGGTGACCACATTGCCGCCTGGACATATCAGCAACAGGCTCTCCAGAACATAAGCCAGAGGCTGAATTGGGGCCACATTTTAGGTGGAATGCAGCTGGATAGTCAGTTCCAACTGCATATCCTCTGCATTAATCGGAGTTCAATTATGAGAAGCAGAAACCATTCTAGCAATTTTAATCAGAAGGGGATTTAATACAGAGGATCAGATGCTTACAAAATCATTGGAGGGCCTAGAGGAACGCCTTTTCTGGGCCTCTAAGCCAGCACCCAGAAGACACAGCAGAACTGGCCTACCAGAGGAGCTGCAGTCTCTCCCACAGGAGGCAGGACAGTCAGGAGGCTGTCACCCGGACTGTGATCCGCCGGATATAAGGAAGCCTTTTTCACTGCTGCAACTCTCAATCTCTTAGCTCCCGCACAGCTGAACTGCTGCTGAAACCCAGTATCTCCCAGTCCATGCCAGCCAGCAATTACAACCAGAGAAGCAAAATGATGGCCTCTACCTCACTCCTAGCTGCATCGATGTGTTTAACTGGTGGAGCTAACTCTTATCCAGAATTCTACCTGCAAGGAAGGCAGTGAAATTTTTGGCTTTCTAGCCTCTGGAGCATGTGAAGGCACATTAAGAGATTGGAATGGATAATGGGAGTCAGTTTATCATACCTACCACAGTCAAACAAATGAAGCATCTCTAATCCCTGGGCCCAGCTGACCTTCCCAGCCTCATCTCCAGCCCCTATCCAACCCACCCACCCACCCTGTGTTCAACTGAATTGCTGGGGTACCTCCAACACTCAGTGTCTTTGCTCAAGATGGCCCTTTGTCTGTAACACTCTTACTTTGCCTACCAGATGAATTTGGATTGCCTCTTCTATTTTTTTTTAAGCAGGCTCTATGCCCAGTGTGAGGCCTGAACTCACAACTCTGAGATCAAGAGTCACATGCTCTACCTGACTAAGCCAGCCAGGTGCCCCTGGATTGCCTCTTCTTAGAAGCTTTCTCTTACCTCCTGGGGAAAAATCTTATTCTAGGCTTCTATATGCATACCTTCTCTAATGATTTATTTATATGTTTGTCACCCATTCTAGTCCAAGAGGGCAGAGACTAGGTCTCACCTGTCTCTGTTTACACAGCTGAGCAAGGTTGGGACCAATTCCTTTTAGCTCCTTGCATATTAAAAAAGTGAAAGAAGACTGAAACAGGGTAACAAAATTGCTGGTACAATTTAAAGGCTTAAGTTTACCAACTTAATGCTTTTATAACATAAAAATGATGCAGTGTAACTGGAATATTTTCAAAATGAATTCAGAAAAATTTTAATTTATAAATTTGTAGAACATGAAAGTCTTAATTCATTTTAAAAGGTATTAGAAACTATAGGAGAAAATGTTAATTTTACTCCAAATGAGTTCTCTACTTTTTATGTTATCATGATCCTCAATTTTTATCTGTATTTATGGTCAACCAGGTCAAATACTACATTTCCCAGACTCCCTTGCTGCTACATGTGGCCATATAATTAAGTCTGGCCTATAGAATGTGGGAGCAAGTGATATACACAACTTCAGGGTCTCTAAAAGGGAAAAGATATTTTCTTACTTCCAATAGGCAGTATGCCACATTGGGCTGAGCAGACTGGGGCATGCCTAAGGATAGTTGAGCAATGATATATTTGGAGGCTGACTCCCTGATACTGCAAAGCAGGACTTTTTTTTTTTTTAAGATTTTATTTATTTATTTGACACAGAGAGACACAGCGAGAGAGGGAACACAAGCAGGGGGTGGGTGGGAGAGGGAGAAGCAGGCTTCCCACGAAGCAGGGAGCCCAATGCAGGGCTCGACCCCAGGACCCTGGGATCATGACCTGAGCCGAAGGCAGAGGCTTAACGACTGAGCCACCCAGGCGCCCTCCAAAGCAGGACTATTAATAGATGAAGAAGAAACTTCTGTCTCTCTAATGTGCAAGTATTTAGGTTCTCTATTAGAGCAACTGAAAGTACACCCTGATTATTCCTGGTTCAGAACCAGAACCTGATTCAGAATGGAAATATATGATGAGTACCACTGTTTTGCAGGTATAATTTCCTTTGGAGACATCACATCAGTAAAATTCTAAATGTAGGACCTGTTTGTAAATGTGAGACCCAGGCCAATGTTATTCCTTAGTCCCTGTAACAGGTGTTAGACTTAGGCCTAGAAAAGACACTCAGTATATAAAAGAATTAATGATCTAGGAGGTCATATGTGTTTTTTTACTCTATCTTAGGTGTTTTTATTTTAAAGATTTTATTTATTTATTTGAGAGAGAGAGAGAGCACGAGTGGGGGGAGAAGCAGAAGGAGAGGGACAAGCAGACTCCATGCTGAGCGTGGAGCCTGACACGGGCTCAATACCATGACCCTGAGGTCATGACCTGAGCCAAAATCGGGAGCTGGACACTTAATCGACTGAGCCACCTAGGCACCCTTCAGGTATTTTGTTTTGTGTTGTGTTTTTAACAAGATAACCTGTTCCCAGGTTTAAAGGAGTTGTAACAAGATATAAAATGGTCATTACACAAAGATGTCCATCGCTGTGAAACATCGGAAATAACCTAATAATAAATCAACATCGGAGGGATTAAAGAAATCATGATTCATTCATTCAAAGGAAAATTGCAGCCATTAAAATAATGACAAATATGTGTCAATGTATAATAAGCTTTGAAGTTTTGCTGAATTAAGAAAGATTATAAAATAGGGCGCCTGGGTGGCTCAGTTGGTTGGGCGACTGCCTTCGGCTCAGGTCATGATCCCGGAGTCCCGGGATCAAGTCCCACCGTGGGCTCCCTGCTCAGCGGGGGGTCTGCTTCTCCCTCTGACCCTCTTCCCTCTCGTGCTCTCTGTCTCTCATTCTTTCTCTCTCTCAAATAAATAAATAAATAATCTTAAAAAAAAAGAAAGATTATAAAATAGTATACTCAAATTGGAAATCTGACTCTGTTAAGAAGCATGTACACAAAAAGAACAAAAAATCACGATCACTTACGGTGTGCTTGGCCTTCTGCTGAGTCTTAAGGATACACAAATGAATAAAATGTGGTCCTAATATGGGTTTCTGTTACGGTACCGGCACCCAGTGATGTGCAGTTAAATGTTTAACAGCCACCTATCAGTTGGGGGTGGAGAGAAACATTTTGTATTTTTGCCAATTTCTGTGGTGTAAGCATTTCCACCATGGCTGATTTCAAGCTACCAATGAACACTGAACAGAGAATTGGGAGAGATATACAAGTGGGTCTGAGAGTCAGTGCACACTGGCTCCAGCAAACCCTGGAGATTTCCACCTCCTAACGTCTAACAGTTGGGAGGTGGTTCTTAAAGAAACAATAATTTATTCATGGAATGGAATGCAATCCAGTCATGAGAATATCATACTTTAGAATAATTAGTCTTACTTGAAAATTTCAAGGTTCATTTTCAAGTTTAAAAAACAAGTACGTGTGAGTGAGTCAGTGAAAATGGCAATGTAAGGACTCAAAAAATCATCTCCTCCATAAAATCAACCAGAAAATGGCAAAAATGATCAGAATCAATTTTTTGAGGAGTGTGGAAATTAGTCAAAGGCTTGGAACAACCTGAAGAACATTTATTCAAGAATAAAGGTGAGTGGGGCGCCTGGGTGGCTCAGTTGTTGGGCATCTGCCTTCGGCTCAGGTCATGATCCCAGGGTCCTGGGATCAAGCCCCGCATCTGGCTCCCTGCTCAGCGGGAGGCCTGCTTCTCCCTCTCCCACTCCCCCTGCTTGTGTTCCCTCTCTCGCTGTGTCTCTCTCTAATAAAAAAAAAAAGAATAAAGGTGAGTGTCAGTAAGAACAGTGAGTTTTATGACATTTTAACTTGCCCTAGACCCATCTCCTGTTCTCCAGGTCAACAGTAGCCTTCAAAAATAACCATCTGTGGGGTGCCTGGGTGGCTCAGTCGGTTGAGTGTCCAACTCTTGATTTCGGCTCAGGTTGTGATCACAGGGTCGTGGGATCGAGCCCTGCATTGGGCTCCGCATTCAGCAGGGAATCTGCTTGAGATTCTGTCTGCCTCTCCTTCTTTTTTTTTTTTTTTTAAGATTTTATTTATTTATTTGAGAGAGAGAGAATGAGAGACAGAGAGCATGAGAGGGAGGAGGGTCAGAGGGAGAAGCAGACTCCCCGCCGAGCAGGGAGCCCGATGCGGGACTCGATCCCAGGACTCCAGGATCATGACCCGAGCCGAAGGCAGTCGCTTAACCAACTGAACCACCCAGGCGCCCTGTCTGCCTCTCCTTCTGCTCCTCCCCTCCTCTCTCTCTCTCTCTAAAAAAAATAAATAAATCTTAAAAAAAAAAAAAAAACAATCTGCAGTCCTGTTATACTGTGGCAGCTACCAGAGGAAGAGGAATGGAGCTAAAACTCTTTAAAAGATACATTTCCAAATGATTTTCATTATTTGACTTGTCTGGTGGTTCCCTAAAAGACTTCAGGTCAAGACTTGTTTGTATTTGGCCCCACTTGGAGCTCACCCAGTGTGGAAAGTTTTCTCTTTAGGGGATTTTATTTATTTATATACTTAGTTAATTTTAAGATTTATTTATTTTAGAGAGGGAGAGAGCAAGGGGAGAGGGGCAGGGGGAGAGAGAGACTCTCAAGCAGACTCCCCACTGAGCTTGGACCCCCCCCCCCAACACAGGGCTCCATCTCATGACCCTGAGATCATGATCTCGAGATCATGACCTGGGCTGAAATCAAGAATGGGACGCTGAACCAACTGAGCTACCCAGGCGCTCCTAAGGGATGATTTTTTAAAAACAAGTACAGACAACTGGGGCGCCTGAGTGGCTCAGTTGTTAAGCATCTGCCTTTGGCTCAGGTCATGATCCCAGGGTCCTGGGATCGAGCCCCGCATCGGGCTCCCTGCTCCGCGGGAAGCCTGCTTCTCCCTCTCCCACTCCCCCTGCTTGTGTTCCCTCTCTCACTGTGTCTCTCTCTGTCAAATAAATAAAATCTTAAAAACAAGTATAGGCAAGTGTTTTAACTTTGTGACTGCTAGAGGCAGTAGATAAGAGTTGGGTCACACAATAGATGGGAAAAAAGGCTGAAAAAGGAAAAGTTAGGGAATAGATGTCCATAGGGGCTTTGAAATCTTCGACATATTCTAGGAAATCTAGAAGTTCATGCACATGCATAGGTTTGTGTGCCCAGGGATGCACATGCTCAGGAAAGAATAAAAAAAAAAACCCTAACCTCTCACATTTTGGTTGCCCTTGAAGCACTGCACAAGTGAATGCTAAGGTGGATTTGTAACTGCTTGCCTGCACATTGAAAGCATGTCCTAATAAACACTCAGAGCCCCTTGGCAAACTAGGAGATTTATTGATTCCAGGCATTTATAGAAATCTCTGTCCCATCTTTAGCTGACCACTAAGCTAACTGAGTAGACGTCAGTCAGTGGCCTTATATGACAAAGAAAACAGAAACTATAGTTCAGGATGGTCACTTAACAGACAACTACCACAAGAAGCAGTAACGACAAAAGACCTTGAGAAGGGAGACAATGTGATTTCTAGAGTTGCACATTCAGTTATTTAAAATGTCCAGTTTTCAACAAGAAAATATGAGAACACTTCCCAACTCATTCTATGAGGCTAGTATTACCCTGACAGAAAACCAAAGAAGGAGGGGCACCTGGGTGGCTCAGTCATTGAGCGTCTGCCTTCGGCTCGGGTCATGGTTCCGGGGTCCTGGGATTGAGCCCCGCATCGGGCTCCCTGCTTGGTGGAAAGCCTGCTTCTCCCTCTCCCACTCCCCCTGCTTGTGTTCCCTCTCTCACTCTCTCTCTGTCAAATAAATAAATAAAATCTTAAAAAAGAGAGAGAGAGAAGACATCACAAGAAAAAAAAATTACAGACCAGCATCTTTTGTGATTATAGATATAAAAACCCACAACAAAATAGTAGCAAACTGAATTCAGTAGCATATAAAAAGGATAATATACCATGACCAACTGGGATTTATCCCAGGAATGCAAAGTTGATTCAACATATGAAAGTCAATTAAGATAATACATCATATTAATAAAATAAAATGGAAAAAAACACATGATCATCTCTATAAATGTAGAAAAAGCATTTGACAAAATCCAATACCCTTTATGATTAAAAAAAAAAAACTTTTGTATTTTAAGAATAGAGGAGAACTCCCTGAACTTGATAAAGGACATCGAAGAACAACCCACGGCTAACATCATACCAAATGAGAGTTTCTCCTAAGATCAGGAACAAGACAAAGACATCATTACTTCCATTCAACATTATTCTGGAAGTTCTTGCCAGGGCAGTTAGGCAAGAAAAGGAAATAAAAGGCATTCAGATTGGAAAGAAAGATGACATGATCTTGCATATAGAGACTCCTAAGGAATAAATGCACACACACACACAACACACGCAATTAGAGCAAGTAAACAAGCTTAGCAAGGTTGCAAGAAAGAAGATATATATACAAGAAAAATAGTATATACACTAATGATAAGAATCTGAAAATGAAATTAAGAAAATTCCATTTATAATAGATTAAAAAAGGATAAAATACTTAGGAATAACTTAACAAAAGTAGTGCTAAATTTATACACTGAAAAGTTAAAAACATGGTTGAAAGAAATTAAAGAAGACTTAAATAAATGGGCAGACACCCTGTGTTTATAGATTGGGAGGTATAATATTGTTAAGATGGCAATCCTCTCCAAATTGATACACAGATACAATAAAATCTCTGTCAAAATCCAACTGTATTGGGGCACCTGGGTGGCTCAGTCAGTTAAGCGTCCGACTCTTGGTTTTGGCTCAGGCCATAGGATCAAGCCCTGCGTTGGGAATCTGTGTTCAGTGGGGAGTCTGCTGGAGATTATCTCTATCCCTCTGCCCCTTCCCCACCATACTTGTGCACACTCTCTCAATCTCTCTAAGAAAAAAAAAAAATCCAACTGTCCTTTTTTGTTTGGGGTGGGGATTTTTGCAGAATTCTCATATTCATATGGAAATGCAAGGGATCCAGAATAGCCAAAAAAAATATTGGAAAAGGACAAAGTTGGAGAACCTCACACTTTGTGATTTCAAAATGTAGTACAAAACAACAGTAATCAAGACAATGTAGTAATGCCATCAGGAAAGACATACAGATTGATGGACTAGATTAGAGAGTCCAGAAATAAACCCATACATCTATAATCGATTGATTTCAACAAGTGTGCCAAGCCCATTAAATGGGGACAGAATAGTCTTCAAAAAATGGTACTTGGACCACAGCAAAAGAATAAAGTTGGATCATTACATCATACCATATACAAAAATTAAAATTGATCAAACTTAAATGTAAGTTCTGGAGCTATAATAAAAAGGGAACATAGATGTAAATTTTTATGACCTTGGATTACACAATGGTTTCTTTAGTCACAAGCAACCAAGGAAAAAATAAATTGAATTTCATCAAAATTTAAAACTTTTATGTGTCAAAGAACACTGTCAAGAGAGTGAAAAGACAATTCATAGAATCAAAGAAAGTATTTTCAATTCATACATCCACTAAGAATCTATTACCCAAAATATATAAACACTCATGACTCAATAATAAAAAGACAACCCAATTTAAAAATGGACAACATATTTTTTTTAAAGATTTTATTTATTTATTTGAGAGAGAGAATGAGAGACAGCACAAGAGGGAAGAGGGTCAGAGGGAGAAGTAGACTCCGAGCCCGATGCAGGACTCGATCCCGGGACTCCGGGATCATGACCTGAGCCGAAGGCAGTCGCTTAACCAACTGAGCCACCCAGGCGCCCTGGACAACATATTTGAATAGACATTTCTCCAAAGAAGGTATACAAGAGGATAATAAGCACATGAAGAGATAATCAACTTCATTAGTTATTAGGGAAATGCAAAACAAAACCAGAAAGAAAAACCACTGCTAGGATGACTACAGTTTTTAAAAAAGAAAGGAAAAAAAGGACAATAACAAGTGTTGCCCAGGACACCAAAAAATCAGAACTCTCATACATTGCTGGTGGAAATGTAAAATTATGCATCAGCTTTGGGAAATAGTTTGGCAGTTCCTCAAAAAGTTTGGGGTACCTGAGTGGCTTAGTCAGTTGAGCGTCCAACTTGGTTTTGGCTCAGGTCATGATCTTAGAGTCTTGAGATCGAGCCCTGCTCTAGCTCTGTGCTCAGCATGGAGTCTGCTTGAGATTCTCTCCTTTTCTCTCTCCCTCCTATTCTGCCCCTCTTCCCCTCTCCCTGCTTGTGTACTCTCTCTCTCTCTCTCTCTGTAAAATAAATAAAATCTTTTAAAAAAAAGTGGGGCCCGGGATGGCTCAATTGGTTAAGGCACTGCCTTCGGCTCAGGTCATGATCCCAGGGTCCTGGGATGGAGCCCCACATCAGGCTCCTTGCTCAGCGGGCAGCCTGCTTCTCCTTCTTCCTCTGCCCCCACCCCCATTCATGTGCGCTCTCTCTCTCTCTCTCAAATAAATAAAATCCTTAAAAAGAAATTTTAAACCCTTAAACTTAGAGTTACCATATGACCAGCCAGTTTTATAACCAAAAGAATTGAAAACATACATTCACAAAAAAACTAGCACATGAATGTTGATAGCAGCATGATTTATAATAGTTAAAAAATTAAAAAACAAAACAACAAAAAAACCCCAAATTTCCATGAACTGATCAGTAGATAAACAAAATGAGGGGTGCCTGGGTGGCTCAGTCGTTAAGCCGCTGCCTTCGGCTCAGGTCATGATCTCAGGGTCCTGGGATCAAGTTCCGCATCGGGCTCCCTGCTCCGCGGGAAGCCTGCTTCTCCCTCTCCCACTCCCCCTGCTTGTGTTCCTGCTCTCGCTGTGTCTCTCTCTGTCAAATAAATAAATAAAATCTTAAAAAAAAAAGGAGATAAACAAAATGTGTTGTATCCATACAGTGGAATCTTTTTTAGCTGTAAGAAAGAATGAGTACAGGGGTGTCTGAGTGGCTCAGTCAGTTAAGTGTCTGACTCTTGATCTCAGCTCAGGTCTTGATCTCAGGTTTGTGAGTTCAAGCCCTATGTTGGGCTCCGCACTGAGCGTGGAGCCTACAGAAAGAAAGAAAGAAAGAAAGAAAGAAAGAAAGAAAGAAAGAAAGAAAGAAAGAAAGGAAGGAAGGAAGGAAGGAAGGAAGGAAGGAAGGAAGGAAGGAAGGAAGAGGAAAGAAAGAAGAAAGAAGAAAGAAAGAAAGGAAGAAAGAAAGAAAGAAAGAAAGAAAGAAAGAAAGAAAGGATACATGCTACAACATGGATGAACCTTGAAAACATTATTGCTAAGAAGCCAGAAACAAAAGGTCACATAATGTATGCAATTCATATGCATACATGTATGTAATATCCAGATATTGCATATATTCATTTATACGTAATATCCACAATAGGCAAATCCATAGGGACAGAGAGTAAATTAATGGTTTTGGGGGGCTGGGGAAGAGGGGAATGGAGAGTGTTAATGGGCATAGAGTTTCTTTATGGTGTGATGAGAATGTTTTGGAAGTAGTAGTAGTGTTTCGGGGCTCCTGGGTGGCTCAGTCATTAAACGTCTGCCTTCAGCTTAGATCATGATCCCAGGGTCATGGGATCAAGTCCCGCATCAGGCTCCCTGCTCCGCGGGAAGCCTGCTTCTCCCTCTCCCACTCCCTCTCCCACTCCCATAAATAAATAAAATCTTAAAAAAAAAAAAAAGTGGTAGTGTTTCCACAACCTTGTGAATATACCAGAATAGCAGAAACCACTGAATTGTATACTCTAAAACTGGTGCGTGGTAAATTTTGTGGTATATGAATTATATCTCAAATAAACGAAAAACAAGTAAGTTACAAAATAATGTTTTGTATAAGCGGTAAGTAGGCAGACTCTTTTTTCTATTTTTTAAAGATTTTTTTTATTTGACAGAGAGAGATACAGTGAGAGAGGGAACACAAGTAGGGGGAGTGGGAGAGGGAGAAGCAGGCTTCCCGCCGAGCAGGGAGCCCAATGCGGGGCTCGATCCCAGGACCCTGGGATCATAACCTGAGCTGAAGGCAGACACTGAACGACTGAGCCACCTACGTGCCCCAGCAACCCCCAGTGATTCTCATCTGGCATTCACGCCCTTGTATAATCCCTTCCCTTTGGTGTAGGCCAGGATTTAGTGACTCACCGGTAATAAACAACATAGCTGAAGTGGTGGAATGTCACTTTTCATATTACATTATAAAAAGATTGTGTCTTCCATACCGGAGACTCTCCAGCTCTCTTCCTCTCACTTCATTCCTCACTCTGGAGAAGCCAGCTGCCATATCATGAACAGCTCTATGGTGATCCCATGTAGTGAGGAACTAATGTGTGCAGACAGAAGCCAATGCAGACCCAGGGCCTGCCAACAGCCAGAAAGTCAGCTTCAAAGAGGACGCCCCCGCCCAAGTCAAGCCTTGAGATGACTATAGTTTTAGCCAACCCATCAACTGCAGCCTTTTGAGAGCATTGGAGCCAGATACACCCAACTAGATTACTCCTGGATTTCTGACCCACAGAAACTGTGAGATAATAAATTCTTGTTTTAGCTGCTGAGTTTTGAGGTAATTTTAATGTTTTCTAAAGTTAACTAATACAGTATGTTATATCAAACATAGACAAAAAACCATAAATCATGTATACCATATATTGCTGGTTATCTCTAGGTGGTGTGATTTTTGATGCCTTATTTTCCTATTCACAGATTCCTAGTTTTTTTTAAATATTCAATAATGAACATATTGTTTACATAATGAGAGGAGAAAAGAAAAGTGATAGCTACTTTAAGTATGCCTAGGGACTATTTGATAACATATAAAATGCATTTAAGACAATATTAGGTAAAATAAATAATATAAAAATTATATGTATACTATACTACTATTATTACATAAAAATTCCTTTTGTATTTGGATAAGGACCGGAAAGGAAAACTCAAAACAGTTAATCCTCGGGGTGCCTGGCTGGCTCAGTTGGTAAAGCATGCAACTTGATCTTGGGGTCATGAGTTTGAGCCCCACATTGGGCCTACTTAAAAAAAAAAAAAAGCAACAGTTAATTCTTTGGAATCTCCCTTTGAATATCAAATTAATTGTTATTACTATGTTTCATTATTGAGTTCCACTTGACCGGAACATTGAAAATAAAGAAAAATGACCTTGGCAGACCTTGGAGAAAAGCAGAGTAGAGGCTAGGCCGTGGGAGGAGAGTGGAATGGTGGTTCTGTATGGGATGCAGAGGTCAGAGGTTAGAGTAAAAGGAAGGATGAACCCAAGAGAGGAATAGGAGGCCAGATGGGTAGACCCTGGTGTCTGGTTAACAGGAGGCAGAGACATGACCAAAATAACTGTCCCACACTAGGCATAGTTTCCAAAGACCCCTGAGAAGGGAAATTGATCTACTCTCTCACAGTGCCAGTGTTAGGCATTGGTGGTTCAATGGTAGAATTCTCGCCTCCCACAGTGTTATTAATATCAGGTTATTTGAAGGCTCTACCTAATTGTTTGTATTCTATTTGCCTCGTTTCCCCCAAGAGTGGATTAGAGACCTGGCCCTTTCAGGATATTCACCAATGCACACAGTGGGAGAAGACTATATAAATAGTGTGATAGTGGTCATTAGTATTCAAATTCTCCTCCTTTCAGGGACATAGTGAGATCATGCTTCCCGGTCTCATTGAAGTTAGGGCATGGCCATGTGACAGACTTTGTCTAAGGAAACACGAATGGAAGCAATGCATTTCACATCTGGTTGGGGGGCAGAGCATAGTTTCCATAGTCACACCCCCATGACACAGCAACACGCGATATGCCAGGAAGGCTGGCTCCATCAGCCCAGGTTCCTAAAGGAGGACAAGTTGGGGCAAGACATACCATTAAAAAAAACACAGAGTCTGTAGTGGTAGATACACAAACCTAGACAGGGGATCAAATTGTATAGAACTTGGTACACACACATACATACACCCAAATGAATACAAGTAAAACTGAGGAACTTTGGATAAGATTGACGTCAGCATCCTCGAAGTAATTTACTATAGCTTTGCAAAATGTCACCATTGAGGAAAATTGAGCAAAGTGTACAAGTCATCTCTCTGTATTATTCCTTACAACTGCATGTGAATCTACAATTCACAACAAAATGAATGATAAAATTATTCTTTTTCCAGTTACTTTCCAATCTTTCTGATTACCTAAAGTAAAAATTACAAATATGATAGCAATGTGTCATTTACACTTCTCTGACACTTGCAAATATACCTTTTGAACAAACAGCAGGCTTCATGCTCAAAGTCTTCAGCAGACAATACTTAGTTATAACTCAACAACGTTTAATTATGCTTATTTTGAGAGTTATCTTTACACGTTAAGAGAGACTCATTTTCACCTAATAATGGTGATAGAAAGTTTTCCTTTAAAAAATAAATTTAAAAATTTTTTAATCGGGGCGCCTGGGTGGCTCAGATGGTTAAGCGTCTGCCTTCGGCTCAGGTCATGATCCTGGGGTCCTGGGATCGAGTCCTGCATTGGGCTCCCTGCTTGGCGGGGAGCCTGCTTCTCCCTCTCCCTCTGCTGTTTCCCCTGCTTGTGCTCTCTCACTCTCTCTGTCAAAGAAATAAATAAAATTTTTTTTAAAGATTTTATTTATTTATTTGAGAGAGAGAGACTGAGAGAGAGAGAGCATGAGAGGGGGGAGGGTCGGGAGGGTCAGAGGGAGAAGCAGACTCCCTGCAGAGCAGGGAGTCCGATGCGGGACTCGATCCCGGGACTCCAGGATCATGACCTGAGCCGAAGGCAGTCGCTTAACCAACTGAGCCACCCAGGCGCCCCATAAATAAAATCTTTTTTAAAAAAATTTATTTTATTTTATTTTTTTTTAAAGATTTTTATTTATTTATTGAGAGAGATAGTGATAGAGAGAGAGCATGAGAGGGGGAGAGTCAGAGGGAGAGGCAGACTCCCGGCCGAGCAGGGAGCCCGATGCGGGACTTGATCCCGGGACTCCAGGATCATGACCTGAGCCGAAGGCAGTCGCTTAAACAACTGAGCCACCCAGGCGCCCCCCCCAAAAAAAAAAATTTATTTTAAATCAACTCCCTTTCTGTAAAGAGCAGTATTGATAGTGTGGACTGTCAAAAATAATGGAGGTGGTATGCAGACAATGGAATTTGAGGCCCCCCCGCATTCGAGCTCTCAGCTCAGCGGGGTGTCTATTTCTCCTTCTCCGTTTGCCCCCGGCTCTTGCTCTCTCTCCTTCTCTCTAACTGAAATAAATAAATAAAACCTTAAAAAAAAAAAAGAAATTCTCCTCAAAGAGATCTACTAATGCCATGCAATTCCAGTCAATATTTTAGCAGAATTTTTTTATAGAAATTGACAAGTTGATTCTAAAATTTATATGAAGATCCAAAGGGCCAGCAATAGCCAAGACAATTCAGGAGAGGAAGAAGAAAGTTGGAGGACTTATGCTACCAGATATCAGAACTTATAATGTAAGTATAGTAATTAATACAATGTAGTATTGGCATAAAGATAGGCAAACAGATCAGTGGAACAGGATAGAGTCTAGAAATGAACCCATAAATATACAGTCATCTGATTTATGAGAAAGGTGGGGAAATATGAAAGCAGTGGGGAAAGATGGTCTTTTTTTTTTTTTAATAATGATTTATTTATTCTAGAGAGAGAGTGGCGGGGGGAGGGGCAGAGGGAGAGAAAGAGAGAATCCTGAAGCGGACTCCTCGCTGAGCCCAACATGGGGCTCAATACCCCCAGGACCGTGAGATCACGACCTGAGCCAAAACCAAGAGTCAGCTGCCTAACTGACTCAGCCACCCAGGCACCCCAAGATGGTCTTTTTAATAGGGTCATGGCTGCTTTTGTGGCTATGCTCACTGACTGCCGACATCATCTGTGGGGCCTACATTTCCATACAGGGCACATATGAGTTATGCACAGAACCCTGTGGGGCCTTCCCATAGCTCAAAACCATGAGGGAGATCTGACTCAGGCTTGAACTATTTCTGCCCCTCAGCTCTGCTGAGGAAATACCCCAATCCTCTTAATGATTCCCCCTTCCTTCACCAACTTTCCTGGGTGAGGAGCCAAAAAAGGGATGTGGTCTCCAGTCTCCACACTGGGCCCAATAATCTTTACCTCCTGGTGTTCATTTCCTTCTGTAGTTTCCTCTCACACTGAATCAAAGCTGAACTGTATGGCTAGTAGAATTCTGTAGAGGTGATGGTGTATGACTTCTGAAGCTTGGACATATCACACATTACAGCTTCTACCTTGGTCCTTTGGGTTGTTTTCTCAGGAAGGAGTCAGCTGCCATGTCATAAGGACAATCAAACAGCCCTATGGAATGGCCCATGTGGAAAGAAACCAATTTGTCAAGTGCCAGTTTGCCCGTCATGTGAGTGAACCACGTTGGAAACGGATTCTCTAGCCCCAGGCAAGACTTCAGATGATTCTAGCATCTAGCTTTGTGTCTTTAAGCTGAGGTCCAAGACATCATGGAGTAGAGATAAATCAGGCACGCTGTGCTCCATTTGAATTCCTGGTCCCTGGAAATCATGAGATGATAAATGACTATTGGTTCATGGCACTAAGTTTTGCAGCAATAGGTAGCTAACATAGTGGCTCAAGCCTGAAGCCCTTCTGGACCAAACCCTTGACTCTGGGAAACTCTTGCACATTAGCCCGACCCACGAGGATTCATTGGCAGCTCTCCTGCAGCCTCCTCTTGTCCTTATGTCCCTCTCCTTTCCCTGTCCAGGGAGACATAGGGGAGGATCAGTACATCTGCTGCCTAAGGAGGGGTTCCACTGGGAAATGAGATGCTCATCAATCTTGCTTGTAGCCCTCCACCCCAGCTTTAAGAGTAAGTCTCATAGAACCCCCTCACCTTGGCAATGGTGGGGAAGGGGAAAAGCCCAGTACTCTCCAGTGGACCCTGGGCCTACGAGGATTCCCTGTCTCATCTCTTCCCACACTTTTGCTCATTGGGGGTGGGGGAGGAGGGTGAGTGACGTGGTCAGGCCAGTCCTGCCACTTCGCTGTATACTTCTGGGGCAGTGCCTGTTCTTGCCCCAGTCTTAGGAGACATCCTTAATCATCCTTAAATGTGAGATCCTCAACTCTGTCCTCAATCTTGTATCTCGATTGTCAATACTAGGAAAACAGGAAAAGGCCCCCTCAACATCTAGATCAAAGGCATTCACACCCGCTCTTTCTTCTTAGGTTTCCTTCCTGCTCCTGCTTCCTTCCCTCTAACTCTGTTCTCTAGGAACACTGAACCATCAGCAGTTTCTGGAATGAGTTATGACATGCTCTCTCTTTTCTCCATACCTTTGCACATAGTCATCCCTCTATTGGCAGTAACCTCCTTCTACCTTTGCCCAGCAGATTCTTTCTTACCCTTCATGAGTCACCTCAGCACTGCCTCCTCTGGGCCCCATGACCACTCTGTCTCGCAGGCTACATCAGGTATCTCTCCTGGGCCATCTTCACGCCTTTGCTTCCTTTTTGTAGTATATATCGTGCTGTATTTGTGGCAGGGGCAGAAAGCTGTCCACCGCAGTTTATTCTTCCACTTCTATAGCAAACAGCTGTTGCTAGAAGGCAACTGCCTAACCCGGGTCCCTCATTTCTCACTCCTCTTGCATCTAGAGATGATATGGAAGAAATATTACAATGTCACAAGGTTAGAAGATAAAGAATAACTGGGAAATAACATTTGACAGGGTGATCCAGGGGGGCCTGAGTTGAGACTCATATGGCAGGAAGGACCCAGCCGTGTCAAGATCTTCAGAATGGGGGAGAGGAGGAGCTGTTGAGACAGAGGAACTAAGAAGGGCAATGGTGGAACAAGTCTGATGTATTTGAGAACAGCAAGAAAGCCAGTGTGGCAGGAGTGAGTGCACTGACTGATCAGGGGAGAAAGGGAGACTGGCTGGGGGCAGAGTCCTTTGCCACCCTGCTTCCCTGCTTTGTTTTTCTCCATCACACTTACTCCATCTAATACACTACATATTTCACTTATTTATATGCTTTATTTTCTGGGGCTGCCGCTAGAACGTAAGTTCCACGAGGGCGGGGATTTTGTCTAATTTGTTCACTGCTCTCTCTCCAGGGCTCAGAATAGTGCCTGCCACACAGTAAGCGCTCAAACCTAGGCTTGTTGCATGAATAAATCCATGAAAAAGAGACAAAGACCAAATGACGTAGGGCCACGAAGACCACGGTAGTAGGGCCATTCCAGGCAAAGGGGACCAGAGGCACCCATAGGGATGGGCATGTGTTGATAAAGACAGGACAAAGCACCCACAGCATTGTCAGGATGGAGTCGGAGGAGGGCGTCAATCCACACTGTAGAAAGATTGACTGGGTGGAAGCAGGGCTCCCTGGTCCCTGTGGGGCTAGTTCATCTGAAGTGCAAAGCCTGAAACAGTCAGAGGCAGGTGGTCCAGTGAAGTGGAGCCAGGGGAGACATCGCCCACGTGAGAGAACACAGATGGAGCCAGCAGCCATGAGGAGATAGCAGCCCTGTCTCCCAGTGCCCTTAACTCAGTGAGGCAGGGGTCAGCCCTGGGACTCAACCTCCTGTCTTCCGGGGTGACCGCGGTGACCCACTGGCTCTGGCGTTACCACTTTGCCCTTCATAAGGTCTTTTGACCTTCTCGTCCATCCTAGGCTGTCAGTGGGGTGGGAACTCTTACCTCATTCCACAGAAGAGGAAAGAGGCTGAGTTTTCCTCAGGACTCTGGGATATAAGTGACAGAAATCTAACTTCAACTGCCTTATCTTGGCTTGTCTCTTAGAAAGCAGTGCCTGAGACCAAGCCTAACATGCTGTCACTTTATTATGGAGTTCAGTACCCAGGCAGCAAGAGTGAAAAAGAGAGGTGAGGAAAAGACGGGGAGCAGAGAAAAGAAACACGAGGTTATCACACTATTATCACACTGGTCACAGTCTCAGCAGACACAGCTTGTTGCTGGGTCTCATACAGGGCTGCCAGACCAATATAGGACACCCAGGTAAATTTGAATTCCAGATGAACACAAACAATGTTTTAGGCCAAGTGTTTTTATTTGCTAATTCTGACAACTTTAGTCCCATGAGCTATCTCCAGAAAGGCATTTGGAACCATCCACTGGGGCAAGGTAAAAGCAGAGACTTGACTTCTAAGCTCCTCCTCAAATTCTGAGTCTCATTGGGGATGTTCACTCCCCCACATCTCTGGGCTGTATTCCCAGACTTTTCTGAGCAGTCACTAGAAGAGTCACCAGAGCCTCTGTGAGTCCATTTAGACAGGACTTGGGACCAGAAGCTGCCGCAGCTCCTGCTGAGACCAGCCCCTGGTGTGGCTGTGACTTTCCCTTAAGCAAGTGGTGAAGGCTGGAGGGTGGAGTGGGGATGGGGCTGGGGAAATGGGGGAGGGACAGGGGCAGTTGGATTCAAGCATCACTGGATACAAGTGCCCAGATTTTAACCCTAAGTTGTGTCCCTCACCATCTCTTTGTTTTCCTCTGCTTTTATTTTTTATTTGTTTGTTTTTTTTATTTTTTTTAAAGATTTTATTTATTTATTTGAGAGAGAGAATGAGAGAGAGAGAGCAGGAGAGGGGGGAGGGTCAGAGGGAGAAGCAGACTCCCTGCAGAGCAGGGAGCCTGATGCGGGACTCGATCCCGGGACTCCAGGATCATGACCCAAGCCGAAGGCAGTCACTTAACCAACTGAGCCACCCAGGCGCCCTGTTTGTTTGTTTTTTCAAAGATTTTATTTATTTATTTGAGAGAGAGAGAGAGAGAGCACATGAGAGGGGGGAGGGTCGGGAGGGTCAGAGGGAGAAGCAGACTCCCTGCCAAGCAGGGAGCCCGATGCGGGACTTGATCCCGGGGCTCCAGGATCATGACCTGAGCCGAAGGCAGCCACTTAACCGACTGAGCCACCCAGGCGCCCTATTTGTTTATTTTTTAAGTAGGCTCTACACCCAACATGGGGCTCAAACTCAAAACCCCGAGATCAAGAGTTGCATGCTCTACTGACTGAGCCAGCCAGACACCCCTGTTTTCCTCTGTTTTTTATTTAGCTTTACTCTCGGGTAGGCTCTGCCCTTGAGGTGACAAGAAGTCCCCCAGCAATTCTAGACACGTCTTACTCTTTCTCCACAGAGAAAAGGTCTTCTTTCTCCCAATATAGCTGCCTTCCTCCACTCTAAAAAAGAACCAGACTTGAGAGTTACCGGCCTTGATTGCCCTGGAACTGGTTGAGTGCCTGTCCCTGAAAGGGTTACTGTGGGCGGAGAGCTGCAGTATAGCCTTGTGAGTAAGAAGGCTCTGGAATGCAGTCCATGGCTAGTTATGGGAAGAGGAAGAGGACTTAGTATGATGTGAGTTATCTTTTTGTGGGTGCACCCCTGCCTACATATATACACACACAACTGGGACATCGTGGAGCACAGGAACCGTGGCTGGTTCATCACTGTGTCCCTAGGGTTGTCCTGGAAGCTGAGGACTGATTTGTTTTGGATGAATCAATGAATGAATGAATGGATCTTTGTTTTCTTCACCATATCTAGCAGAAAAATGCCTGAAACTACCACCCCAGATTTATATCACCCAGCAACTGATACGTAACTTCAGTCTTTCTCCTACATATGATAGAGCACTTGATAAATCACTTTCACATCTGATTCTCACAATATCTCAGAGTTGGGGTTATTAACACCATTTTAGAATGAAGAAATTGAGGCCCAGATTGTCAAGTGAGTTTCTCAAAGGCTCAGGAGCTTAGACTGGGGGAGTACCGAGAAGGGAAGACTAGAGCGGGCATGGAGGGACAGCCAGCCAGTGACTCCTGGATTAGTAAAAACTGCCAAGGAAGGAACCCCTGAGGAAAACTGGCCATGTTTAAATAGCAAACCCCAGAGTACTTCATAAATCATGCAAAGCTGTATCAGAGAGAATAATGCAACAGTTCATTCTGTTTTGAATGGTTCAGTCGTGTGGTGAGGTTTGTCAATGCCTATTGCGGTGCTGGGGACAATAAGGCAGATCAGAACAAGTGCTGACCCTTGAGGAGCCCCCCAGTCTAGATGAGGAGCAGAGGGAGAAGCAGACATCAAGTAAGCAGGGTTGTGGGGCTGTGACAGGGGCCTACCAGGGCCATGGCTTCCCTGTGGGAACAGGAGAAAAGAGAGTGATGGCCAGAAAAGGCCCTGCAGTGCAAGTGACCTGTGAAGGGAGACACATCTCACACATAGACACACACAAGCATACACTCTCTGCCTAAACTTCCGTGGGCTCCATCACACATAGTATATATTTCAAAGGTCTTACCATGAACCATGAAACCCTATATGACTTGCTCTGCCCATTTCTCCCACCTCACTTCTTTGCACGTTCTCCCGTCCTCACTCTGCTCCAACCACACTGGCCTCTCTGCTGTTCCTTGAGCAGGACACCTTGTTTCTTCACAAAGCTTTTTCCCTTGCCGTTCCATTTACCTATAACAGTTTCTGCTCAGGTAATGTCAAGAGGCGGGCTCCCCCATTGTCAACAGGAGTCTGCCCAAATGTCACCTCCTCAGGGAGCCTTTCTTACCACCTGTGTCTAATACCACCTTTCCTCCAACTTCCATCTCTGTTCCATATACCATCTTATCATCAGCATCCCATTCATCACTTTATGGATTTCTTTTTTTAATTTAAATATCTGATAGATAATATAATCTCATGATTAAAACTTAAAGATAATATAAAGGACATGCACTGAAAATCTAGTTCTCACCTTTATCCCATTCATGAGGTATGGTGGCTTTGTAGTACAACTAAGCTGGAACTACATTTCCCAGAATCCTCTTCTCTATATGGATCTGTATTCACATCGGTCAGAAGAGACATTTGCATGAGATTTGGAAGGCAAAAGTGAAAGAGCAATTATCCTGTTTATACTCTGAAAATCATGCAGGGCACCTGCCACGGGGCAGCTCCTGGTGTCACTGGTCTGCTGGTCTTGTTGCCTTGAGGCAGCACCCAGACCCATACCTCCTCCAGCCCCCATCAAATCTCCCCCTTCAGCTTTTTTGAATCCTGGGCCAGGCATGTGTGCAGCTTTGTGGCGAAAGACACCAGGTTCTGCTGCAGGTCACCCACACATGGCACTGAAGTTAGAGGTGAGAAAAGACAAACATGGCTTCCATTTGGTCTTTGTGTGTTCTAGTTATCCTTATGGGGTCCAATGTGCCATTGTCCTCCTCCACATCTAGCTTTTCTTCCTGATTGCTGGTCTACCTGACCTATGGTGACCAATGTTGGGTCCAACACTGAACTCAGAAACAATAGCCTGCGTAAACTTTTTTAACAACTCCAACAAATTGTGTAGGTCTAATCCCTACCATTAACTTCTTATTCTAACTGCTCTTATTAAATCTTAATTGATATACCAGTTAATCACATTTTTTATTTGCTGAAGTATGTTATTTTTCTACCTTCACTCTTCGCCCCCTCTCCAAAAAAGAAACATATGGTATATACAATTCTATATCTTGCTTTGTCACTTAATAATACCTCTTCGAGATCATTCCATATCAATATATAGAGAATTCTCTCATTCTTTTTTATAATTGCATAGTATTCCTTTGACTGGATGTATTGTAGCTTATTTAACCAGTTCCCCTTTGATGGAAATTTAAGTGAAATTTTGTGTGTGCTTGTGGGGGGGGGGGGATGCTACTTATGTGTTGTTTACCACACAAAGTAGTAAAGCTCTTGAGAGGCCTTGCTTTTCTCATGTTCTTAGCATGTAACAAAGCTTAGCACATAAGAGAGTCTCAGTAAATAGCTTATTGAAAGAATGAAACACTCCTAGACTTTTTTCTTTTTTTTTTTTTAAGACCTTCTTTATTTATTTGAGAGAGAGAATGAGAGAGAGAGAGCACATGAGAGGGGGGAGGGTCAGAGGGAGAAGCAGACTCCTTGCTGAGCAGGGAGCCCGATGCGGGACTCGATCCCGGGACTCCAGGATCATGACCTGAGCCGAAGGCAGTCGCTCAACCAACTGAGCCACCCAGGCACCCCTCCTAGACTTTTTTCATGGGTTATCTTTTTTACACCCATCACTACTCTCCAATCTTTATTGTCAGCCCAGGCTACGCTGAGGGAACCAGATTGCTAACTGCCCCCTCTCTGCCTCAACCTCCTCCACATCTCCAATTACGTGTCCCACAGAGGTCCTCTGAGTCAGTATTTATGGAACTGAACTCCTCACTCCTAACCTCACTTTAACCTCCTTTGAACCTTCCAGGCTCCAGTCTTCTCTCTCTCTCTCTGACCTCACAAGCTCAATCAGATAGTACCAGGTCCCATCCATGTCCCACTGATGTGACAAACTTCCTCAAGTGAGTTTTCTGCACAGATCAGTAAGTCACAATCCCAGACATTCCCTGTCCACCCAGCCTCACATGCAGTCCCAGCTTGGACTTTCTCCTCTCTCGCTTCCAGCAGGACACCAATTTAGTGGGAGACTCTTAAAACAGCTGTCATCATGTCATTCCCTTAACCAACAACTCTGAAGTCTGTCTTCCCCAACCCAAACCTGTTGTACCAAAGGTCTTTTATATAACTGTTCCCTTCCCCTTCATTTTCTATAGGCCCTATTCTGGTTATCTATTGCTGTATAACAAAGCAGCCCAAAACATAGCAGCTTAAAACAAGAATTTATTAGCATCTCTTGGTTCTGTAGGTTGGCTGGGCTCAACTGGGCAGGTCTCACTTGGAGTCTCTTGTATGACTACAGTAAACTTTTAGTCGGGGCTACAGTCATTTGAAGTTTAACATGGCTGGACATCCCAAATGGTGCAGTTACATGGCAGGCAATTAATGCTGACTGCTTGCTGGGGGCTCAGGTGGGGCGATTGATAAGGACACCTGTAATGGTTTGGGCTTCTCAAAGCATGGAGCCTGCTTTCTGAGGAGGAGCTTCTACTGCCTGAGCATTTCAAGACTTCTGGGTGAAAACTGTAAAGCTTCTTATGATCACTTCTGCTACATCCTATTGGCCAAATGAGTCAGGAAGTTCAACCCAAATTCAAAAGGAAGGGAAGTAGATTCTACATCTCAAAGGAGGAGCAAAGAATTTACCACCATCTTTAATCTATTGTAGTCCACCTTCTGGACACAAATTATTTACATTCCTTCCATGTGCAAAATATATTCACCTCCTCCCAAGGACCCTTAAAGTCTTGTCCCAAAACATCACTGGCTCATAATGGATCTTATCATATAAATTGGGTCCAGGTACAGAGTAGGTATGATTCCTCAAGAATCACTTCTTGAGTACTATTCTTCTTGATCTGAAGACCTGTAAGATATAGACAGGTTTTCTGCTCTCCAGAAACCAACAGAGTTGACAGGCTTGAGATAACCAAAGCAGACACCTTTTTTTTCGTTTTTAAACTTATTTATTTATTTGAGGTTGGGGAGGAGCAGAGGGAGACAGGGAGAGAGAGAGTCCCAAGCCAACTTCCTGCTGAGGGGCCTGATCTCACAACCCTGAGAGCACAACCTGAGCTGAAACCAAGAGTCAGATGCTTAACCAACTACACCACCCAGGTGCCCCCAGAGCAGACACTTCTGTTCAAAAAAGGGAAAAACAGGAGTCACATAGCTACCACTGGGCCATAGCAATTCTGAAATCCAGTTAGGCACACATTGCCAGCTCTTTGATTACGGTACAGTCCTGCTCCCTGGGAATGATTCTCTGTAGCTCTTGATTCTACCCTCTTGGCTCATGGGTTTCTTCTAAGTCATCCTTTCTTTTCCATAAGAAACAGCCCATGTTGGGGCACCTGGGTGGCTCCGTTGGTTAAGTGTCTACCTTCAGGTCAGGTCATGATCCCAAGCTCCTGGGATTGAGCCCCGAGTCTGGCTCCCTGCTCAGCGGGGAGTTTGCTTCTCCCTCTACCCCTCCCCCTGCTTGGGCTCACTCTCTCTCAAATAAATAAATAAAATACTTAAAAAAAAAAAAAGAAATGGTCCATATTTACATCTGAATAGCCTTCTCAATCAACTTCTTAGAAGGCAGGGGCTTTGCCTTTTCAGGTGTTCTCTAATTACTCCTTTATCTTCAAACCTAGCATTTTGTATGGCTGCAGAATGGGGTGGAATTTCCATAATTATTCACCTTTGAGACTATTTCCAATTTCCATTCCCCTGAATACTCTGCAAATGGTACTCACTGAGCACCTGTTGTGCTCCAGCACTGTTCTAGGGATCAGGGATACAGCAATGAGTGAAACAGACAAAAATGCCTGCCCTTATGGAACTGCCATTCTAGTGGGAGAGACAGGCAATAAAAGTAAACAATATAAAGAAACAAAAAAAGTGCCTGAGCGGCTCAGTCAGTTAAGCTTCTGACTCTTGGTTTCAGCTCAGGTCATGATCTCGTGGTCATAGGATCGAGCCCTGCATCAGGCTTCACACTCGTCGGGGAGTCTGCTTGAAGATTCTCTCCCTCTGCCCTTCCCCTCACTCTCTTTCTCTCTCTCTCTCAAATAAATAAATCTTAAAAAAAAAAGAAAAAGGCAGGAAGGAAAATAGCAAGTGGTGTTTTGTGTCTAAGTGTTGATAGGAAAAAGAACTTTCATTTTAAATAAGAAAGGCCATTCTCACTGAGAAGATGACATTTAAGTCAAGACCTGAGAAAGTGAGGGAGTGGTCATACAGGTATCTGGGGGAAGAACTTTCCAGACAGAAAGAAATGCAACTGTAAAGGCCTGAGTTAAATGTGTGCCTTCTCTTTTCATAAACTGGTATAGTTTGAGCGGACTGATCTGAGGGGTATTAGAAGGAGATGAGGTCAGAGAGGTATTTGGGGGTCAAAGCTTTTAGTTTTAGTCTGATTTATGGGAAGAGTTTGAGCAGGAGAATGATGGTTTGACATTTTGATAGAATTACTCTGGCTGCTGTGTTAAGAAATGATAAGGAGAGACGTGGGAGCAGGAAACCAAGATTTTTTGCACTACTCCAGGGGAGAAATGATGGAGGTTCAGACCAGGTGGTAATGGCAGAGATAGTAAGAGGTAGTCACGTTCTGAATATCTTTTGAAGGCTATGGATGAGGGGCATAAGAGAGAGGGGAGTTAAATTCATTTTCCAGGACTGCTGTAACACATCACCACAGGCTTAAAACAACAGAAATGTAATCTCTCCTACAACTCAAATAGAAAATTCAAAATCAACCCCTCCCCTCCCTTTTTCTAGTCTTTTTTAGCTTCTGGTGTCTGTCAGCATTCTTTGGTTTGTGGATACTCACTCAGATCTCTGACTCCATCTTCACAGGGACTTCTTTTCTCTGTGTGTTTGTACTCTGTGACACTGTGTGTACCTTCTAAAGACACTTGTCATTGGATGTAGGACCCACGTGGATAATCCAGGATGTTCTCATCTCAAGATCCTTAATTACAGGGGTGTCTGGGTGGCTCAGTCGTTAAGCGTCTGCCTTCGGCTCAAGTCATGATCCCAGGGTCCTGGGATCGAGCCCCACATCGGGCTCACTGCTCCACGGGAAGCCTGCTTCTCCCTCTCCCACTGCCCCTGCTTGTGTTCCCTCTCTCGCGCTGTCTCTCTGTCAAATAAATAAATAAAATCTTAACAACAAAAAAAAATCCTTAATTAATTTGCAAATACCCTTTTTCCAAATCAGGTCACATCCACAGGGTCCAGGATGTAGGCTTATCTTTTTGCGGGTCACTATTCAACCTGCTACAGGAGACAGAATGATTCCAAAGTTTTTTGGAATGTGCAACTGAAAGAATGAAGTTTTCATGAACCAAGACAGGAAAAGACTATGAGAAGAGCATGTTGTTGAAGATGGAGATAAAGTTCCGAGTTGATCTTAATGTGTTTAGATGGGGCGGGTCTTTGATAGGGTGTCCCACCCTCTTAAGAGCTTTACAGTGTACAACTTTATTGCCTCACCTTTGACAGTAAGCTCAGGGAGTCTTGAGCTGTTGTCACCAGCTGGACTCCAAAGCCTGACCTTTATGCCTACCTGCTTGTTGTACTCATTGACCTTTGTCCCACATTTTTCCTTAGGCTCTTCTTTCTAGCTTATCTTTTAACTCAGACAAAGACCTGAGGGGCATAACGTTCCCTGATGGAAACCAAAATACCCCTCAGTCGGGGTGCCTGGGTGGCTCAGTTAGTTAAGCGTCTGCATTCGGCCCAGGTCATGACCTCAGGGTCCTCGGATAGAGCTGCATCGGGCTGTCTGCTCAGCTGGGAGCCCTGTTTCTCCCCCTCCCTCTGCCTGCCACTCTGCCAACTTGTGTGCACTCTCTCTCTGTCAAATAAATAAATACAATCTCTAAAAAACAAACAAACAAACAATACTCCTCAAGCAATAACAACTGCCCAGACCACCCACACCAGCTTGAACTTAACCCCCTACTCACACCTATGCAGATGGACCATGGAGTGGCCCACAGACTGACCAAGACTTACCTTTACCTCATTGTAACTGTAAAATCTCCACCCAAGGAAGAGCACAAGCCTCATACATACATAACATACAGTGTATGTATAGGCATGTTTCCTTAAGGCACATGCACCTCCTTTTGCTCGCCTCTACATAAGATGACAAGGCTCCCTTATCTAAATATTCATCCTAACCCTAAATAAAAGGAATCCATTTGCCTTTGCTCTGTGAGCCACGGATTTGGAAGTTATTCCCAGCGATCTCCTTATTTGCTGCAAATAAAGTTTACTTTGTGAGACAACTCCACCTGGTACATCTGTGACTCACTAAGGAGTGACCTCATGTTAGTTGGGTTACACTGGTTTTCCATTTTCTTGGACCAGAAGAAATGTTCTGGTAATGTCTATCACTCTGTTACACAATTGGTACATCATTTTCAGTCGACTAGATCATGCACATTAACGTCCAACCTCCCTTGGTTCACATTTCACTCTACTACTTACTGTGTGAGCTAGGTCAAACCCACCTGTAGCAGGTCTCTGTTCCCTGTTCCCAAAATGGTGAAAATAATCTTTCCTTAAGTGATTAAAGTAAGGACAAATGGAGATGATCCAAAGGTGTAGTACAAAGGCATGGTAGGCGCTCAATAAATATGGGTACCCTTCCTCAACACAATGTAAGTCTGTCAAATAACCACTCTTTTAGCTCCCATTACTCAGAGACCTCTCCCTGAAAAAGCCTGTTCCTAGAGCATGCATGCTTTGTTTGATCCTGAAGAGCTCAGGGCACACAGTAGGACTACTTAGTTGACTGATCAGTGCCTTCTGCAGACGGACACTACTGGAAGAGCCAGTTTACTCTCGTCCTCTCTTCCGTGGCATTCATTATTCCGGGGGGAACGCGGGAGCGGGGGAAGAGGGGGCGATGGCTGAGACAGCGGTTTGCGGATTCAACATGGCGCCGTCCTTCTCATTGTACGAGCCTCAAAGATGGCAACAACCAATTGGGGGCAGACATGTTTGTGCCACGTGATCTAGGCTCAGCCCAGAAGCGGCCGGAACGTGTCGCAAGATTGAGGCGGGGCTCCTCCCCCGCACTCTTGGCGTCGAGAGTCTCGTGACAGGTACTTCCGCTCGGGGCGGCGGCGGTGGCGGAAGTGGGAGCGGAGCCGGAGTCTTGGCCATAAAGCTCGAGGCGGCGGCAGCGGCGGCGTTGAAGGCTTGGGGAGTGCCGAGGAGTTAGCAGGAGCCGGAACCGGAACTTGAACTTCTCCTCAGCTCCTGTCCTCCCTTGTACCTCCTCCTCGGTGGGAGCCCTAGCGACGCGTCCGGCCCGGAGCCCCCAACGGAGCGGCCGCGGTAAGCAGCGGGCCCAGCCTGGCCGGTGGCCTGGCCCCATCCCCCTCCTCAGCTCCTCGTTCGCCTGGGCCTCGCGTCGTCCGTACCTTGGGCAGGCTCTGGGCCCAGCGCAGGCCTCGCGGGGAAACCCAGCGTCGCTCAGGGCCCAAGAACAGGCCCGGACCGCACCCGGCGAGGGGATTGGGGGGAGGTCAGAGGTCGCCGGGTGTGACCTCTGGCCGGCGATCCCGGACGCCGTGTTTGCTGGTAGCATCGAGACCCGGAGTGTCTCCTGATTTGGGTGGCCTCTGGACACTGGGGGCCTGCGCCGCGGCGGGACGCGCTATTGGGCTGAGTCCCTTGGAGCAGCGAGTCGGAGTGTGTCGGAGCCGACCGCGCCCGCTGCCTTGTCTGGGGACGCTGTCCCGGGCGCCGCCGACCGTGCGGGCCTTGCTAACAGGCTCCCACGGCTGAGCCACGTTCCCATCTGTGTCTTCAGTTGAACAGCCTGACCCTTTTAAGTGGGAGAGGTTCCCTGACGGCAACTGAGTCAAGGCAGTGAGTCAGGTCACGTGCATTGGGCTCGCCCCAAGCACTTGTATACACATGAGACGCTTCTGGCTCTGGGAGACAGGGAGCTTTTTGTCGTAAGTATGTTGTGGTAAATCCCGAAGGAAGTTTTCAAACTTGTTGGGGGAAAGTTGGTGGTTGGCTGTAGAGCTGTGTTTGGACGCCACCGCGTCGGGGACCTCTTACTGCCTTAAATCAAAGCTTGATGCCTAGTGGTTCGTAAAAGTGGAAAATTGAGAATAATAATAGCAAACATTTGAGCGCTGGTTGTGTTCTGGGCAGCGCGCCAAAAACTTTTGCACAGATTTTTATGTTTAATGCTCAGAACAGCCCTCAAGTACCATTATTGTCAAAGAACGGAGAGGTTAAGTTGTTTGTCCGAGGTCACACAGCTAATAAGTTAAGGAGCGAAGATTCAAGCCCAGGCAATCAGACTCCAGAGTACTGTACTCAGTCTCTGGGTTGTACTGCTTTCCGATGCTCCAGAAGTTTGTGATCTATCTTTTGCCACCTGGTATTTCCCTCTCTCTGCCTCCTTTGTTTCTAGTTGATGACATTTGAAAGTCTCTTTTGGTTCTACCTTACAGCCACCTTAGTTCTACCTTAAAATCATAAGATACTCCATTTGCGGTCGTGACTTTTAACACAGGTTTTTTGTAGTGTAGTGCCAGTATTAGAAGCTCTACAGTTTTAGCAAGTGCTTAAATGAGGTCTGAAAAATTTTGTTACGTAAATGTTTTGTCAAACGAATTAAGCCTGGCAATCCTGCCATGTGAACCTTTCTTAAAACCTTAGTACATGGGTATATAGCCAGTTGGTTCTTTCCTGTTGAAAATACTCTATCTTCTCTTTGGATTACAAAAGAACAGGCTCTTGTCTCTTCCTTGTGACTTAAGCAGCTGATTAGCCGCATGACTTCTCATCCATGGATTAATAGAGTCTCCTCTTAGTGTGTTTCTCTTCAGACTTGGGAGAGTTTGCTCAGATTTGAGTCTAAGAACTGGAAGGTGAATTGTGAGTACTTCTGAAGATACTGTCCAAGCTAAAGCTTAGTCCTCCCAACCCTGTTGTATTCTAATTTTTTTTTTTTTAACTCTGCGTACCTAAAAATATGATGTATTTAAGTGAGTAATAAGTATGGTAGTCTTAAATTAAATAATGTTTAAATTTAGAGAGTAGAGTAATGATGAGCACCTTTTCATTCATTGAGATGTTTTGAGTATTAGGCATTACTGGTTATTGACTCAGGGAGATAGGTGTGGTTATTGTCCTAAAGGAATTTAAAAATGATGCGCGATCATGGCCAGGAATTCTGTTGTGGAATGGCTTGGTGGTAGAACCTGAGGCTTTTGGAAAGAGCAGTTGTTTCTCATCTCTGCAAGTGAATCCATAGTAGGCAGTCTGGTATTCTGGCCAACTCGAAGCCTTTGTTAATCATAATAGCATTTGTATAGTTTGCTCTTGAGAGTATAGAAGATAATGTTACAGTTTCAAATTGATCATGTCTTTGGAAGAGAAACCTTGGACACTAAACTTGTTTTTCCTTTGGCTCTAGTGGCATTTTGTTGTTCACTTGAGGGAGTTCATGTCATTGCTATTTGACACTGCAGATGTTTGCTGTTGCACTGCTCTTTGAGCAAAGGCACATTTGACATGCTGGATTTTTTTTTCTTTAGCTGATGAAGAAAGTTTAATATAGTGCCCACCAGTTATAGTTTACTAAATAAAGCCCTATGCCACCCCATCTCCTGCAACCGCTCTGGCTCCCCTTCTTTAAAAGGAGATGTGAGTTTTGTGTTTGTGGTAGAACTGCATGAGTAAACAAACAAGGGTGGAATGTAGGAGAAAGCACTCTAAAAATAGTTTTGTTAGTATATATCTCCAGGTAATTGTTAGTGATCACTTGGGTATTTGATTGTTTTATTATGTTTTGTTTGTGTCTACCAGGCCTAGGCCCCCAAATTCCATAAAAAGAGCATTGCTTTATAATAAAGTATGGCTTTGAATCTGATTCCTGACCCCACCACCAAGTGAAGCAAAAAGGTTTTGGTTGTTTGATTAGCTTCTAATAAATCTCCAAAGAGAATTACGCTAATATCATTTCTTCCCTTATATTGGTATTAGCCTTTCTGTGCAAAGGTGTAGCAAACCCAGACCACACTCTTGTGATAGTCTTCTATGCATTGCTCCTTTCTGATATTTGACATAAATATATACTATTATTCCTATGATAAAGTTGTTTAACTCTGCATCTGTGCAATTCAACAAATAAGGCCAAGGATTTGACTAGGTATTAGACTAGGAGTTACCACAGGCAAGGTTTCCTGGGGAAGGAAGGAGTTCTCCTGAGTAAGGCTAAACGGTGGTTCCCCTTGGTACTGCTGTCATCCTCCAAAGGAGACTGAAGCTCTAGAAATGAGCACCCCCCCCTTCAAACGTGTGCGGCTGCTGGCTTTCTGCTGACTCTTACCTCCCATGTAAGGTTGCCATTGTATTCTCTGTCATCCATTCCTGTGTTACCAAACATTTATCTGTTAATGCCATCTAATAGATCTCTGTGCTTCTATGTCTGCAGTTTGCTGCAGACACATTTTACAACGTGTTGATCTCTTCAGTTATTTGTTCTAACGTGTTGATTTCTTCAGTTATTTGTTCTCACATCTTCCTTCTGTTTTCTGCCTTTTCCTAAACACAGAAAAATAGTTTGCATTAATGTTTTAAAACTTCTTAATGGTCATCGTGGTCAGTGTGATTTGTGAATCAAAGGTAAAAGTGATGTGTGGTGGATGAAATCAGAACAGGCTTTTTAGCAGTGCCTCTGACTAGTTTCAATTTTAGTACTCAGGCTGTGATTTCAAAAACAAATTTAAGAATAGCTACTTGCAAAATGTCTCTGTGGGGGAGGAAGAAAGCTTGGGAGTTAGTTCCAGTGGTGACATACAGTGTTGGCCTTGCTCATTTGCCTGAGGATGCAGTACTTAATGCAGGGGACCTCAAGCCTCTCCTGGGCTGTCTGTTTTGGTGACGTCATCACTGCCATGGAGATCAGTTTGGTTTTGTTGTCCATTTCCTGGTCGACTTGGACTGCTTGTTGTCGGGGCAGAGCAAATCTGAGGAAGCGTATTAAGGGAGGCCTGGGGACCTGGTCAGTGTTAGGAATTCTGTAACCTCACTTGACTCTCAAATGAAGCTTGTGTGACTGCTGCCAGACACGGTGAAGGAGCTTCTCTGTTCTCTCTGACCCTTCAAGATGGCCTTGTGCTCGCTGCTTACTGGCTTTCCTGGAGTTACCTAGCTCAGTTCAGTAATCCTTTAAAAATTACATTGTGATCTAAATAGTTACATTGTTGGTTTCTTATTTTTGCATGCAATTTTAATTAAAAGTTTATTTCCATTTGATGAACTCTTAATTCGGGTAATTGAGAATGCGTGATAAAGCCAATACGATTAACCTTTTTATTTAATTTATTTAATTTATTTATTTGACAGAGAGAGAGCAAGAGAGGGGGCACGAGCAGGGGGAGTGGGAGAGGGAGAAGCAGGCTTCCTGCGGAGCAGGGAGCCCAATGTGGGGCTCGATCCCAGGACCCTGGGATCGTGACCTGAGCCAAAGGCAGACGCTTAACGACTGAGCCACCCAGGCACCCCAAGTGTTGCCCTTATTTTTAAATAATTTTTCATTTCTATAAGTAAACTTTGAAGGAGAACATACAGAAAAGCACACAAATAAGTGAACTTGGAGAATTTTTATAAACTTAGAAGCCCCCCTGTGCCTCCTTCAAGTCATTATCCTCCCCTCCTCCTAGGGTAAAGAGTCTGCTGATTTTTTAACAGTATGGTGTGATTTTGCTGGAATTGGACTTTGTATAAATGGAGTTATACGCTGTGTACTCTTCTGTGTCTGGTTTCTTTGATCCATTGTTGTTTGAGATTTTGTATTGAGTGCAGTTGTAAACTGTTTTCATTGCTGAGAAGTATTCCATTATGTGGTATACCATCATGTATTAATTTATTGATGTTTATTTGTGTAGCTTATAATTTATGGCTGTTACAAATAATGCTGTATGAATGTTCTTGTGTCTGCCTCTGACTAATATATGTACACATTTCTATTATGTTAATACCAAGGAGTGGAAAGGTTGAGTTTTAGGGTATGTATTTATATTCTTTTGCTAGGGCTGCTGTAACAAATACCACAGACTGCGTGGCTTAACCAAAATAAATTTATTTTCCTGTAATTCTGGAAGCTGGAAGCTCAAGATCAAGGTGTTGGTGGGGTTGATTTGTTTAGAGACTTTTTTTTTAAGATTTTATTTATTTATTTGACAGAGAGAGAGAGTACAGCAGGGGGAGCGTCAGCGAGAGGGAGAAGCAGGCTCCCCGCCGAGCAGAGAGCCCGATGTGGGGCTCGATCCCAGGACCCTGGGACCACGACCTGAGCCGAAGGCAGATGCTTAACCGACTGAGCCACCCAGGTGCCCCTTGTTTGGAGACTTCTTAGCTTGTAGATGGGTGTCTTCTGGTGTCTTCACATGGTCTTTCCTCTATACCTGTCTGGGTCCTAATCTCTTCTTATAAGGACATCAGTCATATTGATTAGAGCTCACCCTCATGACCTCATTTAACCTCAGTCACATCTTTGAAGACCCTGTCTCCAAAGATCATCACATTTTGAGGTGTTGGGGGTTAGGACTTGAATATATGAATTTGGTGGGGATACACTTCATCCCGTGCCGATAGCTGTTACACTTTGGTAGATACTGTCAATTATCCAATTGTTGTACCAGCTTACACTCCCACCAGCAGTATTTGAGGGTTCCAAATATTCCACATCTTTGCTAACACTTGTCTTCTTTTTCATTTTTTTGCCCCTCTGCTAGGAACCTGTTTTTTTTATGGCCCCATTCAGTACCAGTGTAGGTAGTCCTTGAGGGAGTGGAGAAGTTGTTTCTGGAGCTGAGTGTGTTACAGTTTGAGACAATGTCATGTAAATGTTTTGTAAATCCGTTAGGGTTAGAAAAGCAGAATGGGGGCGCCTGGGTGGCTCAGTTGGTTAAGCGACTGCCTTCGGCTCAGGTCATGATCCTGGAGTCCCAGGATCAAGTCCCGCATCGGGCTCCCTGCTCAGCAGGGAGTCTGCTTTGCCCTCTGACCCTCCCCCCTCTCATGTGCTCTCTCATTCTCTCTCTCTCAAATAAATAAAATCTTTAAAAAAAAAGAAAAGAAAAGCAGAATGGTTTCAGTCTAGTGAGTGGTTAGTCCTCCATAGTTGCCCTTGTGGATTAGTTTTTGCATTTATAATCTGGATCCATTCCTGGTGGTGGAATTGGCCTAAAAGTATCATCTGTGGGCTATAAATCTAGCCATAATAAACAGTGCTTTCATTCAAATTCTTCTTTGATCTGCACTTGAGTTCTTAAAATATTGGATTCCTTCATACACATGTTAGAAATAGGCCTGTTTGCATGGTCTGACTGTCCCTTTAGATACTGGTGTTTGACCAGCAGCTTTCTGGCCGAGTGATCTTGAGCTTTTTTGTACATCTGCTCTAGACCTTAGTTTGGTTGGAATAATATTACATGATTTTACCCCTCCCCCACTCTAAACTCCTGGAGGGCAGGGATGAATCCTTCTAGGATGGATCTTGAGATACTACTCAGTAAACTTAAAATTTTTTTTTTTCCAGTTCTAACTTTGCATAGTAAGTTACTATTTGTAGCACATAAGTTATGCTTCTGGGCCAGTGATTAATATGTAGAGCTTTCCTGAATGCTAAACTGTGTTCTGTGTTCATTTGACAGATTTTTATTGTCTGGTATAAGAAAATACTGCTGGCAGCTGTGGGGAGTATAAAATAAAGATCACTGGAGGTTTAGGAATAATTGTAAAAACAAGGCGGATAAGAGTCATAAAAACAGCTTAAAGAAAATGCTAGAGGTGTGGAGTGGAGTTGTGGTATGGAGGCAAGACTGGGGAAACCCATTATAGTTGGAGGGAATGGCATAAGCAAATGAATGGAGGTAGGGAAATGCTAAGGCAGATGGAGTAGCTGCAGCATCTCCAAATTGGGAATGACCGTATATGTATGGGGGCCAGGTGGAGTGGGGGAGGGGAGGCACTCAAGTGCCTTCTTGAAGGGTTTATGTTTAACAAAGTGATACTTCACTAGATAAAGCTAGGATAGGACATAATCCTCTCACTTGAACCTCACGACCCTATTGAGTAAGGCAGGTGGTACCCCAGTTATGAATAAGGAATGACTTTGATGTTATAATTTACCTAGAGAAACACATATTGAGAGATTAGTGGGGCTGGGACTCAAATACAAATGTGTTTAAGCCTTCAAAGAGGTCCTTCCTCAGAAGTGTCTTTAACATGGATTAAAAGGAGTTGGCTTGGGACGGATGGGATGGAGAAAAAACAGTTTGTGGTTTTACTCTTTAGCCAGCCAGCCCATTGTGGGCCTCTCTTATCACTTTATGGACAATCTATTTTACTGGGTAAATGCTTGAGATAACCTACAGTTACTAGCAAAAGCTTTGAGCTATTGAGAATAGTTCTATATAACTGTTATACTAGCTCTCTGCGTTCCAGTCTGTTTCACCATAAAAGAAAAAAAAAAGTCACCATCATCCAGGTCCCTAGCTAAAGACTCAGCTTTGGTTTGGTACCTGCCTTAGCTTGAGAGCAGTGGGGTGCATTATAGTCAAGAATCTATTGGGCTGGACTGCAAAGTCCTCAACAGGAATTGCTTTCCCAGGAACTTGCCTCTTTGTAAAAGTTGATTTAGTTCCCCCCCCCCCCCCCCCCCCCCCATCACTGATACATGGAACAAAGTGTATATATAATCAGTCTCTTATGGAGATCAGCTGTTACCTTGTTTAAGCTTCACTTCAGAGTTCAATCCAAGCAGCTGATGAGTTGTGACTGTCTCTTTCCAGATAAGGAAATGACCCAAAAGGAAGTGCTCAGTATTGGAACTGGCGTTTCATATTCCAAGTTTATCAGATGTTTTTTTAACCCTAATAGCGGTGAGAAAAATAACATCTTATCTGGAAGATCAGCCTATGTAAATTTTATTGTTCCGTTTTACTTAGGGTTTTTTTTTAAAAGAAGGATGCTTTGGGGCGCCTGGGTGGCTCAGTTGGTTAAGCGTCTGCCATCAGCTCAGGTCATGATCCCGGGGTCCTGGGATCGAGCCCCACATCGGGCTCCCTGCTCCGTGGAGAGCCTGCTTCCCTCTTCCACCCCCGTCCCCGCTTGTGTTCTCACTTGCTATCTCTCTCTCTCAAACAAATAAATAAATCTTTAAAATAAAAATTAAAAAATGAAAGATGTTTTGATTATTCTGTTTCTTTTGAAATATAAGTTTTCAGGTAGTCAGTTTTCCAGCAATACGAGACTGAATAGGCTAGGTTACTCTGCAGCAACAAATCACCTCAAAATGGTTGAAAGCAACATAGGTTTATTTTCTGCTCATGCAGCATGTGCAGCATGAGTTTTCCAGGGGCTCTGCATCATTCCTACTTCAGTTGAAGGAGCAGCCACGATATGGAATATTGCTGGGTGTCTTGGCAAAGTGAAAAAGAACTACTGGAGGGTCTTTCTCCTGCAGTTAAATGTTCCAGCCCAGGATGACACGTCACTTCGGCTTACAGCTCACTGGCCAGAATGAGTCACACCATACAAGAAACTAAGGAGTGTGATTCTACCGTGGACCTGGAAAGCACAGAGTTGGAAATATTTGGGAAATAGTACCAGTTTTACAGTGGCTTGCTGTAGTAATAGCTGTTGGGGAATGAATGGCTCACTTGTAGATTGTTGTTCCCATCAACTGGCAGTTTAAATGCAGAAAAGGATACCAAGTTGCCTTATTCACAGATCACCTTTTTATCCTAAGAAATCTTTCTCTTTTTTTTGTAGAAATTTATTTCTTTTAAATGACGTGTGACAATCTCAATTTAAGTGCCTCGAAGTACCCTTTGCAGAAGTAGGTGTGAAAGAAACAATTTGAATCTGAGTGAGCGTTCCCTTGCCTTCCGTGTTTTCAGTGTTGGAAACCTATAGACTTACGAGCTGTCTTTTAACTGATTTCTCACCCTCCCACCCCTTGTCCCCCTTGGAAGGTGCTATCAGATAGTCTTAAAAATACTCCTTAGGTCCTCTTCCTTCCCTGCCTGCAGAACCCCTGGTTTTCCATTGCCCTTGGTTATGTCCCTCCACAAACCGCCTCCGGCTTGTCTTCCTGGTTTTGTCCTTTCTCTGATGCACACCCTGTATTGTTTTACTTACCCGTTCCATACCACACTTTGTTCCCTGTTTCCTTAAGCTTGGTTCCTGCCACTTCCCTTCATTTCTGGGTTCTGTCTTTTGGCATCCTGCCTGGCTCAGGTACCACCAGCTCCATTTTTAAAGCTGTTTGTGGCCGCTTCAGCCCATACCATTCTCAGCTTTCACTAAATGCCTATGACTGGTATTTCGTATATGTGTCTTACACACATTTTATATATGTGTCTTGCCTACTCTAGGAGAGGGGCTTCAGGGTAGATACTAAACTAATTTATCTGTTTTCCCTAATCATTTGGAAGAAAGAACTGAAAATATATTCTCCAGGTGGCTTGTGTGTGTGTGTGTGTGTGTGTTCTCATCTGTTGTGTTCTCTGGCTGAAAAAAAGAAATACCTGTAAATTCTTCACGTTGTTTGTTTGAAATCAGTAGGCCAGAAGCTGTAGGACTGGGAGACTTCCTTAAGCAGGGCCACAGCATGATTCTTAAGTAAGTTAACTAAGCTTCCGTTTCCACTTCTGAAAGATGAGAGTAGCGGATTGGCTGTCCTCAAGATCCTTTCATATTTTGGCTTTCTTTGGCTCTTGATCATACTGCAGTGGCTTTTGCAATATCCCAACTGTCAAGATGACACCATCAGAAACTTTGAAGACCCTTTAAGCCATTTCAGAAGCTATCACCCACAAGGAGCCCTGCTCATTCACTTTGAGGGGCAAAAGTAACCTCACCATAGCTGGTTAGATTTTTCTTTTTTTTAAGATATTTTTAAAATTTATTTGTCAGAGAGAGCGTGAGCACGAGCACAAGCACAAGTAGGGAGAGTGACAGGCAGAGGGAGAAGCAAGCTCCCGGCTGAGCCAAGGAGCCCAATGCCGGACTCGATCCCAGGACCCTGGGATCATGACCTGAGCCGAAGGCAGATGCTTAACCAACTGAGCCACCCAGGAATCCCTAGGTGGTTAGATTTTTTCTAAAATGGACTTGTTTCTAAATTACAGAAGCAAGTGAATAGTTCTCTATCACACTTCTGGATAATTTGGTGGCTATACTTCCAAACTTACATGTTTATATTTAAATGGGATGATACAGTACACACTCTTCTGTAACTTGCTTTTTAAAATTTTTCTGTATGTACTGCACACCTTTCCTTGTCAGTACATACTGTTTTTTTTTTTAAAGATTGATTTATATGAGAGAGAGAGAGACAGATCATGTGCGTGCGTGTGCAAGTGTGTGTGGGGGGGTGGGCAGAGGGAGAGGGAGAGAGAATCTCAAGCAGACTGCACTGAGCGCAGAGCCCAGTGCAAGGCTCGATCTGATGACCCTAAGATCATGACCTGAGCCAAAACCAAGAGTCAGATGCTTAACCAACTGTGCCACCCAGGCGCCCCCAGTACATACTCTTTTTTAATAGCTGTATAATATTGCATTTACCAAGTTTAACCATCTTCTAAATGAGTGTTTCAGTTACTTCCAACTTTTCTCTTTAAGAAAATTATTTAAGGGGCTCCTGGCTGGCTCAGTCAATGGAGCATGTGACTCTTGATCTCGGGGTTGTGAGTTAGAGCCCCACATTGGGTCTAGAGATTACTTAAAAATAAAATCTTTTTTTTTTTTTTTAAAGACAGCTATTTAATAGTTATCTTCATCCACTTGTTTGATCACTTCCTTAAAGTATAGTTGTTATTCATACTTAAAATTTGGTATTCATTACCATACTGCCTCCAAAAAGTTTGTGTACTTAACATTTGTAGCTTGAGAATTCTATTTATATAGTTGCCGATTGTCAATTTTCTTAATGGTTGCCAGTTTAACTAGTGGGAAAAATTTAAATGATACCTTATTTCCATTTTATTGATGAGTAGATTAAGTTTTTTTAAAAATATTAGCCATTTATTTATTTTTCTTCTGTGAATTGATTGTTTTCTCTAACGCCCAAGTGAGGCGGGTTGTTTGTTTTAACCTAAACTTTTTTTTTTTAAAGATTTATTTATTTATTTGAGAGAGCGAGAATGAGAGAGAGTACATGAGAGGGGGGAGGGTCAGAGGGAGAAGCAGGCTCCTCGCTGAGCAGGGAGCCCGATGCGGGACTCGATCCCGGGACTCCAGGATCATGACCTGAGCCGAAGGCAGTCGCTTAACCAACTGAGCCACCCAGGCGCCCAACCTAAACTTTTTGTATAGCAAGAATATTGACCCTTTTTCATGTTGTAAACATTCCAGGCTGTTTCTCATGGCTGGGTTTGGTTAATGGTGTGTTTTTGTAGTAAAGAAACTTTCCTGTAGTCAGTATCGTCGATTTGTTTTGGTTTTGGGGTTTCATGTTATTATATTAGGCCTTCTCTATCCTAACAAATAAAAACAATGTTTTTCCCTAGTACTTAGCATATTGGAATTCTTATGTATGATGCAATATGACATCAGAATCTTTCCAAATATACGGTTGTGCCAGTATTTTGTTATATTGTCATCCTTTTCTCACTGACTAGAAATCTTTTTATCACACACTAATTACCCACCTACATGTATCTTTTTTAATTCATCTGATCCATTCTTTGTCTCTGGGACAGTACCACTGTCTTATTTGCTTCTGCTTCATAATATATTTTGATAAGTTCAGCAGTTTTCCATCTTTCACAGAACTCTGTCAGAGTTAGGCTCAGAATATGTTTGCTTCTGATTAAATCGGTTTTCTTTCTACTCCCTTGTCCTGGTCCTTTAATCAGTTTGGCAGTTTCATCCATCAAGAAATTTAGAAGAAGCTTTTTCTAAGGTGCCCTGGCAGAGAGAGGCAGCTAAATTCTCTCCCCTATGTCTGGGACAAATACTGTGTAATTTCTCATATAGTCAGTAGGTTTTATTGAGCACCACTACATCCCAAGCCTTGTGCAAGGTAGTAGCTCTACAAACAGTAGAAAACCTGCTTTCTGACCCCCAAGGAGCCTTGGGTTTGATAGGGCAGTGGTACATATCTTTCAGTCCTTGTAACCCAACTGCCTTAGGTGATGGATTGAAAAAAGACTTTGGAAAGCAAGTATTAGGTTTTAAATTATATTCATGAAGTTTTTATGCATTTCATGTTTTGCCTTCTGTGGTCATTTCTTGCAGTATTTGAACACACACAGTTCATAATCTACACTCTAGATGGATTTTTTTTTTTTTACCAACTTTTCTTGTTTAACTTTGACAAATTAGATTTCTTTGTCACTCCTCTTGGAGGGTTGTAATAGCAGATTCCATACGAGTGTCCCAGACTTGGCATGAGCTAAAAATGTTTTTTTTTTCTTTTTACTAATTAATTGTAACAAATAAGAAGGGAGTTGGGGCGCCTGGGTGGCTCAGTCATTAAGCGTCTGCCTTTGGCTCAGGTCATGATCCCAGGGTCCTGGGATTGAGCCCCGCATCAGGCTCCCTGCTCTGCGGGAAGCCTGCCTCTCCCTCTCCCACTCCCCCTGCTTGTGTTCCCTCTTGCTGTATCTCTCTCTCTCAAATAAATAAATAAAATCTTTAAAAAAAAAAAAAAGGGAGTTAATTAATTTTTACAGATAAAGAGTAGACCATTGGGCCAGTCTTTATTTTCAGGGCTGTTGAAAAAATGTTAGCAGTTTGAATTGGGAGAAACGATTGTGTTTTATTTATTTATTTATTTTTTTTTTAAAGATTTTATTTATTTTGAGAGAGAGAGAGAATGAGAGAGAGAGCACATGAGAGGGGGGAGGGTCAGAGGGAGAAGCAGACTCCCCGCCGAGCAGGGAGCCCAATGCGGGACTCGATTCCAGGACTCCAGGATCATGACCTGAGCCGAAGGCAGTCGCTCAACCGACTGAGCCACCCAGGCGCCCGAAACGATTGTGTTTTAGACAGGAAAAAGTACACTTGGTCAGCGGGTTCTTCCTTTTTTCCCCCTTGCTTATTTTCTAAAGTTGTAGCTAATCATTTCTGCATGACAACAATATGAAATCCTGTCTACATGTGACTGGATTTCATCTGCCACCTGCCCCTGCCAAATCGACGTCTTCTGTGGCTTGCAGTTCTGTGTGCCCATAAAGTAATCTGGAGATAAAGAGCATCCGTGATCTACTTGGGGGAGAGAAAGGTGTGCTGTTTCTGTGAAGGGTGGAACCTTGTGGCCAGACTTAGCCCACTGGAGAGGTGAGGCAGTAGCAAGATTCCCCTTGTGAGTTTGGGAAGGGGGGTGGGAGAGGAGTGAGGAGGAGCTCATGTTGGTCAGCCTTGTAAGGTACGCCCTCCCTAGACAGATGGTGTATACAGTTAGTGAGTAACTTCACCTCTGGTTGTTCACGGTCCAAAATCAAACAGTGCATGTCAGAATCTGAGGAGTTGGTTTTTCTGCTTCCCACTGCTGTGGTAGAGAACAGGTTCCACCCTTGGTGACAGGGAAAGTGGAATGTAGTCATTCAGACATGCAAGCATCCAAAGGATGCTTTGTACCGGGTGCTATGCTAGGGAAATGCCAAAGGAGGAAGATAGTTCCTGTTCTGGAGGAATTTTTCTTTCTGACTGTGTGACACATGAGGAGCCACCCACAAAAGGGGATAATGAAGTGTGAAAAACATTTGATAGTAGGCTTCTGGACAGGTGTTCAGTTTTTGGATGTGAAGAGGTAATGATAAATTTCATATATCTAATTGTACAGAAGGAAACCTTGAAAACAAATATTTTCCTACCTTAATCCCTCCTACTTTAGAGACAGTGAACCCTATAAAGTTGCTTGGTTTTGACCTACAGAAATGACGTTTTCATAGGTTTCAACCTAATAGACACAAATGGGAGCCTATCTTGTTCTGTACCCTACCTTAAAAACTAACTACATTTTAGAATGTTCACTCATAATACATGTAAGTCTGCCTGTGTGCGTTTATGTGTTTTGAATATACATTGTGAAGCAGGGGCAGAACTCTTTTCACCACTTGGGTTTTCTTGGCTGCGAGAGATGCATCAAGGAAAGGAGAGAAGTGGACCCATGACCTTCCCAGTATGTTAATGTGGCAGAACCTGGAAGTAGGGCGTCTAGATTCTTGGCAGCAATTGATTTGAGTTGATAGATTTGAGAGGATGGTAGGCCTTGAAAATGAGGAGGAAAAATTGGGACTGAATACAGTAAGAAAGCTGGCGTGGTATACACTACTACTCTGTGTGGCAGGCTTTGTGTTTTCCGGGTATGTTACTACTCAAGAGCCCAGGTAGGAAGTACTATATGATGTGGCTAAAGACAAACAGATTTGTGGTACTCTCATTTTCATATTAACCACATTTCATAATCTGCCCGTATTTACATATTTGAAAGGAAAATGACAAAATATGTGGTACATTATTCTAGTTGCAAGGATTTACAACTAAAATAGCGTGGGTAGAGGCACCTGGGTGGCTCAGTTGTTAAGTGCCTGCCTTCAGCTCAGGTCATGATCTCAGGGTCCTGGGATCGAGCCCCCCATCGGGCTCCCTGCTCCGTTGGAAGCCTGCTTCTCCCTCTCCCACTCCCCTTGCTTCTGTTCCCTCTCTCACTGTTTCTCTCTCTCTCTGTCAAATAAATAACATCTTAAAAAAATAATAAAATAGCATGGGTAGGATATGCGCAAGCCTGGTCTAAGATGGTGACTATGGCTCGAAAAGCAGGGACACCTATTTGACAGGTTTTGCACAGATAGGGGTAGGCATGGGCAAGCACAGCAACGACGGTGAAAAAGGAAATAGAGCTAACTGCTCCTGAAAAAATAGGATTAACCATTAACCAAAGATGCATGGGCAGTGCTGGCATGGTGTGGTACCCTGATTTGTATCCATTTCTGGTGATACTGAATATAAGTTCCCAACTTCCCCTATTGCTCCTAACCAATGATTATGTCATATTCATAGTGAACTCATTCATATTCACAGCTATTGACAAGTTAATTGTGAGGTAGTTTGGCTGTTTTTGGAGGGAGAATTTGTTTGGTGGGAATTGCTGACTGTTAGAACATTAATTTCCCAGACATTATAACTCCAAGCTTATCCTGCTGATACAAATTTATTGCTTCAAAAAGGCATTTTTTTTAAGATTTTATTTATTGGAGAGAGAGAGAGCAGGGAGAAGAGCAGTGGGAGAGGAATAAGCAGACTCTGCTGAGTGTGGAGCCCAACATGGGGCCCAAGATCATGACCTGGGCTGAAATCAAGAGTCGGATGCCCGGGGCACCTGAGTGGCTCATTTAGTTAAGCATCAGCCTTCGGTTCAGGGGTTCAGGTCATGATCCCAGGACCCTGGGATCTAGCCCTGCATCCCATCTGGCTCCCTACTCAGCAGGGAGCCTGCTTCTCCCTCTCCCTCTGCCTGCCACTCCCCTTGCTTGTCCCCTCCCTCTCTCTGTCAAATGTATAAATAAAATCTTTAAAAAAAAGAGTCGGATGCCCAGCTGGCTGAGCTACCCAGGCGCTCCCCCAAAAGACATGTTTTAGAGAGAGAAGGCTTCTGGAGTGAGAGCTAAGTACTTTAGCTGTATGGAGCATTCTTTGTATCCTTTCTTACATATGCTTCCAGAAAGATGCTTCTCTTAAGACAAAGGAAGCTAAATATTTTAGCAAATCTTCAAGTCCCTAATGTGTTCTGAGCACAGAGTTAGAAGTATTAACTCCAGCTGTACCTTCAGAGCACTGGACAGTTGTACCTAGAATAAAGACTTCCGAAGTAAATTCTATGCCATGCTCCCATCAGCCACCTCTTAATACTACATATCACTTCTAGTATTTTGAACAGTACTTAAACCCAGGAGCCACTAGTTTGGTATTTTAAGTCTGTGCTATTAGATTATCTTTGTCTTCTGCCACATATCAGTTCCTTTCCTGTGGTGGTCCTCTGTGGTTACAAGAGATTTAAGAAAGATGTTACATTTAAGGAGGGAATGACTCATCCTGATCCTTTACCAAAACTAGAAAAAAAATCATACTTAGGTCAAAAAAAAAAAAAATGCATGTACCTGGCATTTTCTGCTGAGAGAATTAGCAGTGATTCAAGAGCTTGAATGAGTTTGGTCAAGGTCTGAAAATTGGACTGGTTCACTGATAATTTAAATTAATTAAAAGACTATAGACTGCAGTGATATCACACAAAATGATTGAGTGGGAAGCTTTAGAGGTCAGTCCCTCTACCAAGTCAGCCACTGACCTTGAAAGAATATTTGGAATCAACTATCTTGGAACTCTGGAACCCGATTGGGTGGAGGTGTGCTTCATGAAGGGATAGACTCCTGATCTTTCATAAGTGATTGCTGTGCTCACAAATGGACAATTCCTGCTCTCAGCAAACAACAATCCGCAATCCCTGAGGAACAGGAGAGTGAGATTTCCTGGTATCCAATGTGAGAATACCACATTATAATACTCAGAATGTTCATTTCTCACACAAGAAAAAAATATGAAACATATAAAGAAACAGGAAGGTGTGGCCCATTCACAGGAAAAAAAGGAATTGGACAGAAACCATCTCAGAGGAAGCTTAGACATTGAAATTATAAGTTAAAGACATTAAATCAGGGCGCCTGGGTGGCTGAGCGTCCAACTCTTGATTTCGGCTCAGGTCATTATCCTGGGGTTGTGGGATCGAGACCGATTGTGGGCTCCGTACTCAGCAAGGAATCTGCTTCTCTCTCTCTCCCTTACCCCCTCCTTGCTTGCCCGTGCTTTCTCTCTCTCTCATTTATAAAATAAATAAACCTTGTTTAAAAAAAAAAAAAAAGACTTTAAGTCAACTGTGTTAAATATACTCAATGAGCTAAAGGAAATCATGGACAAGGAAATAAAGGCAATTGAGAATACAATGTCTGCACAAAATGAGACCATCAAGAAAGAAATTATAAAAAGGGAACAAATTCTGGAGCAGAAAAAAGTACAGTAACTGAAATGAAAATTTTTTTTAAGATTTATTTATTTATTTTAGAGAGGGAGAGAGAATCTCATGCAGACTCCCTGCTGAGCAGGGAGCCCAACGCAGGGCTCCATCTCACAACCCTGAGATCATGACCTGAGCCAAAATCAAGAGTCAGACACACAACCGACTGAGCCACCCAGGCACCCCTGAAATGAAATTTATTAGAAGGGTTTAGCAGCAGATGTGAGCAGACAGAAGAAAAGATCAGCAAGCTGAAGGTAAGACCATCAAAATTATTCAGCCTGAGGAACAGAAAGAGAAAATTATGAAAAATGAACACAGCCTGAGGGATCTGCAGGACATCATCAAGCATGCCAAATACACTTCATAGGAGCTCCAGGAGGAGAATATATAGAGAGGAACAAAACGTTTGTGAAAATCTAATCTCCAGAAACTTCCAGAATTTAATGAATTTACACATCTAAGAAGCTTAATGATCTCCAAGGAGGATAAACTCAAGAAATCTGTGCCAAGACACATTACAGTCAAGTTGTAACTTGAATTTGCAAAGCAACAAGAACTTGAAAGCAAGAGAATCAACTTGTCATATATAAGGGATACTAAATAAGATTTTAACAGTTGATTTCTCATCAGAAATCATGGATGCCAGGGGCACCTAGGTGGCTCAGTCATGTAGTGTCTGCCTTTGGTTCAGGTCATGATCCTGGGGTCCTGGGATCGAGGCCCATGTCGGGCTCCCTGTTCAGTGGGGAGTCTGCTTCTCCCTCTCCCTCTACCCCTCCACCCCACTCAGGCTGTTTCTCTCTTTCTCAAATAAATAAAATCTTTTTTAAAAAAGAAAGAAATCATGGGTGCCAGAAGACAGTAAAGATGATGTTTTTTAAAGTCCTGAAAGGGGGGAAAAAACCTTACCAATTAAGACTTCTATATCTGGCAGAACTATCCTTCAAGAATGAAGGAGAAATTAAGGTATTTCCAGATGAACAAAAGTTGAGGGTATTCATTACTGGTACTCCTGCACCACGGGAAATGCTAAAGGGAGTTCTTCAGTCTGAAGTGAAAAGACAGTAGATACTAACTCAAAGCCGTAAGAAGAATACTGGTGTAGGTAACTATAAAAGCCAGTATTCTCTTTTGTTTTGTCCTTTTTTAAAAATATATGATTTAAAAGACAGAAACACGTGGGCCCCTTGGTGGCTCAGTCGGTTAAGTGTCTCCCTACTGGCTCAGGTCATGATCTCAGAGTCCTGGGATGGAGCCCTGCACCGGGCTCCCTGCTCAGTGAGGAATCTGCTTCTTCCTCTACCTCTGCCCCTCCCCACCACTTGTGCTTTCTCTCTCTCTCTCTCTCTCTCTCTCTCAAATAAATAAGTAAAATCTTTTTTGAATAAATGACAGAAACATGAAAGTTATAAGTTGTCATAACAGGCACACATGTATATAGATGTAATCTATGATAATAACAATGTAAAGGAGAAAGGACAGAATAGAACAGAGTGTAAACTGTTGAAACTAAATTGATATTATTTAAATTAGGTTATTATAAATTTAAGATGTTAATTGTAATCCCCAAGGTAACCACTAAGAAAATAATTAATATACAGAAGAGGAAAGAAGAGAGAACCAAAATGATACAGAAAAATTACATTAGGGGCGCCTGGGTGGCTCCAGACAGTTAAGCGTCTGCCATCAGCTCAGGTCATGATCTCAGGGTCCTGAGATCGAGGCCCATGTCCAGCTCCTTGCTTAGCAGGGAGTCTCCTTCTCCCTCTCCCTCTGCTCCTCTCCCCGCTTGCGCGCTTTCTCTCAGATAAAATCTTTTTTTAAAATTATATTAAAAATTCAACTAAATACAAAAAATATCAGTAAATGAAGAACTGAACAATGGAAAAATAGATATACAGAAAACGAATGGTACATGGTGGAAGTAAATCTTTCTTTATCAATAATAACCAAGTCCTCTTCCCCAAGTATCTTGCAGACACAGCATGTACTTCTTACGTTGCTCCCATCTGCAGCTGTTTGTGCCTAGTCTCTAGCTGACCTGTACTGTGTTGTCAGGCTTGCTGGAGCTCAGCATCTTCTTTCTCTTCATTTAAAATTCAGGAAGTACAGCTCGACCTCCCCCATGGTCTTTGATTTGATTTCTGCCTTGGCCATTCACCATGAGAGATTAAATTGGCCTCTATTTTGTTTGCCTTAGAGGCAATGTCTTAGAGGGCGCCTGGGTGGCTCAGTTGGTTAGGCGACTGCCTTCAGCTCAGGTCATGATCCTGGAGTCCCGGGATCGAGTCCTGCATCGGGCTCGGAGTCTACTTCTCCCTCTGACCCTCCCCCTCTCATGTGCTTTCTCTCTCTCATTCTCTCTCTCTCAAATAAATAAATAAAATCTTTAAAAAAAAAAAAAAGTGTCTTAGAATAAAGTTGAGGAACCTGCCAGCTGTTGCTGTTGGCCCTGGCTGTGACCTGAAGGAGAGGTTTGGGTTGTACCATCAGGCTGCGTGGTTTGCAGAGGGTTTCCTTTTAAGGACAAACGTTGAGGACAGTTGGTTCCCTCTGGTGCTGTGCTACTGCTGCTGGTGCTGGGGGTGGAGGAGGCCCCAGGGCCACTGCTAGGGGGCTGAGCTGGGGATGGTGGTCCTTGACTCCAGACGGGGTGTGGGGGACTGGCAGGCACTGTGGCCTTCTACTGTGAGTTCTGGTGCTCCTAGGTGGAAATAGCAGGCTTGCTGCAGGTATTTTTTACTGCCTTGTCAAGACACCTGATGAACCTTCTAGGTTGGGGAAAGAATGCAACTGTTAGGGTTAGCAGAAGGGGAGGAGGGGCTTATTATGATGGGGGTGGCCCTTCACCTTGGGTTTCTTGAGCTTGGGATCACTTAGGTGGCCATCACACTCTCGTACCTCCATGCTGTTCATGAGTCCTGGATCTGGTCCCACCCATAGCCCATGTTCATCATTACTTTTGTCACCCCGGGGGTCCTTGTTGTCATGAGGCACTCTGTAAGATGTGAGTTTCTCTTCCTGACCCATATTTATCCTTGGATCCCTCATAATATTTTCTTTCTTTCTTTTTTTTTTTTTTTTAAAGATTTTATTTATTTATTCATGAGAGACAGAGAGAGAGAGGCAGAGGGAGAAGCAGGCTCCCAAGGAGCAGGGATCCCGATGCGGGACTCGATCCCAGGACGCTGGGATCATGACCTGAGCCGAAGGCAGACGCTTAACCATCTGAGCCACCCAGGCGCCCCCCTCATAATATTTTCTAATGTTCCTCTATCACTGCAGTTGAGGGTCATCAGTTTTCTCAAGATTTTCACATTCAAGAGATAAAGAACATTGGAATGTGGTATTGCCCCCTTAGGATCTGCTTCTGTAGCTCCCTGAAGTCCTCTCCCACAAAAGGCAGGGACACCAGTGACCATAGTGACAGAATGATTACCATGCTTCACACATCCACCATAGTGGATCATTGTATTTGGGGGGTGGGGGCAGAGGGAGAGAGAAAGAGAATCTTAAGCAGGCTCTATGCTGGGCGATGTGGGGCTCGATCTTAAAACCCTGAGATCATGACCTGAGCTGAAATCAAGAGTTGGACACTTAACCAACTGAGCCCCGCAAGTGACCTTGGATCATTGTACTTTTGGCACAGGAAGGGTTCTGGGGTAGTATAAGGGAGGCCGTTACAGTAGGTGTTCTGCTTATGGCCAGTGGGGAACTCATTGCTGAGGCCAAAGTTTGCAGTTTTTACATTCAGCTGAGTGTCACAAAGAAGGTTCTCTGGCTTCAGGTCCCTGTGGATGATACCATTCTGGTGGCACTACTGCACAGTGGATACTAGCTGCTGGAATTTGCCTCTGGCCTCTTTCTCTGTCATGTGGCCATGGTCCATTGTAAATAAACATGTCTCCTCCACTAACGTACTCTAAGACAAGGAATAGTGCTTCCTCAGTGTCAGTCACCTCAACTTTACAGTATTGGTGTGATTCAAGGCCTTTGTGCTGTGTGCGTCTTAGAAAAGTCCCTGGAAACTGGAGGAGCTCTGCTGACTGTTCTTAGTGACCTTCACAGCCTCTGTCCCAGTCAAGATGTGCTGGGCTAACCTCACCACTGGCAGTTACCCTGGCCAGTGGTCTCAAGGAGCTCGTAATTGTAGATAGGGGTGATTTGTTAGCAGAGATGGCTGCAAGGCCGTGCTGCATGGTGATCTGCTAACTGTACTAACTGGCGATACTAATTGTGCTAACAACACTAATGATATAAAATAATAATTACGCTTACTAACTATGCTAATAAAAGAATAAAAATGAGAAAAGACAATGAAGAAAAATAAGGTAGAACAAAGAAAAATAAGAAAAAGAAAGAAGATGGAAAGAAAAAAAGGAGTAAACCTGTCCAGTTACTAAAGTCCATCAGGTCACCAGAAATCAGCTTTCTGAGCTATAAAGACCAAAAACCTAGGCCTAGACAGGGGCCCAAATGGGTCTTTGTAATTCCATCACAGTGGTGCAGGGCAAGAAATGGGCTGATAATGGCTGGGGATAATCTACAATGGTTTTCTTGCTTTTTTTTTTTTTTTTTTTAAGATTTATTTATTTATTTGAGAGAGAGGGTGGGGAGAGAGGGAGAAAAGAGAATTTGAAGCAGACTCCCTGCTGAGCAGGGAGCCCAATGCAGGGCTCAGTCTCACAACCCTGAGATCATGACCTGAGCTGAAATTAAGAGTCAGATGCTTAACTGACTGAGCCACCCAGTCAGGTTTTTTTTTTTTTCCTTAAAAGATTCCAAAGAGCTTTTTGTTTAGGTGGATCATTATTAGAGAGTAATATTTACTTTATTGAAAATTAAAATGTGTAGTGCTTCAGTGGGCTTTTTCTTTTCTAGTTTGGAAATCTGTAATAATTTCTGGCTTTAAAGACCTCAGTGTTTACACTTAAAATATCATTTCATTTTGCTTAAACTCTGGTCTCAAAATGATGATACAACTCTGTTAGCATCACAGTACTATAGGAAAGGGTTTTGTTGCATACAACACAATAAGGTACCTTATTAATATCTGTAAAACTGAGGGGTAATGACAAAGAAAATAGCTATAGAATACACACAGAAGGAAATGAGAAGGGAGTTAAAATGTTTTACTGCAAAAAAAATCAGCTGAACACAGAAGATGTGCAGAACAATCAAAAAGCTATTAAGGCCTATAGAACACAAACACCAAAGTGACAGAAATAAGTCCTTCCTTATCAGTACTTTCTTTAAATATAAACGCATTAAACTCCAAAAAGATTGGCAGATTGGATAGAAAAACCTGATCCAACTGTTTATTTACAAGAGACTCGGTTTAGATCCAAAGACACAAAAAATTTGAATATGAAAGAGTGGGAAAAGATAATTCACATAAATAGTAACCAAAAGAGAGCTGGGGTGGCTGTACTGAAATGAGTCAAGATAAATTTTTTTTTAAGATTTTATTTCTTTATTTGTCAGAAAGAGAGCACAAGCAGGGGGAGCAGAAGGAGAGGGAGAAGCAGACTCCCCGCTGAGCAGGGAGCCTGATGTGGGCCTGGATCCCAGGATCCCAAGATCATGACCTGAGCCGAAGGCAGACAGATGCTTAACCGACTGAGCTCACCCAGGTGCCCCTCAAGATAGATTTTTTTTTTTAAGATTTTATTTATTCATTTGAGACACAGAGATAGAGAGAGAGAGAGAAAGCATGAGCAGGGAGAGAGGCAGAGGGAGAAGCAGGCTCCTCGCTGAGCCAGGAGCCCGATGTGGGGCTCGATCCCAGGACCCTGGGATCGTGACCTGAGCCCAAGGCAGACGCTTAACCATCTGAGCCACCCAGGCGCCCCGAGATAGATTTTAAATAAAAAAAATTTACAAGAGACAAAGAAGAACATATGTTAATAAAAGGTTCAGTACAGCAAGAAGATAAAATAATGGTAAACATTTATTACATCTGATGACAGGTCATCAAATTATATGACGCAGCCCTTCCCTTTTGTGGCCATCACTGAAGCGCCAGTGGCCAAAATGAAGTTCAGTCCCTTTGTGACTTCTGACCGGAGCAAGAACCATAAGCAGCATTTCAGTGCGCCTTCCCAAAAAATTTGCAAGAAGAGCATGTCTTCCCCTCTTTCCAAAGAGCTGGGACAGAAGTAAAACGTTCATTCCATGCCCATCCGAAAGGTTGATGAATTGCAGGTTGTGCGAGGACACTACAAAGGTCAGCAAATTGGCAAAGTAGCCCAGGTTTACAGGAAGAAGTATGTTATCTACATTGAATGAGTAGCGAGAGAAGGCGAGAGAAGGCGAATGGCACAGCTGTCCATGTGGACATTCACTTTAGCAAGGTGGTTATCACTAGACTAAAACTGGACAAAGACTGCCAAAAGATCCTTGAACATGAAGCCAAATCTTGCCAAGTAGGAAAAGAAAAGGGCATATATAAGGAAGAAAGAATTGAGAAGATGCAGGAGTAATCTTATATGCAACTTTAAATACAAACTGTTAAGGGGCGCCTGGGTGGCTGAGTCGATTAAGCGTCTGACTCTGGCTCGGGTCATGATTCCAGGGTCCTGGGAGCCTGCTTCTCCCTCTCTCTCTACCGCTCCCCCTGCTTATGCTCTCTCTCTGTCTGTCAAGTAAATAAAATCTTTTTTAAAAAACAAAAACTGGAAAAAAAAATAAAATAAAATAAAAAATAAAAAAACAAAAACTGTTAAAATGAAAAAAAATTATATGAAGCAAAAATTGACAAAACTGAAGGGAGAAATAGGTAATTTCACAATGATATTCAAGAGTGGGTAGAACCAGAGAACAGAGAAGTGAGGAAATAGAGAACTTGAACAACAGTAACCCAACCAGATCTAACAGACACAGGACACCACCCAACAACAGTGCATGCATTCTTCTCAAGTGTACATGGGACCTTCTCTAGGACACACCTGGTGTTAGGCCACAATTTAAGGCTTGGTGGCAAGATAGATATCATACAAATTTCTCTTCTGACCACAATGAGATGAAGTTAGAAATCAGTAACAGGAGGAAAACTGGAAAATTCACAAATCTGTGGGTGTTAAACAACACACTCTTAAAGAACCAGTGGGCCAAAAATGAAATCACAAGGGAAATTTTTAAATACTTAAGAGATGAATAAAATGAAAACACAATATACTAAAACTTATGCGACACAGCAAAGCACTGCTAAGGGGGAAATTCATGGTGATAAATGCTAACATTAAAAAAAGAAAGGAAACCTCTCTTTCAAGATTTTATTTATGTATTTGAGAAGGAACACACACAAGCGCGGGGGTGGGGGCCGGTGGTCCGCAGAGGGGGAGGAGTGGGAGAGAATCTCAAGCAGACCCTGGACTGAGCACAGAGCCCCATTCAGGGCTCAGTCTCACAACCCTGAGAATTACGAGCTGAGCCGAAACCAAGAGTCACATGCTTAACCAGCTGAGCCACCTAGGTGCCCTAAGAAGAAACATCTCTAATCAGCAACCTAACTTTACTTCCTGTGGAATTAGAAAAAGAACAAACCCAAAGCTAGTAGAAGGAAAGGAAATAATAAAGATTAGAGCAGACAGATTTCCGGCTGGATTGACTAAGAAAAAAAAAAAAACCCTCCTATTTCTAAAATCAGAAATTAACTTTGTGGGGATGTTACTACCAATTCTACAGGGAAAAAAAAAAAGATTATAAGAGAGTCCTATGAACACTTGTATACCAGCAGATTTAATAACCTGGATGAAATTAATAAGTTCCTGGAAACACAAACTACCAAAACCGACCCAATAAAAATCATACTTGTTGTCAAGTAAGGAGATCAAATCAGTTACCCAAAACCTACCAACAAAGAAAAGCCCTGGACCTGATGTCTTCACTGGTGAATGCTAACATTTAAAGAACTAACACCGATCCTCACATTCTTCTCAGAAATCGGAGGGAGGAACACTTACTAAATCATTCTGTGAGCCAACATTGCTCTGATACCAGGACCAGGCACATGCTACAAAAAAAAGTTAAACTACAGGTCAGTAGCCCTTACAAATAATGATTCAAAGATCTTGAGTAAAATACCAGCAAACCAAATATTAAGCAGCCTATTAAAAGAATTTATACACCATGAGCAAGTGGGATTTGTTCCTGGAATGCTAGGATGATTGCACATTGAAAAAGTGATCAATACAGTACACCACATTAACAAAGTGAAAGGAACAGGAAAAACACATGATCATCTCAATTGATGCAGGAAAAGCCTTTGACAAAATTCAGCCTTTCGTGACTGAAAACACTAGGAATAGAAGATTATCACTTCAATATAATAAAAGCCATATATGAAAAGCACCCAGTGAACATTATAGTCAGTGGTAAAAGACTGATAGCTCTTTCCTCTGATTTAGTTCAGGGACAAGGCAAGGATGCCCACTGCCACCACTTCTATTCATAACAGTACTAGAAGTTCTAACCAGAGCAGTTTGTCAAGAAAAGGAAATAAAAGCCATCCAAGTGGGAAAGGATGGAGTAAAATTATCTCTGTTGCAGATTACATGATCTTATATATGTAGAATATCTGAAGATTTCATACTAAAAAATAAAAATAAAAACCTGTTAGAGCTAATAAACTAATTCAGCAAAGTTGCAGGATAGAAAATGACACAAAAACGAGTTGCATTTCTTTTTTTTTTTTTTTCAGTTGCATTTCTGTATACTAACAATGAACTATCCAAAGAGGAAACCACTTACAATAGCATCAAAAAAAGTAAAATTAGCTTGGTAGGAAAGACGGATACCATCTGATTTCATTCATATATGGCATCTAGGAAATAAAACAAATGAGCAAAGGCAAAAAAGAGAGAGACAAACCAAGAAACAGACTGTTAACTATAGACAACACACTGATGGTTACCAGAGGGGAGGTGGGTGGGGGGATGGGTGAAATTGGTGATGGGGATTAAGGGGTGCACTTGTGATAAGCACTGGGTGATGTATAGAAGTGATGATCACTGTATTGTACACCTGAAACTAATATAACACTGCATGTTAACTGTACTGGAATTAAAAATTTTTTAAAACTGAATTTTAAAAATTAACTTGGTGGGTGAAAGACCTATAAACTGAAAACTAAAACTGCTGGAAAAAATTAAACAAGATATAAAAAGATAGACATGTCATGTTTTGGGGTTAGAAAACTTAATTTTATTAGGATGACAATACTCCCAAAACCTTCTACAGATTCAGTTCAATCTATATTAAAATTTCAATGACCTGTTTTTCGCAGAAATAGAAAAATGCATCCTAAAATTCATATAGAAAATCATGGGACCCTGAATAGTGAAAACAGTCTTGAAAGCTCAAAACAAAGTTGAAGTCTTCCCACTTCATGACTTCAAAACTTTCTGCAAAGCTGTAATAAAACATTGTGGTACTAGCATAAGGATACATGTGTAGATCAATGGAATATAGAGCCCAGAAATTGACTTTCACATACAGGATCAGTTGAACTTCCACAAAGGTGCGAAAAGTCCCATTTAGTGGTAAAAGGACAGTGTCTTCAACAAATGGTAATGGTACTGGGGAAACATCTACCTGCAAAAGAATGAGCTTACCTATCACCATGTACTAAAATTAGATCAAAACCAAAGACTTAAATCTAAGAGTTAAAACTATAAAATTCTTAGAAGAAAACATAGGAGAAAAAATTATGACATTGGATTTGACAGTGATTTTGTGGCTATGACACTGAAAGCACAGGCAACAACAGGAAAAACAGGTAAATTGGACTTTATCAAAATTAAAAACTGTGCTTCAAAGGACACTATCGAGAGTAAAAAGACAATCCTCAGAATGAGAGAAAATACCTGTAAATCATATATCTGATAAGAAATTAATATTCAGAATATTTAAGAACTCCTACAACTCAGTAACATAAAACACGATTCAAAAGGGGCACAAGACCTGGATAGACATTTCTTCAAAGAAGATACGCAAATGGCTAATTCACACCACAAAAATGCATATCACTAGTCATTAGGGAAATACAAATTAAACCTACAATGAGATACCACTTCATACTGGCTATGATGGCATTTAGTTTTTTTTTTTAATTAACATATAATGTATTATTTGTTTCAGGGGTACAGGTCTGTGATTCATCAGTCTTACACAATTCACAGCACTCACCACAACACATACCCTCCCCAGTGTCCATCACCCAGCCACCCCATCCCTCCTGCCCTGCTCCACTCCAGCAACCCTCAGTTTGTTTCCTGAGATTGAGAGTCTCCTATCGTTTGTCTCCCTCTCTCGTTTCTTCTTGTTTCATTTTTCCTCTCTTCCCCTATGATCCTCTGCTTTGTTTCTCAAATTCCACATATCAGTGAGATCATATGATAATTGTCTTTCTCTGATTATCTCATTTCACTTAGCATAATACCCTCTAGTTCCATCCAGGTCGTTGCAAATGGCAAGATTTCAGATTTTTGATGGCTGCATAATATTCCATTGTACGTATGTATGTATATGTGTGTGTGTGTGTATATATATATATATATATATATACACCACATCTTCTTTATCCATTCATCTGTAGATGGACATCTGGGCTCTTTCCATAGTTTGGCTATTGTGGACATTGCTGCTATAAACGTTGGGGTGCATGTGCCCCTTTGGATCACTACATTTGTATCTTTGGGGTAAATATCCAGTAGTGCAATTGCTGGGTCGTAGGGTAGCTCTATTTTCAACTTTTTGAGGAACCTCCATACTGTTTTCCAGAGTGGCTGCACCAGCTTGCATTCCCACCAACAGTGTCGGAGGGTTCCTCTTTCTCCGCATCCTCGCCGACATCTGTCGTTTCCTGGCTTGTTAATTTTAGCCATTCTGACTGGTGTGAGCTGGTATCTCATTGTGGTTTTGATTTGTATGTCCTTGATGCCCGAGTGATGTTGAGCACTTTTTCATGTGTCTGTTGGTGATGGCTGTTATTTAAACGGGCGGGAGGGCACCTGGGTGGCTCAGTCGGTTAAGCGTCAGCATCTGTGTCTGCTTCCGGCTCAAATCATGATCCCAGGGTTCTGGGCTTGAGCCCCTCATTGGCTCGGTCTCCCTGCTCACTGGGGAGTCTGCTTCTTCCTCTGCCACTCCCCCTGCTTGTGCTTTCTCATGCTCTTTCTCTCTCTCTCTCTCAAATAAATACATAAATACATAAATACATAAATAAAACACGTGTTGGTGAGGATCTGGAGTAATTGGAACTCTTGTCTATTGCTGCTAAGAAGTTGAAACGGTGCTGGCGCTATGGAAAGCAGTTTGGTTGTTCCTTAAAAGTTTAAACAGAGTTACTGTATGTCTTGGCAAACCCACTTTTAGGTATATACCCAAAAGATTTGAGAACAGGATCTCAAAACAGATACTGATATACTGTTGTTCATAGCAGAATTATTCAAGAGAGTCAAAAAGTAGAAACAACCCACATCATCAGCAGATAAAAGAATAAATAAAATACACTTTATGTTAACTAACTTGAATTTAAATAAAATTAATAAAAAAGGTTACACAAGGTGTATTTACTTGCAATGGCGTATTATTCACCATGTAAAAGAATGAAGTTCTGATGCATGCTACAATGTAGATGAAATTGAAAACATCATGCTGAGATATGCCATACATGAGGACAAATGTTGTATGATCCCACTTCCATGAGCTATTTAAAAAAGGAAAATTTATAGACAGAAAGTAGAATAGAGATTATTAAGGGCTAGGGGAGCGGGACCTGCATAATTATTGCTTAATCTGTATGGAGTTTCTGTTTGCTGTGATGAAAAAAGTTCTGGAAATAGATGGTGATGTTGCACCACAGTGTGATGTTCTTACAAATGAGGAAATTAAGATCAGTACCTTCTCTTCATAGACTCTTCCTCTCAAATAAAGCCAGACTGCATCTTAACTGACAGATCTCTGACCTTGAAATGTGATTTCATAAATTATGTATTACCACCTCATAGTGTGCTCAGCTGTGCATGTGATGTGGTGGAAAAGCATGTGTAGTTATGGAATATGGAATGTTCATCCCTTTTCCTTTTTGTCATGGTAGTTTGTGTTTCCACCTTGAATTCGTATTTAGCAATGATGTTTCTTTTTTTTTTTTTTTTTAAGATTTTATTCATTTTTTTTGACAGAGACATAGCGAGAGCAGGAACACAAGCAGGGGGAGTGGGAGAGGGAGAAGCAGGCTTCCCGCAGAGCAGGGAGCCCGATGTGGGACTCGATCCCAGAACCCTGGGATCATGACCTGAGCCGAATGGGATCATGACCTGAGCCGAAGGCAGACGCTTAACAACTGAGCCACCCAGGCGCCCAGCAATGATGTTTCTAAAATGTTATCCGAAACAAGCTATGCATTGGTGATCCAGTTTGGCAGGCGGTCTTTATTTTGCCAAAATCTTAACTAGCACAGTTTCAGTCCTTTTAAACTTTCTCTTCAATAACTTTTGAAATAGAAGGAGAGTGTTGTGAAACTTTTGACATTTCTGTTCTTTAGCATTTCCTTTTCAGCCTGAAGAGTTGGGCCTGTGCTTGAGCATTACAGTTCCCCCTTTTTTTTTTACCTGAAACCTCAAGTGGGTGAGCTTCTGTTAGCTTTTCATATCTAGCCCTGGCCAACTGGTTAATTTTATGTGGCAGCTTGACTGGGATAGGGATGCCCAGTTATTTGGTTAAAGCATTACTCTGGATGTGTCTGTGAGGGTCTTTCTGGAAGAGATTAATATTTGAATCTGTAGACTGTGCAAAGCAGATTGCCCTCATCCAGTTGTTAGAATCCTGAATAGAACAAAAAGCTTGAAGAAGAGAGAATTCACTCTATTTGAAGGTTTTCTCGTGCCTTCAGACTCAGACTGGATCTTATACCATTGGCTCTCCTGGTTGTCAGGCCCTCAGATTGCAGATTTCAGGACTCCTTGGCCTCCATAATTGTGTGAGCTACTTACTTGTAATAAATGTCACTTATATAAACTTTATATATGTATATATATAATCCTGTATGTATTTATGTGATCTTATACATAGTTACATATGTAAATCTTATATATATGAAGTTTATTTTTTTAAAAAGATTTTATTTATTTATTTGACAGAGACACAGTGAGAGGGAACACAAGCAGGGACAGAGGGAGAGGGAGAAGCAGGCCCCCTGCTGAGCAGGGAGCCCGATGCGGGGCTCGATCCCAGGACCCTGGGATCATGACCTGAGCCGAAGGCAGACGCTTAACGACTGAGCCACCCAGGCACCCCGGTATATGAAGTTTATTTTTAACAATATATTTTAAATCTCACTTGAAGGTAATTGGCAAAATATGACCTTACATATATATGTTGCCAGCAGAGCCATTAGGTTCTCATCCTCCATCTTGGTGGTTCTGTTGGTTCTGTTTCTTTGGACAGCCCTAATAAACTTGACATTAATAATAGAGTCACTCGGGCACCTGGGTGGCTCAGTTGGTTAAGCGACTGCCTTCGGCTCAGGTCATGATCCTGGAGTCCCGGGATGGAGTCCCGCATCGGGCTCCCTGCTCGGCAGGGAGTCTGCTTCTCCCTCTGACCCTCCTCCCTCTCATGCTCTCTGTCTCTCATTCTCTCTCTCTCAAATAAATAAAATCTTTAAAAAATAAAAAATAAAAAAAAATAATAGAGGCACTCTTTTCTAAGGACAGGTCCCAGAGCATCCTTATACTGATCCTTTACATACCTCTGTTTCTCACTTTTCTTTTCCCTAAGATTTTATTTATTTATTTGACAGAGAGACCGTGAGAGAGGGAACACAAGCAGGGGGAGTGGGGAGAGGGAGAAGCAGGCTTCCCGCTGAGCAGGGAGCCCGATGCAGGACTCTGATCCTGGGACTCCAGGATCATGACCTGAGCCAAAGGCAGACGCTTAATAACGGAGCCACCCAGGCACCCCAGAATTTTTATTCTTTTTTTTTTTTTTTTTAAGATTTTATTTATTTGACAGAGAGAGAGACACAGTGAGAGAAGGAACACAAGCAGGGGAAGTGGGAGAGGGAGAAGCAGGCTTCCCGCCGAGCAGGGAGCCCGATGCGGGGCTTGATCCCAGGACCCTGGGACCATGACCTGAGCGGAAGGCAGATGCTTAACGACTGAGCCACCCAGGCTCAGATACTTTTTTTTTAAGATTTTATTTATTTGTCAGAGAAAGAACGCACAAGCAGGGAGAGTGGAAGGCAGAGGGAGAAGGAGACTCCCCACTGAGCAGGGAGCCCAGTGTGGGGTCGATCCCAGGACCCTGGGATCATGACCTGAGCTGAAGGCAGACACTTAACCGACTGAGCCACCCAGGCATCCCATGTTTCTCAGATACTTGTTACAATTCAGAGAACTGGTGTCTGGTTTGTGAACAAGGCTTTTGATGGTTAAGCCTTTGAGTAAAAGTGAGGAAGTTCATCCACCAACCATAACAGAAGTGAGATGTAGAAATGAAAGGATGGGTCGCTTTTGGGTGAGTGAGAGCTACAGGAAAACAGTCTCTAGGTTAACGGATTCAAAAACATTTTAGACTAATGGTAATTGAAATCTTTTTAAATCTAATCCTCTTTGTGGGGGGGCAGGGGAGCAAGGCAAAATCATGTCATTCCCTATGTCAGTCCCATATTGACTTCAGGTAACTTGTGTATCTGTGTAAAGTGTTTTATTGTTTACAAAGCCGCTTTACCTATATTTGCACATGGAATCCTTCCTACAACCCTAAGAGGTGGACAGGAAGGCTCTCTTACAAGTGAGGAAGAAAATTGAGTTGTAGATGTGAGAATTTGTTTATAAAGCTAAGGAGGTTAAAAGGGTAAATTTTATGTTATGCATATTTTACCACAGTAAATCATAATATAAGTTATAATACAGTAAGAATGCTTTCTATAACTTCATACTAGAAAATTTGAAAACCTCTTGGGGTGAGGTTACTTCTGGCAATATTGAGCTAAAAAGGACGGGTCAGTTTGTTCTAGGCTACAGGTAGGTGGTGTTGTGTGAAGATTAAAGATGAAAAAGGGTAAGGGTGAAGGATAAGGGAAGGGGAGAAAATGGAAACTTAAGGGTTTTGCTCACCCTTCCCCAAGAATTAGAATGTTTACCAGTATTTATTCCCTTTCAGGCCCTTCTTCCCCAACATAATAAACTAAACAAACCATGTTATGTATTCTTTATTACAAACCTCTCCCCCCACTTCTTAACTTTCTGAAGTGTTATTACAGCTGCAACCATCTAAAACAAACAAACAAACAAAAACAGGTGGGAATAATATAATGTGAAGGATTACTTAAATCTGAATTAGTAGTCAGGGCCTTCTTGCCTGGAGAGGGGGACTGACAACTGGTTAAGCACACCTTGGCTTGATTTGAGGCATTTCTGCATGTTGATGTTCCCTGGCAGGTCTAACAGCCCCTGTGAAGTTGGGGGATCCTGGGGATTACTCTTTAACCAGATTGTGATCTGATCAGAGATCATGCTCTGACAGCACTGCTTCAGGAAGCTACCCTTCCTCTAATGTGGAGTAGCTGTCTCTTTTTAAAATACACAAACACACACACTCCTACCTTATTTCAGCAGTTGACCCTTGAACAATGCAGGGCTTAAGGGTACCAACCCCACATGTGGGTCAAATTCTAGTGTAACTTCTGACTCTCCAGAAACTTAAGTAGTAATAGACTACTGTTGACCAGAAGCCTCACCGATAAACAGTCGATTAACACTTGTATGTTATATATATTATATACAGTGTTTTTACAATAAAGTAAGCTAGGGAAAAGAAAATACATTTACAGTACCGTACTGTAAAAAGTCCACATGTAAGTGGACCCACACAGTTCAGACCTGTGTTGTTCAGAGTCAGCTGTATTTGGTTGAACTAATACAAAGTAAATTAGAGGGGTGCCTGGGTGGCTCAGTCGGTTAAGCATCTGCCTTCCGCCCTCATTGGGCTCCTTGCTTAGCGGGGAGTCTGCCTCTCCATCTACCCCTCACCCCTGCTCATGCGCGCATGTGCGCTCTCTGTCTCTCTCTCAAATAAATAAAATCTTTAAAACAAAGAAACAAAATAAATTAGATATTATCATGACACTTCACCCCTAAATGCTCAAGTCTTTTCATCTAGAATGTGGTCCCTTCCCCCTCCCTCCTTTTATGTCATTACCTTTAACTTTGAAAAGATCAAGCCAGTTGTCTTAACAGAATGTTCCACATTCTAGGTTTGGCTGGTTGTATCATTTGATATTTAATGTGTTCCTCTAGCCCTGATCTAACTAACTTCCAGTTAGATCTAAAAGCTCGGGTAAATTTAGGTTATATGTTTTTGATGAGAATATTTCATAATGTCTGATTGTCCCACTATTAGTGAAGATAAGTTTAATCACTATATTAAGATGGTTACAGCTATATACAGCTCTTCCTTCCCAACCTCTGTGATTAGGAAGTGATCTGTGAGGTGCTGTTTTGGTGACATGTCGATCTTTAGTTCCCCAAACCCACCTTTCACCTATGGCATTAGCAATCATTGATGATCTTGACCTGAACCTTTCATTTTCATTAAGGTTTGCAAAATGATTTTTTTCTATTTCAGTCATTCCTTCTGTATTCCTTTTTTTTAAGTCTCCATGCCCAACATGGGGCTCAAACTCATGACCCTGAGCCGAAATCAGGAGTCACTCAACTGACTGAGCCACCCAGGGGCCCCTCAAAACTTACTTGTTAAACAGCTGGTTCAGGTTCTGTCCTCCAGAGTAATGCAGTTTGGCAAATATTTATTTATTCTTTACTGAGGCTGCTGTTTTTGAGTGTCTGTATTCAGTGGAGCACATCACTGTTAATATTAATTTTTTGCTTGTGTAGGTAGAGAGGCCAACTGAAGACAGAGATTTGTTCAGTTTAGGAGGCGTTATTTAATTGTGTTTTTCGAGTCGGGTTAGGGAGGGTAGGTGGGAGAAGGGGCAAGAAGGCCATTCCAGTTAAGAACAGTGTCACCAGCAGATTCAGAAGTAGAAAAGTCTAGGGCACTGGAAAGGGACTGAGTTTGGCAAAGTGAGAAAGTTGTGGCTAAGAGAGCTGTTTCTTTCCGGGGATGGGAACAGTGTGTGCAGTCCAGGCTGTCTCTGCCCTACTCATCACTCACATGGACTGGCTGGGAAGAATTACCAGAAGGATACTGGAGAGAATCAGGGAATTCGTTTCCAGCCCAGCGTAATGGGAGGGGGAAGGTTGTCATCTCTGCGGAACACCGCATGGGTTCTCATCTCTCCCTTTTTGATTTCTTTAGGTTCCCTAAGTGTCCAAATGATTCTGCTTTCTCAGAGCTTGTTCTCTCTTCATCACCAAATGTTGGTACACAGTTAGGTGGTTTCCTCTTTTTTGGCTGTTACAAATAATGATGCTATGAACATTTGTGTGCAGGTTTTTGTGTGGATGTATGTTTCATTTCATTTCTCTTGGGTTCGTCTCTAGGAATGGAATTGCTGGGTCATAGGCTGACTCTGTGTTTAACTTTCTGAGGGACTGCCAGACTTTTGCAGAGCGGCTGCACCTGTTCACCTTTGCCCCAGCAGTGTGTGGGGTTCCAGTTTCTCCACATGCTCATCAGCACTTGTTACTGTCTGTCCTTTTGATTATAGTCATCCTAGTGGGTATGAAGTGGGTTCTTTTCTTCCGACTTTCACCTGGGTTTTACTTGCCTAACACCATCTGTTGCTGCAGTTTTTGTGCCTAGTGCTTGGCACTGCTTGACCATGCTGCATGTTGGCATTCAGATTCCATTGAGAATCTGAATGGTTCAGCCCCTACGATGGATTGACTTTCTCTTCAGTCAGTTGTTTACCTCTAGTCTAATCAGGAGTTGCTGGGTTTGGGTCATAGTACAACAGAGATGCTCTTTATAGGAGCTGGGGCTAGGGAAGTATGGAGAGGCAGGTTGCAATAGAAGGAGAAGTTGGATGTGGTAAGCAAATAGGGAGCTAGGGCCAAGCCTGGGAGGCCTGGAAGAGTTAGCCCAAGGAACTATGACTGTGGTAGCTAACACTATGTATTTATAGCAAAGCAGGCTAAATACAGCAGGGCAACTCTGAAGCTGAGGAAATACAAGAGGCAGGACGTAATGAGGATTCAAACTGGGGTTATACAAATGAAAAAAAGAGGTTTGGGGAAGATTAGTTATGGGTAGGACTAGAGCACATGTAATAGTAAGGTAGAGGAACATAGGAAATAGTTTTGAGTCTGAGAACAGGAGACAATGTTCCCCTTGGACAGATTTGGGTGGGTGGAAGGTTTCTGTATGTAATGTGACTCTAGGTGCTAACAGAACGACAGACGTGTATACACACAGCAGAAAATTAAGAAAAGCCTAAACCGGAACCCAGATTTGACATCCTGAATGAAGTGGGAAGTGAAGTGTCGCAAGGTCACTGCTTCTTCCATGTCATCCCCTCAAATATCTGCAGATAGCCCCTGATTATCTTCTCTTTTTTATAGAACAGCTTAATTGAGGTATAATTGCCATATAGTAAACTGTATGTATTTACACTGTACGTGTTGAGTTTTGATGTGTGCATGTGTCTGAAGCTGCACCACAATCAAGATGCTGAACAAATCCATTACCCCAGAAGTCTCCTAATGCTCCTTTATAAATCCTCCCTCCTGCCTGCCTCCCCTTCCTTACCTATCCCTAGGCAACCACTGACTTGCTTTCTAGTTTGCATTTTCTGGTATTTCATTTAAGTGGAATCCGTGTATGTACTTTATGTATATGTACATACTGTGGAGGTACTTTTGGGGGAGAAGTGTCTGACTTCTTTCGCTCAACAGCATTATTCTGAGATTCTTCCATGTTAAATATATCAATAGTTCATTCCTTTTTATAGCTGAATGGTATTCCATTATATAGGTGGGTGACAATTCTCCATTCACCAATTGTGATGGACATTTGCTTCCAGTTTTTGGCTATCACAGATAAACCTGTTATGAACATTTATGTACAAGTCTTTGTCTAAACATATGCTTTCATTTCTCTTGGGTAGATACTTAGGGGAATCGTTAAGTCATCCTTTCAAGGTTCGTTTTAGTTTTTTTATATTTTTATTTTTATTTTTTTAAGATTTGATTTATTTGTTGGAGAGAGGGATAGAGCGAGAGCACAAGCAGGGGGAGCGGCAGGCGGGGAGAAGCAGACTCCCCGCCCAGCAAGGAGCCCGATGTGGGACTCAATCCCAGGATCCTGGGATCATGACCTGAGCCAAAGGCAGATGTTTAACCGACTGAGCCACGCAGGCATCCCATGTTTTTAGTGCTTTTTAGTATATTCACCAGATTGTGCAACCAACACAACTGTTTCATTCCAGGACATATTTTCATCACCCCAAAATGTATGTTTAATTTTTAAAATGGTTTTTCTGTCTTACGTTCCCACCAGCAATACTGCTCCACATCCTCCAGTTGTTCCATATCCTTACCAACACCTGGTGTGGTCATTAAAATTTTTTTTAGCCATTCAAGCAGGTTGGTATTTTTATGTCATGGTTTTTGCATTTCCATAATGAGTAATAATGTTGCTCATCTTTTCACATGCTTATTCATCTTCCAGTGAAGTATCTGGTTAATCTGTTGCTTATTTATTTTATTGAGCTGTTTGTTTTCTTACTGAGTTTTAGAGTTCTAAGTCTGTTGTCAGATATGTGGATTGCATATATTTTCTCCATATTTGTCTTCTCATTGTATTAACAGTGTCTTTTGAAGAACAGAATTTGTTTATCCTGATGAAGTTCAGTTTGTCAGTCCTTCTACACATTGTGCTTTTGGTGTGATACCTAGGAAATCTGCCTAGCCCACATTTCTGACAATCTTGAAATAGGACTAGATTTTAAACTAAGCTAAGGGTCTCACTTAGGTACCCAGGGGGCATTTACATTTATCATCTGTGTCCTTCACCGGATACACTGGAGAGTCAGAAATTGTAGGAGTAATAAATAAGCCAGTTATCAAAGTAGTCAGTTGCTCAGTCACCCATCCATTATGTGAGCATGCCTGTACTTAGCCAGCTCTAAAATGATACAGGGTTCCTCATTCGCATCTGTCTCCCCCGTTTTCTAACCTAGCTCTTTCTGCTGTCAAATGAATGCCTAAAGAAAAAGAATCAACGTTAACTTAAGAAAAGTAAAATTTTGAAGGCAAATCTCCTTTCTCTTCCTAAAAAATCCAAGGACACAATGACTTCATTTTTTTACATAAATAAAGCAAATATTACACTACTCCTCTTTTCCATGAAATGTTTAAGAACTTTGTGGTTTTGGAGAGTTTGCTGAGCCTGGGCTTTTCTCCCTCTGGAGTTTTCCATCTCTGCGTGTGGCTGGACTCCCTTTGTAAAAGGTGTAGTTGCAGAGCCCATTAGAACCCTGAAGGTATAAGGATTGCTCTCTATTCCCTTCTGGTCCATGCCTTGCTTTGCTAGAGAAGGAATCCTATTTTGCTTGAGATGAGGAAGCTTTTTTTTTTTAAGGTTTTATTTATTTGACAGAGCACAAGCAGAGGGAGAGAGAGAGAGAAGCAGGCTCCCTGCTGAGCAAGGAGTCCGATGCAGGACTCGATCCCAGGACCCTGGGATCATGACCCGGGCCGAAGGCAGCCGCTTAACTGACGGAGTCACCCAGGCGTCCCAGAGATGAGGAAGCTTTTGATCAATTGCTACTACATACACTTTTTTTAAAGCCTCTTGTGTTCTTGCTCCTGTCACCTAGATGTTCCCAATTTTCAGGTCTTTTTGTTTTGAGTTTTTCTTCCTTCCCTTTCTAGCCATGTTTCCTTTCTTACTTCCTAAATTCCTAAGGAGACCTAAATTTGGTTGAACACTTGATCTATTCTTATTGGCCATTAGTTTGTTTAGGCTCCATTGTTGTCGATTGTACTTTGGCATAGGTGTCTTGGCTGAAGCGGATTGTTATCCCTGAGGGCTGCGTTTGCTTATTGTAGATGCTCCTTTCTTGATTGGACTCTTGCTGCTGTTTTTCTTTTCCTTAAATGTTAAGAAAGGATATATTTTTGTTAAGATTTATTTATTTATTTGAGGGCGCCTGGGTGGCGCAGTCTTAAGCGTCTGCCTTTGGCTCAGGTCATGATCCCAGGGTCCTGGGATCGAGCCCGCATCGGGCTCCCTGCTCAGTGGGAAGCCTGCTCCCTCTCTCACTACCCCTGCTGTGTTCCTGCTCTCGCTATCTCTCTCTTTCAAATAAATACAAATAAAATTTAAAAAAAAAGATTTATTTATTTACTTGGGAGAGAGAGAGCATGCGTACCGGACGGGGGAGGGGCAAAGGGAGAGGGAATCTCAAGCAGACTCCCTGCTGAGCGTGGAGCCCAGATGTTGGATGCTGGACTCGATTCCATGGCCCTGAGACCATGACCTGAGCCAAAATCACAAGTCGGAGGCTCAACCAGCTGAGCCACCCAGGCACCCCAAGAGAGGATATGTTTTAATTTTAAGCTCTATATTTGGAAAATTTCCTCAGTCATGGGCCTCATCTCAACAATAAGGGTGAAGACTAAAATATGTTTTGTAATTGCACTGGTTGAAGGACTGAATTGGAGAATGTTGTTTTACCAGGAGCCAGTAGTAGCTCCAGAAATTCAAGAGGTGGGGAGATACTGAGCTTAACACCACTTAATGGTAATGTATCAGGCATTGGTGTCTCTGGTTCCTTTACATCTTCATTCTCATTCTTCACAGAAGCTCAGAAAGATAAAACTATCCACTTTTTACAGATTTAGGAATTCACTATAAAAGGCCCAAGGAAGACAGATTATTTACCTCAACTTGCCCAACTAGTAAGTTTCAAAGCCCTGATTTGAACCAGAGCCTCTCAGGTCCCAAAGCCCTTGGTTGGTCTATTATCCCAGAGTTTGTGTCGCATCTGAATAAGGAGCAGATCTGAGCTGCTTTTGGGGAAGAGTATTGAGCACACTCCTGAAGCCATAGCATTCCGACCAACCTTTGTATGACCAGCTTTGGATTATTAGGAATCTCATCACTCCTCATATTCTCTCCTTAAGAGTATTGCTTTTTGCCTCTGAAGATAAACCAAACATACTTAAAAACTTTGTTAGAAATGTTAGCTGTTAAATCTATGATCCTTTTCAAGAAAAGGTAAGATCATGACTGTCATCTAAATATGAAATGAACACGTCAAAGATTTTGTTTAAACTAACTGAAGAAGAAAATGGGGGTAATGTTACAACCAAAGAATACAAAGAACAGATGTTAAGTGTAGGTCAATAAAGTTGAAAGGAACATGCACGTGAACACAAAACTGGCTCTTCCACAGGGGAAGAGAATTCTCTAGGAGAATTCATTTGTGTATCCACAGACAGGGGTTCTTCTCTACAATTTACAATTGGGTCACAGGCAGTGGAAGGCTAGAGTCGACACAAAAGGAAGTGCTCTAGATTCAGAGTCTAAATAATGCATAGTTTCCCACTGGAGACATCCCATGCTGCTTTTAATTTCAAGTTTGCTTACAGAATATGAGAATCTGTAATACTGTTCTCTACTTTCTTTTCTTTCATATTCAAGTTTTTAAATACTTGTTTAAAAATGGTTTAGGTAGTGAGACTTTCTCACCACCTAAGTCCCAGTGATTGCATATTAGGCTTAATCTGTTCATGTATTTTGGAGACATGGTATGAAGTATGATGTTTTTTAATTTTTTAAAGATTTTATTTATTTATTAGAGCTCGAGGGGAGGGGCAGAGGGAGAAGCAGACTCCCCACTTACAGGGAGTCCAACACGGGGCTCGATCCCAGGACCCCGGAATCATGAGCTGAGCCGGAGGCAGACGCTTAAGCGACTGAGCCACCCGGGTACCCCTTAAGGCTGATGTACTTAAAACCATTTTCTATTTTGAGTATCTGTTCTGAGGATGATAGCCACTGAGCTTCAGCCCTTCAGACAAGTTGTCAGTCTTGGAGTACTCCTACATTCTTAGTATCTGACTTGAAGAAAGAATCAAGGGTTTAGAAGTCTGTAAAACCTTAAACGTTGGGTAAGAGTGTGCTGCTCTAACTTGTATTTCCCCTAGGAGGTATCTTCCCCTCCCTCCTTCTAATATCAGAGAGAGAGAGAAATGCTATATAGCCACAGTTTTTTATTCCTTTGATTTATTAAAAAGAAAATTCAACTGAATAAATTTTAAAGATCTTACTGGCTTTATTCAAGTAGTCATGAATAAGGCAGCATCCCATCTAGCAGAGAAGGGAACTCCAAGGAGCTGTACAAAATGAAGAGACTTTTATAGGCAGACGAGAGTGGGACAGGGAAGTTATACTAGTTATAAGTGGATTGGTTGTGAGAAGATCACTTTCCTGTGGGGGACGGCAGGGGTCTGTCAGGTAGATTACCTCACCAGTGTTGAGCAGATAATTCCTGACTGACTGGTTTAAGATTCCATTTCTGGGAGAGGCCAGAACTGTGATTAAGTCTCAATTTGGTGATGCTGGGCTTAGCATAAGTGACTTCATCTTGTGCCTGTTGTCTTGTTTTTTTGTTTTGTTTTGTTTTAACAGATCTTATTCTTTGGACAGGTGGGATTGGTGTGGTGTGGTGATGCAGAAGTTGAAATTGAAGTTTACCTTTTCAGGGAACTGAAACACCTTTGGAACTAAAGGGCTCTTGGGTATTCTGAAGACCCAGCAGCCATTGAGAGTCCTCATACCCTTCAGTTAAATGTGTGAGGAGTGGGCTGCCATGCAGGGAGAGCCCTGATTGGGGTGTGTCCATTGGAGAAAAGCAGGAAATGCTAGAGAGGAGAGAAGGTACTAATGCAGCCTTGACATGTGTGGTGTGCCATGATTTCTGGCCAGAGCTTGTGTTAAGACGGGGACTGGTAGACTGCCTGGCTTTAGTGAGGTCCTTCACCTCGCCCTCATTTGAACAGTGTTTGTCTTCGTCAGTTCTGGTTGAATGTGTCTGCCATTAGTCTCTACCCTTCCTCTACTAGGAGGGAAAAGGACACATTTGCTTTCCATCTGATGTGACTCACCCTGCCTCTCTGACTTCTTTCCTTCTTTCTTAGTGGCAGTACCGTACAATGTTGCCTAGGCTTCCCTGTTTGGGACCTCTGGGTCATATGTCCCGTGAATGGTGGGAGTTAACTTTTGGGCATCTAACCTAAACAGGTATGATATTACATGTACATTATTTGTTATACTTATTTTAGAGCTTTAAAAAATTCCAATGTGGGGGCATCTCGGTGGCGCAGTTGGTTAAGCATCCGATTCTTGGTTTCAGCTCAGTTCGTGAGCTCAGGGTCGTGAGATCGAGCCCTGAGTCAAGGCTCTGCACTGAGCACAGAGTCTGCTTGGGATTCTCTCTCTCCCTCTACCCCTCCCATCGTGTTCTCTCTCTCTCTGAAATAATAAATTAATTTTTTAAAAGTTCCAGTGTGGAGACAGTTTATCATTTACCAGACTAGATTTCTTTTACCTTGACATCTTGTTTCAGGAAGGGGCTAGGAAGAAATTGTTTTGGAATATAAATCTAGCCATATGAAACACCTCAGTTCACCGTGGTTCCTATAAAAGTACTTGAGTAAAATACGTGTGACTGCCTCACAAAATTGTATACAAGGGTTCCTAATAGGACCTTCTCCGATCTGATGAAACTATCTAAACTGTCACTGACAGGGGGCACCTGGGTGGCTCAGTCAGTTAAGCGTCTGCCTTCGGCTCGGGTCATGATCCCAGGGTCCTGGGATCGAGCCCCGCATCGGGCTCCCTGCTCGGCAGGAAGCCTGCTTCTCCCTCTCCCACTCCCCCTGCTTGTGTTCCCTCTCTTCCTGTCTCTCTCTCTGTCAAATAAATAAAATCTTAAAAAAAAAAAAAACATGAAAGAAGACAGAAGATAAGCTGGTGATGAAACAAGGAGTGGCCATAAATGGAGATTTGAGATGTTTGAGGACTGTATATTACTCCTAGTGAAATGCTCCAGAATTGTTTAGACCGGCACCGTACAGTGAAACTTACTGTAATAATGGAAATGTTCTATATCCGCACTGTCCAGTATGGTAGGTGCCAGCCACAGGTGGCTGTCAAGCACTTAAAATGTGGCTAGTGTGGCTGAGGAACTGTATTTGACCTCATTTAGTTTCATTTAAATAGCCACCTGTGCTTAGTAGCTATTATACAGCATATGTGATCTCTCCAAGCAGTAGTTGTATACCAAGCCCTCCTTTGGGGCACACACTGTTGGAATCGGGGATTCAGGGATGAAGGAGAGACTGCCTTTGAGGAGAACTTTCCTCTTCCTCTGTCCCCATTTGGGTGGCAGGCAGATATGCAGGAAGTCACGATTCAGTATGATGAAAGGGGGCCCTGGGACCCAGATGCTCTGGAGTTTGGGGAGTGGTGTGCAGGAAGACAGGCTCTCCAGACTGCCTAGACGTCGCCCGCTCCCAGATAAGCAGGCTCCTGGTACATGAAGGGGGCGGGACCCTGGGGGAGGAGTGGCAAGCACACTTGAGATACAGGGCACATAGGAGTAGAAGTGATGCATGTTCTGGAAAAATACAAGGCTAGACTAGATAGCTGCCTCGAATGGTCTAGAGTGCCCGTGGCAGGCTGGGCTTTAGCTTTTGTGTGCCAGCTCCAGCCTTGGTGGATTCATGCTCTCGGGCCCTATGGGCATCCCAAATGTCTTGGCCCCAGAAAACTTTTTTTGATCCCTCTGGTGGTCCAACTGCTTCTCAGACCTGTCCCTTCAAAGTCTTGCTCTTTCTCATTTCAGTCCTTTAACATTTCCCACTGGGCTTCCTGAGAACTTCTCTGAAGCTTGTAAGAGATAGAAAACAAGTAAAACATCCTGACCAATTAGTTTTGACACACTGGACTCTCCTTCTTAGGCATTGCATGTACAGCTCTTCAGTCTTGCTTGTACAGCTCTTCAGTCTTGCTTTTGAAAATGTTCCAGTATTTCTGTTGATAGTGTTCTCTCCCTTAAAGTACTGTTACTTATACTGCCCTGTGGAATGATTATGTCTTCTTGCCTACCAGATAGCAGACCTCTAGAAGGCAAGGCCAGCCATCTATTATTATTCTTTGTACTGCCCTATGTGTCCAGTGAATGCTGACATTCTCATTTTAGCACAGGCATCTAGACTGAAATCATAAAATCCTAGCACAAACAAGCATTCCTCAATTAGCAGTGAAATCTGAGATACGGCTAAATACAGTGTATCTTTAAAAAATAAGGGCGCCTGGCTGGCTCAATCGGTAGAGCAAGTGACTCTTGATCTCGGGTTTGTGAATTCAAGCCCCACACTGGTAGATTTTACTTAAATTTTTTATTTTAAAGATTTTATTTATTTGTCAGAGAGAGAGCACAAGCAGGGAGAGTGGCAGGCAGAGGGAGAGGCAGGCTCCCTGCTGAGCAAGGTGCCCGATATATTTGATCCCAGGACCCCAGGATCATGACCCTAGCCAGAGGCAGATGCTTAACCGACTGAGCCACCCAGGCGTCCCTTTACTTAAAAACTTTTTTTTTTTTTTTTTTAAAGATTTTATTTACTTATTCATGAGAGAGAGAGAGGCAGAGGGAGAAGCAGACTTCCCGCAGAGCGGGGAGCCCGATGTGGGACTCGATCCCAGGACTCCGGGATCATGACCTGAGCCGAAGGCAGACGCTTAACCATCTGAGCCACCCAGGCGCCCCCTTTACTTAAAAACTTTAAAAAAAGATTTGACTGCAAGATTACTCCAGGCCCTCTATTTAGGAGGAAAGAGGAATATGATAAAATTCAACTGAGCTCATATTATTCCTAGACTTGAAAATACATGTTCCTGACCAGATCCTTGACTCTATTAAACCAGTGGCTCTTGAACTTTCCAGAGTACCAACTGCTTTAACACGGGAAGAAATTCCACAGGCCCTGCCCACTGCCCCCAGCCATCTGTGTCCCAGGTGTGGGCTTCCTCTTTGGGCAGATTCCACTCTGGGTTGGTCACAGCTTAGTCCTACCCACAGTATCTCTTCATTTACTGGGTGGATGTAATGGAAACTGGTGGAAGGAAGGCTGGAGTCTGTCTTGGGCCCTGGGGAGGCTAGGGGAGGCTTCCTGCTGACGGCAGCATTTGACCTGAAAGGGAAAGAAAAAACTCGCTACAAACTCTGGTGCCCTAGAAGTAGAGAACCTAGATTTAAGGTTTTAGGATTATTCTGAAATACACTTGTGTTGAATGAAGGGTATTAGAACTTAGCCAATTGAAGGGCAGGGAAGGTGCTCCAGACCAGGCAAGTGACTTTATTCCGTAAAAACAAGAAAGGCTAGTTAAAAGTAAAAAGGTGGCTTACTTGCCTAAACGCCTGTTGTGCATTTGGAGATAGTGATTGTCCATACTGACCGGTTGCTAAAGTCTGCTTTCCAACCTAATCCTGTTGTCTGAGTTTCTAGAACACCAGCACTATCCTGAGCTTCCCCAAAGTGACTTCATGATTCCACAGAAAGGGCTTTGGTCGAAGGCCCCCACTCATCCCCTTCCCTCCTCCTTCCCAGACTGGCAGTCAGTCTTTCCACTCCTGCCCCCTGCCCAGGATGAGCCTCCTCCTCTCTGGAGCCTTGTATCCCCTCCGGGAAGTATGTGGCTGTGGCCTACATTCTTCTCTCGTTCACTTTCCTGTACCTGCACCTGGTTCGGGCACCATCTGATCATGGGGTTTTCCAAACAACTCCAGTTTCCATCTTTCTCATTTCCTTATTGGAGGGACATTTTTGCTACCATTTGAAATTATGGCTTGTTTTAATTTGGGAGCTTTCAAAACATCATTCGAGATATTATTTCTTGCCTTTCCTCTGGGCCTAGAATTTTGAAGCCATTTTTATTTTTAACTCAGGCAATCTGTTCGCCCTTGTCCTTTTTCCTCTTTTTTTTTAAAGTAGAGTATTTCCTGGATTTGCTAACCCTGGGATTGTTACAGTAGTCACGCTCCAACTCCCATCCACAGAGGACACACTGAACACCCTTAAACTGTCCCATAAGTAACACTGAGTTATCTTAATCTTCATGCTTACCCAGATGAGATGATACAGATAAGATGCTTAGCCTGAAGACAAGCACATAGTGAGTTTTCAAGAGATGCACTTGGTAACATTTGATCTTAAGCCTTTGTGTAGCTAGTCTTCCTTCACTTGTTATCTGTGGTTCCTATGCCCATCAAGCAAACCACCTTCTGCAACTAGCATAACTTCCTTCCACTTCGTGGATTGTTTTTATATACGTTTATTGACCTTTTATGGCTGTCTCCTGCTACTCTAGAACCCTTGTGTAGTGCCTTTTAGCCATTGGAATTGGAATTGGCTGGGTGATACTATTTGTTGAAAATTTTGCTCTTGGGGTGCCTGGCTGGCTCAGACAGCAGAGCATGGGAGTCTTGATCTCGGGATTGTGAGTTCGAGGGTAGAGTTTACTTAAAAAAAGAAAGAAAATTCTTTTGTTCAAACTTTCCATCTTAAACAGCTCAGTTGTGGGAATCCAAATTTATATTATTCCCCTCCCTTTCTCTCTCTCTCTCAAACTGATCTTAAAACAAGTTACTTCTGGGGCGCCTGGCTGGCTCAGTCGGTTAAGTGGCTGCCTTCACCTCAGGTCATGATTTCAGGGTCCTGGGAGCTAGCACCTCGACAGGCTCCCTGCTCAGCAGGGAGTCTGCGTCTCCCTCTGTCCTTCCCCCTGCTCATTCTCCCTCCCTCTCTCTCAAATAAATAAAATCTTAAAAAAAAAAAGTTATTATCAAAGTCGTAACATAATTTTTTATTTAGGCTTCCTTTTTAAAAGAAGGTATGTGCCAGATATTTCTTTTCTTTTTTTCTTTTTATTAACATATAATGTATTATTTGTTTCAGGGATACAGGTCTGTGATTCATCAGTCTTACACAGTTCACAGTGCTCACCATGGCACATACCCTCCGCAATGTCCATCACCCAGCCACCCCATCCCACCCACCCCCCTCCACTCCAGCAACCCTCAGTTTGTTTCCTGAGATTAAGAGTCTCTTATGGTTTGTCTCCCTCTCTGGTTTCATCTTGTTTCACTTTTCCCTCCCTTGCCCTATGATCCTCTGCCTGTTTCTCTCTCTCTCTTTTTTTTAAAGACACCTCTGTGGGTGGGTCGCTGCTCTGTTGTTTTTAAGAAGGGAAGGTTATATATATATATATTTTTTTTTTAAAGATTTTATTTATTTGACAGAGACAGAGACAGCAAGAGCAGGAACACAAGCAGGGGGAGTGGGAGAGGGAGAAGCAGGCTTCCCACTGAGCAGGAAGCCCGATGTGGGACTCGATCCCAGGACTCTGAGATCATGACCTGAGCCGAAGGCAGACGCTTAACAACTGAGCCACCTAGGTGCCCCTGCCTTGTTTCTCAAATTCCACATATCAGTGAGATCATATGATAATTGTCTTTCTCTGATTGACTTATTTTGCTTAGCATAATACCCTCTAGTTCCATCCACATCGTTGCCAGTGTGCCAGACGTTTCTAACCTAAGATTTCTATCATGGCAAGACTAACAGTATGCTTGCCCGCAAACCAGAGGCTGATTATCACAGATAACCAGAGATGATTATCAAGCCTGAATCTGGGACACATTTGTCATAAAAGTTTGTCACAGTATTTTTATTAATGAAAATAAATTTATTACATTCTTGATTTTTCCTAATTTGTTAAAAGTGTGAATTGCATTTATAATTTTCTATTATGGAAAATCTCAAATAGTGCAAAAATAGTGTGAACAGGGCGCCTGGGTGGCTCAGTCGTTAAGCACCTGCCTTCAGCTCAGGTCATGATCTCAGAGTCCTGGGATCGAGTCCCACGTGCTCAGCGGAGAGTCTGCTTTCTCCTTCTATCTCCCCCCCCCCCCCCCCCCTTTCTTTTTTTCTTTCTTCTTAAAAAAAAAAAAAAAAAAAAAGTAGTGTGAACAGTGCTGTGCACCCCCCTGCACCCATCGCTCAGCCTGTTACCAGCCTGTCTTGTTTTGGCTGTGCACTCCCATCTCACCCTGTGGATTATTTTGAAGCATGACAAGCCTTTTTGATCTCGTTGATCAACCCAATATGAAGCGCTTTGTAATTGGTCCTGGGCTCCCATCTCACATCTGAATATTTTAACAAATTAAGTGACCACCTACAAACTTCTTTTTCCTTGTCTGTTAAATGAGAATTCGACCTTATGGGCTCATTGTGAGGATTAAATGCATGACCTATAGATAGGGCGCCTGGGTGGCTCAGTCGTTAAGCATCTGCCTTCCGCTCAGGTCATGGTCCCAGGGTCCTGGGATCGAGCCCCGCTTCAGGCTCCCTGCTCGGCGGGAAGCCTGCTTCTCCCTCTCCCACTCCCCCTGCTTGTGTTCCCTCTCGCTGTGTCTCTCTCTGTCAAATAAATAAAATCTTTAAAAAAAAAAAAAAATGCATGACCTATAGTGTAGTGCCTGGCACGGAGTGCGCTCAGGAAGTGGTCTTTATTTCTTGCTCTTTCATAGGCTCTGCTCTTTCACTCGTTAGGCCCTAATCAGATTCCTCGGTTTGAAAAGTTCCAAAGAATCTACCTACAGCGGACGTTACTGTTCAGCTTGGTGACCAGCACAGTGGTAGTATATGCCTTCCCGGTGCCTCCCCTGTGACCTTCTCCAGAACCTTATCGGTACATGTTGCTTGCCTACCTCACTCTGAGCCTTGAATTCATTGATTTTGAGGACAAGATGACTGCTGGGTCATCATCGCCATCTTCTTCTTCTTCTTTTTTTTTTTTAAGATTTTTTTGTTTATTTATTTGAGAGAGAGAGAATGAGAGACAGAGAGCACGAGAGGGAAGAGGGCAGAGGGAGAAGCAGACCCCCTGCTGAGCAGGGAGCCCGATGCGGGACTCTATGCCGGGACTCCAGGATCATGACCTGAGCCGAAGGCAGTCGCTTAACCAACTGAGCCACCCAGGCGCCCCCATCTTCTTCTTCTAAGATTTAATTTATTTGAGAGAGAGCGCTCTTGCGTGCAAGCCAGGGGAGGGGCAGAGGGAGAGGGAGAAGCAGGCTTCCCCGCTCAACAGGGAGCCAGACGGGGGGACGCGGGGGCCTCGATCCCGGGACCCTGGGATCATGACCTGAGTAGAAGGCAGATGCTTAACCGACTGAGCCACCCAGGTGCCCCTGCTGGGTCTTCTTTAATGGTCAGGTACAGAGCACGGAGTCTTGGAAGAAAATGGGATGGAGAGGTTTCAAGCTGGTTATAGTTCAGAATGGTACTTTCAAATCTGCTCAGAAGCCTAAACTTCTGTCCCCATGATGCTTCCTTCTCAATACTATAGACTATGTATGCAGTAAATCACATTATAGTAGATAAAATAGGCAGAGACCATCAGACAACTGAGAGATACCTGGTTGAAATGTTTGACCTCTGCTGAGCTAAGAGATGCAGATGGAACCAGTTGGCCCTCTTTTCTAGCTATATGATTAACAATGATTTGTGCTAATGATGGCTGGGGTATGGTGAAATGGAAATAACTAGTTCACTGATGGTGTGGGTGTTAGTAAAACTGTTCTGGAAAATAATTTTGTCAGTGTATTTCAAGGGCCTTTAAAATATTCATACTATTTTGCCGAGTGATAACCCATTTGTGTGTCTGATCAGATTATATACATAATTTAAAATAGGGGCACCTGGGTGGCGTCTGCCTTCAGCTCAGGTCGTGATCCCAAGGTCCTGGGATCAAGCCCTGCATCGGGCTCCCTGCTCAGCGGGAAGCCTGCTTCTCCCTCTCCCACTCCCCCTGCCTGTGTTCCCTCTCTCGCTGTCTCTCTCTCTGTCAAATAAATAAATAAATAAAAATAATTGCATGCTTAATAATAGTGGCATTATCCATATGCTGCAGTATTATGCAACCTTAATGTCAATAACAAAACAGGATGCAACAGTATAATCTCAGCCATTTGAAGGAAAACTAGAAAGACCTAAACTCTGGTGCTAATAGTGATTGTTTCTCTCTTTTTTTTTTTTTTTTTTTAAAGATTTTATTTATTTATTTGAGAGAGAGAGAATGAGAGACAGAGAGCATGAGAGGGAGGAGGGTCAGAGGGAGAAGCAGACTCCCCGCCGAGCAGGGAGCCCGATGCGGGACCCGATCCCGGGACTCCAGGATCATGACCTGAGCCGAAGGCAGTCGCTTAACCGACTGAGCCGCCCAGGCGCCCCTGGTGCTAATAGTGATTGTTTCTAAGAGTTGGAATTTTGGGTGCCTTTTTGTCTTTGCTTCATTCTTGTGTGTACCTTTCTAAATTTTCTATAATTCAGTACTTTAATTGGGGGGTGGGGGGAGAGACAGGATAGCAGAAAAGTCACTTGTTTGATTAGGATCTAGCTGTTAGAGAGTAGGCAACTTGGCAACACCAAGCAAATAAAAATGTTAATGGGCTCTAGAAAACCAGTTGGTTTAACTGCCCTTTCCTTGCACCTCTAACATATGTGCTATCACTGTATCAGACACACATGTAAATCAGAACAGCAGTTATGGACCTCAAGTCAGTATTTTCCAAACCTGGTGTGTGTGCCTCAGTTACCAGAAGGAACTTTTAAGAATGCCTAATTGAGGACTGATCCCCAGCCCTGGTGAACCAGAATCCTCTTTGCGGTGAGAGCTGACATTACAGAGTGGCATGATGGTCAAGTATTGAGGCCTGGGCTGACACTTCTGACAATTCCAGCTCTGCCACTCAATTGCTATGTGATCTTGGACATGATACAACACCTGGTTCACCTTCATTCCCTGTGTTTTATAGTTGTCTTGATGGCTTTGCAAACGCTTTGCTTTCAACTCCTTGATACTGCAACTCCCTAGTCTCACCTCTACTTGAGCAGTCATCTTAAGTTTGTGATCACCACACAAAGTTGCATTGGCCAGACTTTGCAGTGGCCCGCTGACCGCCAACTTCTACCCCTTCCCTGCTCCTCCAGTTTTTCCCATAGCAGTTATCTGTTCTCACTGCCCTCGCCCTAACGATTCTCTATTGGGCCCTTTCTGACCTCACTGGCCGTGCCCAGCCCAGACCCTTGGATATTATTTTCCTGACCTTTTTACCTACATGGGGTTTCTTTGTTGTGTCTGCCTTTATGGCCAGTTTGTTTCTCTGCTTCAGAGATGAAGAAGGTGATAACTCCAGGCTAACAGAGGAACATTCTAGCTTTTGATTTATTACGTGAGAAAAAATTATACTTGAGGGAAAGAATTGATGCATCATATGGAATAGTTAGTATTGCTTGTTCTTCCTAGGAAGTCGTTCCAGAGCACACTAATGAGGCTTGGTTTGAAAGCAGAAGGAAGGAAATGTGTTCTGAATACACCTTATTCTAAAAAGGTTTTAGAAGATATCATATGTAAATGGATTAATAGATGTTATCCAAAATATTCATTTCCAAGGAACACAGTGGCTAGGGACCTTGTACAACTCTTTTTTTCCTCTTTGCCTGCTTCAGTTTCTCCTGTAAAAGGAATGGTCTCTGTGTTAGAAACTGTTTCCCAGTTAGAAGTTTCTAGTTTGTAGGATTTTTATTTATTTATTTATTTATTTTTAAGTAAACTCTGTGCCCAACCTGGGGCTAGAACTCACAACCCTGAGATCGAGTTGCATGTACTACCACCTGAGCCAGCCAGGCATCCCCTTAGTTTGTAGAATTTCAAAAAGTAATTTCAGTCTTCAGAAATCCATGAAGGTGTTGATGGAAATCAGTAACAGAAGAAACTGCGAGTGGAGTTTAAAGACATTGCAGCTTGGGCAGCTTCTTGTAGCAAAAGTTGTGCTTGAGTTTTGTTTTTTTTTCTTAGCTCTTTTCTAGAAACAAGTGTCCCCCATTCTTGATCCTGGAGAACAGTAAGTACAAAAACATGGCTCTGAACTTTGCCAGTTTAAAGCCATCAACATCCCGGTGAAACCACTTGTTGGGTTTCTTCAGATCCACTGTTGAGTATCATTTGCAACAACCCTTGAATGTTCGACAGGCCCTAAGTGAGGATGAAAATCCTCATTCGTGTGTAGTTCATCTTTCATGATGAATAAGGACTATTATTGTAATGAGAAAACTTACTTGAAAAATCAGCAGATTAACGTTTTTCTCCAAAATGGAAATAGCTTTTTCAGTTTAAGGGTAATATGTTCCTCCAAAGGTCACAATAAGATAGTATAAAGAAAACAAAGCTATTTGTAGTTCTACAATCCAGGAAAAACCCAATATTGTATTCCTTTCAACTTCATTTTTACATTTACATCTTTACTCCTTTGGTAATCCGTTTTGGAGCATCAAGTGTAAGGATCTTAATTCTCAGAATTTTTCTGGCTGCCTTCACTTTGTGAATTTTTTTTTTTTCATCCTTTTGCTACTGAATTTTATAATGCCATATTTGTCCAAATTATTCATTTCTGGGTTATTTTTCTGTTTAGTCCTATTCCAGCCCCATACTTTTAATACTGTCTTTTTATAACATACTTTCCAAGACTGTTAAGGCAAGTCCTCTGTCCTCTTGTCATTATTCTTTTGGGGAAGAATGGGAGGGACTCTTGTGAATTTATTTTGATGAATAGGATTATTTCAAGTTCCAAAAAATCCTTGGGATTGTTTCAGTAGAGGAGAATTTACATCCCTGCATTAAGTCTTCCTATTGGAGATATCTCTTCATTAATTCAGATTTCCTTTGTTTCAGTAAGATTGTCATTTTCTTACTTAAGTCCTATACTGCTGTTAACCACTGCAACAGTGGTTGCAGTATAAATTTGGAAAATCCTTCAGAAAAGTGAATTAGTGAAAGTCATGAAAATGTTTATACTTTTGATTCAGTAACCCCATTCCTAAACAATATCTGTAAGTTAAGTTTAACAGAACCCTTTTGCCTGTGTGAGAATTTGACCTTTGGTTAACTTTTTTTCTGGGGAACCTGATAAAGGCAGACTGTCACCTTCTGTTGCTGGGCACTGTAGCTTATGGTAAAATGTCTCCTGGTTGGTAATTGCATCTGGATAGGGAGAGGCTGTGAAGTACCCCCATGGAGCCCCATGCTTGGGCTTCACAGAGTACAGTGGCTCTTGTGCTGGTTGTGTTCCTCACAAGAAGCCAACAGAGCTATTAAAACAGATGATTGGATCCCCTCAACAATGAGGGTTTTAAGTCAGGGGTTGAACCCACACTGTCTCCCTATACCAGAGCCATCTGCTGTGTGGATTGTTGAAAGAACAGCCAGCAAGCTGTGTTCTTGTAGGCAAGTGCCAGGTATGGCCTGTGATAATCCTGTGAGTCTGAATCTAAGAAGATCATGCCCACCCCACCTGCACCGCCCCATGGCTGTTGCTGGGTCCCAAGGAAATGATCCCACAAACTGAAGTTCAAAAATGTTCTTTACAGCATTACTTTCCCCAGATTTTTGGTATATTAAGTAAAAGGCAGGAATAGCTATTTAAACACTTAATTCACTCAAAGGAATATTAGATGTATAAGACTGTAACAGAAGCAAGCACTAAAGGATAAAGTCACAGTCACTATAGCCAGCCTCAGCCTTCTAGAAGCTAGGTGGTTAAAAATGAAACTTAAGGGACGCCTGGGTGGTTCAGTTGGTTAAGCGTCTGCCTTCGGCTCAGGTCATGGCCCAGGGTCCTGGGATCAAGCCCTACATCGGGCTCCCTGCTCGATGGGAAGCCTGCTTCTCCCTCTGCCTGCCACTCCCCCTACTTGGGCACTTACCGCCCCTCCCCCCCGACACATAAATAAATAAAAATCTTTAAAAAAATAAAAATGAAACTAAAAAATAGCTTTTCTGAGACCTGGTTTTGACTGCCTTGTTCTCCCAAACTGTAGAAGAATAACAACAGGCTTTACTGAACCCAGTTCCTTACCTACCTTTTTTTATATGTAAACACTTCTTTCCCGCAGCTCCACTGAAGGCAGGAGGTAGATGTTGACCCTTGCCTTGTTACTTGTAGTCTGCTGCCCTTGCTGTTTCACGGTCTCCTGAGGATGATGGACCAGAGCTAAGGGCTCTCAGGTATAGGTGTCATTCAGTCTTGAATTCCTGGTTCCAGAGAACACAGGCCTCACGCTGGGGATTCCAGCTGTCGGAGGAGTGATCGTCTAGCAGTTTTAGATAAGTTGCTAACTTTGGGGTCCAGAATTTAAGACTTCTGCTTTTCTGAAAGTCACTGGGTCAGGTTCAGGAGACTAAGGGATAATTAAGACAGGAACCCTGTCTTGAAAAGTAAATAGGAGCAGGTTCTGGAATAGAGATGAGCAAAGATTAGGCATCTTACATTGTCTGGTCAAGGGTAGGGAAGGCTGCCTGAAAGGTTTTCTAGAAAAGGGTGATTCCAAGAGCTACAGGTCAAGTATTATTCTCACACTACCCCAGTATTTGATAACAATTCTCTACTTGGCACTAGAGATGTAGTGGGGAATAAAACTGTCTTGGTGGAGGTTATTCGAAAAGGGAGAAGACGGGCGCCTGGGTGGCTCAGTCGTTAAGCGTCTGCCTTCGGCTCAGGTCATGATCCCAGGGTCCTGGGATCGAGCCCCGCATCGGGCTCCCTGCTCGGCGGGAAGCCTGCTTCTCCCTCTCCCACTCCCCCTGCTTGTGTTCCTGCTCTCACTGTCTCTCTCTCTGTCAAATAAATAAATAAAATCTTTTAAAAAAAAAAAGAAAAGGGAGAAGACAGACAAATGTAATAGATTCAGATGCCAAGTAGTGGTTAAGTGCTCTGAAGAAAACTAAGGCAATGTAAAGGGATAGAGCAGATGGGGAGAGGGTATGCTACTTTAGATAAGATCACCTCTCTGAGGAAGTGCAATGTGAGCAGAGACTTGAATGAAGCAGGACTGAGCTGTTGAGGAAGTTGGAGCATTAATCCACTCTGATCCAACATCCAAGAGGGAGAATCCGTTCTTTTGGACTACCCCGAGGGGCAGGATGAGCCTGACTCACTATTTTGCCCAGCTTGGGTCCAGAGTTCTAATGACTGATACTGCTCTCTGCCCAGTCCCCCTGGATGGCAGGGAAATAGCCAACAGAAAGGCCCAAGACTCAGTGCTCCCGGGGCTGTTTCGATGTTTACACTGGGGGATGTGGTTAGCCTTGGTATTTCTGTCACACTCACAGTGCTTTCTCCTTTTTCCTTTTAGTGTGAAGGATGACCTCTAGGAAGAAAGTGTTGCTGAAGGTTATCATCCTGGGAGATTCTGGGTAAGTGGTTCTCACCGTTTGAACTAACATGTTGGCTTGGATTAATAAACGTGACCTCCTTGAAGCCTGTGCCCTCCATGCTGACATTTGGCAGTTCCTTCTCTAATAGTGGTGGCAGTGGGGCCGTAGGTCTCCTGCTCTTTCGGGCACAGCAGAAATGTGAATGATCTCTTGTTCTGTAACCCTTCATTCCCTGATCTTTGGCATGATTTGGGGGAAGGGGTAGCTATTTAAACTCAAGAATAGTTTCATGGAATCCCTTTTTTCTGAGCTGGTTAGACAAGGGAGTTCTGTTTATGTAGATTTGTTGCCACTGACCTCATGCCTACCAGTTGTGGGTTTGGGGTGTGCTGTGCGGTATCCTCCCACCGCTGTGCCAGATTCAGGTCTATATTCAAAAGAACCTGGGACTGGATAACTGGATTCTGATCCTAGATCTGCCACTAAGTAAGTGACCAGCTCTTTAGTAGCTGTTAGGATTCTGTGGGAGGCTTTTCAGACTCAGCATCTGAAGTGACCTGTGAAACCTTAGACCAACTGGAAGCTATGTATTTTTTTTTTTTTAAGATTTTTATTAATTTGACAGAGTGAGAGCAGGAACAACAAGCAGGGGGAGTGGGAGGGGGGGAGAAGCAGGCTTCCCGCTGAGCAGGGAGCTCGATGCGGGGCTCCATCCCAGGACCCCAGGATCATGACCTGAGCCGAAGGCAGACGCTTAACGACTGAGCCACCCAGGCGCCCCTGTATTTTTTTTTTAAAATAATAATAATAAATGCAGGTATGCCTCCTTATCCCAGAGCTCCCTGCCCTTTAAAAAGGCAGTGATTTTTCTACCCTGGCTGGCTTTTTTAATTGCCTGAGGAGCCTTTTATTTATTTCTTTTTTAAAAGATTTTATTTATTTATTTGCCAGAGAGAGACATAGCAAGAGAGGGAACACAAGCAGGGGGAGTGGGAGAGGGAGAAGCAGGCTTCCCGTGGAGCAGGGAGCCCAACGTGAGGCTTGATCCCAGGACGCTGGAATCATGATCTGAGCCGAAGGCAGACGCCAAGTGACTGAGCCACCCAGGCGCCCCCTGAGGAGCCTTTTAAAAGTTTTCCATACCAGTGGGTTGGGCCTAGTTAGCAGTACTTAAATACACACATCTCTCTGTCTCTCTGTCTCTGTCCCTCCCTTGCCTCCCTTACTCCTGGTGACTCTAGTGTGGTGTCAGGATTGAAAGGTATTGTTTTAGGCCCAAACTTGCCTGGAAAGAATCACCAAGTCTTTATTTGATTACAGATCTCCTGGCCTCCTCTGAAAATTCAGATCCAGGTGGCCTGGGTTGGAGAACACTGCCTTAAGCCATAACTGTACTACCAGGTTCTCTGCATATGAAAATGAGTGTGTTTCTCAGTGGGAAAGGAAGGCATTCCCGTTGACTTTGAAGAAGCCTTTTGTATTATCATCAACCTGCCCCAGCTAATCTCATCACCAAAAAAAAAATCCACACATTGTCTCTTGCTGAGTTTTCTTATTGGAAAACATCTCTGGAGGAGCTTACTCTGAGGTAGATTCTGATTTGGTGGAATATTGATGCTTTCTCCACTTCAGATTTTAAACTTTGGAGCAGCAGGTGGCTGACTGGTGTGTATGTCTGCTCGCAGCCATTGACTTCCTCCTGTGCTATTACTTTCTTAGACTGAATAGCAACCCCTAAATGGAGAGACACCCAAGACAGCAGAGATATTTTTGGAGTGGTAGAGTGATCTTATTGCTGTAGCTCCTTTTAGAAGGAGAGTATTTGCTGACATCTTTCTGGAAGGAAAAAGATAATACTAGGTTCTACCATCTGACTTGCTTGTACAAACTTAAAAGCAGCTTTTCAACATCTGGCCCATATCTGTACCCCGTATTTTTATCCCAGGAGAAAATACAACCTCGAATGAGTAACACTGGGCAGTTGGCTGGCACGGCTCTCTGTTGTGATTACAGTTCCTTGTTCTCCTTTAAGATAGGCAGGTATCTTCAGAGTTGCAAGGATCAGAATCTGTTTTCCATCCCTTGCTAGTTGACCTATACTTGTGGTTTTTCTCCAATTTCAGAGTTGGTAAGACATCACTCATGAACCAGTATGTGAACAAGAAATTCAGTAATCAGTACAAAGCTACAATAGGAGCAGACTTTCTGACAAAGGAGGTGATGGTGGATGACAGACTAGTTACAATGCAGGTAAGCACGCGTCTCCACTTTGCCAACCAAGCCTTGTTCATTCGGGCTGAACCCTTTTGTTCATGCCTAGGCATTTTCCCTCCCTGTTCTTCATTTCCCACTACAATATTCATGGATAATTGGCCACAGGTAGGATTGCCAGATAAAATACAGGACATCTAGTATGACCCAGATATTGCATGAGACATACTAGAAATTTTTCATTGTTTTTCCAAAGCTCAAATTTAATTGGAGTTCCTTTTTTTTGCTGTTGGTTTGGTTTGGGTTTTTTTGTTTTTGTTTTTGCTGAATTTGACAACATACAGGCCTCTGTCTTGCTGTGTCTCCAAAATGTCTAACTCATTCCTTTCTTTAGGCCAAAATGTCTTTGGGTTTCTCCTAGATTCTTAAAGTAGCTGTTCATGTAGTTTCCCTATTTTTCTGGCTTCTTTTAATCTGTCCTATCTATAGCCACCAAAGTTGTGTTTCTCTTAAGCCAGCCTAGCTTTTTTGTGTATCACCTTAATCTTTTAAGATTTTCCCTTGCAACAATTAGGCTAAAATACACATTCCTTCATAGGAACTTTTGAAAGCCTTTGCATTCTGGCTACAAACTATTCTTCACTTTTTTGTCTTTTGCCAGTCCTTCTAAACCACGGGCTGCTCTTACAAACCTGTCCTTGCATCTGTCTGCTTCCATCCCAGCCCCTTTGTCCCATCTTTGTCTTCATCCTGAAGTCTCCAACTTTTAGCCCAGGTGTTGTCTTCTGAAACTCCTACCTCCACAGCAGTTGTTCCTTCCTGTATTAAATGAGGTCCCTGGCAAACTAGGCCTCAAGAGACAACTATAATTCTTATCCCACTGTAGTCCTAGCAAACACCAGGCTCACCGAAATGTTTGAATGATCCAGGTGTTACAGGTAGAAGTTTTTACACACATGGACCTCAAGCTGTGACATGCTCCCAGAGGATAAGGACTCTTGACACTTCCTTGACTCACACATCCAGGATGGAGTTAATACGGATTTCGCCTCCCACCTCCCCCAAGCATACACATACAGATGTCCAAAATATGACTACAGTTTTAATAAGCCAAACTTGAGAGAAAAAGAAATTTCCAGGTTTCAGGAAAGAAGAGGGAACCGAAAGCTAGTGATAAGCTTGGGGGCTTCTGCCATGGTGCTTTGCAAGTTTATAACCAGGACTAGAGTTTCATCACTCGCCAGGGGCAGGAGATGTGACTACAAAAGGTAGGGGAACTAGAATTGAGAATCCCCTTGGGAAGACACACACACACACACACACACACTCTCTCTCTCTCTCTCTCTCTCTCTCTCTCTCTCTCTCTCTCACTCACTCATTCACTCACTCAGTCTCACACTCACCCGGGACCTTGGAAATATGAGAAAACAGGACCAAATACCCTCAACCCAAGGAAGTGGCAAAGCTCATGAATGAAGTAGGCTTGAGGCTTTGCCTCTTTGCTTTCTTGTTGGAGACTCTCAGTCCCACTATGCTCATGTCTGGGTTCTGAGCTTATACTCTACATGGGACAGGAATGTTGACATAAACCCATAAATCCCTGTTATTCCTGACAAAAGCAGAGATAAGACCATTCTTAGGAAGACTTGCAACTTCAGGACAGAAGGTGAGCTCATAGCCACATGAGGAAATAATGTACCACAAAAAATGTTCACAATGACTGGAGATTTTTAAAAAAGGAATCGAAACCATAATGAAAAAGGATACTATAAAAAAATGAGGATCTGGAGAACTTAGAACTTGAAGAAGTGAAAACATGGTCATTGTGATAAACCAAATGAACAGTTAACCTACAGATTAAACACAGCTGAAGAAAACAGTAAGCTTTGAGAACTGAGCAAATTACCCAGAAGACTCAGAATTGCAGAACACCAAAAGCAAAATTATAAGAGCAACTAGAGAGGAAAGAAGGATTACTTACAAAGGTTAACAGAGGAGTTCTCGGGGACGACAGGAGGCAGAAGGGAATGGAATGCCTTCAGGCTGCTGGTGTAAAGTACTACCTGCAGATTTTACATGTGCACCAGCCAGACTAAAAGCTGCTTCCTGTACCAGGAGAAAACAGCTATAGAGCCAGGCTATGGCTTCGATAGCAGTGCGGGCTGATTCCAAAGTCAGAACCCAGCTCCTTCTGGGTGTGGGGCTGTTATCATAGAGCTCCATGTACCCTACTAAGCTGGGACCCTGCAGGGCTGCACTGCTGGAGTGAACTCCAGCTGGAGAATCTCAGGTCACTGGAGTCTGGAAACAGCAGGGCAAGAAGGTGTTCTGAAAGGTTGAAACAAAAGGCTGGCCCTCATCCTATTGCAGCCAGCTTGAAAGACTAGAAGTAAATGAAAACCATGATCTCTGGACAGAGGCATCATCATCCTAGATCTTGAGGAATCCTCATATTTTTCACGGGCTTTTAGCAGCGTGCAATAAGATAATCCAAACAAGAAAACAAGGCAGAACCAATGGAAAGCTCCCTGATCATTCAGAGTGGTTTTTATATTTAAAGAAATAAGGCAATCTTATGTATCTGGAGAGAAGAAACTAAACAGGTGGTGTAGGTTAATAGAATTTCTAAAAATGAAATATAATAACCAAAAGGTGGGAATCCAAGAATGTTTTTAGCAGCAGATAGGACATGCCAGAAGAGGGCTGAAAGGAAGAATGATAGGAAAGAGAAGTACAAACAGGATTCAGTAGATAGGTCAGACTTCCTTTTAATCTCAAAAGAAAGGGAATAGATCAAAGATGATATTTGTCGAGAATTTTCCAGGATTGATGTGGCACTAGTCTACAGATTCAGGAAGCCCAAATTCCAAGATGGATAAATAAAAAAGAAATCTCGACGTACTATAATGAAATTGCAAAAACAAAAGACAAACTCGAAAGCATCTGGAGGAAAAAGATGACCTTAAAAAGGAACAGGAATGAGACTAACAGTTGACTCTCAACAGTAACAGTGGAAATCAACAGGCGGAATATATTCTGAAAGAAACCTTCAGCACTGTGTTCTGTCCCTGCTAAAAATATCCTGGAAGAATGAAAGCATACATCCTTAGGTTCTATGGCAAAAATTCTAAAAGATGTACTTCAGGCAGAAAGAAAGTGATTCCATTTAGAAAGGTTTGAGATAAGATAAACTGAGATAAAACTTTAATTGTATGCATATATTTATTGTTAGAATTATGACCCTAATAGTAAGAGCATGTAACTTCCAAACTATCACAGAAAACCAGGATTAGACCTATATAATTTAATGTGTTAGGGAAGATTAGTGGTTGTTGTGGATACCTTATATTGCTCAGGAAGAAGGTAGAAATTCATCAATATTAAACATTATATGGAATCAAGTATGCGAGAAAAATTTAAAGTTAACTTACTATGAAGCCATGGTAATTTAAACAGTGTGATATTGTCAGAGACATGCGGATCAAGGGAACAGGGGGCACTCAAGCAGGGCACACCTAGCTGGACACTGAGTAGAGAGGCGGCTTCCAAAAGAGTAGGAAAAGGGGGAGTTACACAGTGAGTGGAGTGGGCCCATGGTTTTCTATTTTGGGTGGGGAGTAACCAGAGGGTTCAAGACCTGAATGAAAAAAGTACAAAATGAAAACTTTACAAATTAAAGTAATTGTTTTACCTTAAGGTGTTTAAAATAGAGAAAGCACAAATCAAAGAAGATTAAAGATCAATAGTAGACTACATTAAATTAAACATTTGAATAACAAGATTCCCAAATAATAAAAACCACAGACCAGAAAAAATGTTGATAATGCATAATAGTATCCAGTCAACAACCCCGTGGATAACTGGACAACAGACATCAACAGGCAACTATCAGAAGAAACCTTTAATGTCCAGTGGCTTGATTTCAGGGAATTACAAATTTAAAAAGGTGACAGGGCAGGGTGACACTGCTGTAGTCACAGGGATCACTCCCTCCCTCCCTCTCAATGCTATCAAAAGATGCTCCTTTGGAAAAATTTCCCAGCAGTTGTGTGGCTTAAAGAAACTCCCATGGTCATGTGACTCCAGATACTTCTGGGGCTGGTTGAATAAAGTGGATGTCAACCCTGACTGGCGGCATCCAAGTGGCTTTGCTGTGGGGCTGTGGTGTGCTACCAGGGCCAGGAGAGTTGGCAGAAGGACATAACCTCTCATCAGGCCCTCTAGACAACAGAATTCAGGCAGTTGTTGCCACTGCTCTTAAATCATGAGCATTGGATTTGATCACATGGAGGGCTAACAGCATGCTGGAAAAACAAGGTCATGCAAGTGTCATATATTGAGCCTGACTGTTCAGAGAGAGACTTTGTAAAGTTAAAAATTTACATAAAAGCATGTTGGAAATAATTTCATGTGGATGTATCACAGACAGGCATCGTTGCTCTGCATCACTTAAGAAACCTCAAGTGTTTGCTCTATAAAGTGATCTTCCTGGACTAAGAGAAAAAGAAAACCTTGTCCAAGCCTTTGAGATAGGACCACCTTCTCTAGAACTAAAATTAGACTTGAAGTAAAATAATAATATTCAGTAAGTGTCTTATTTCAAATGGAAGCATCTACAGGTGAATGGATAAAGATGTGGTACTCACCATAAAAAGAGTGAGATCTTGCTGTTTGCAACAACATGGATGGGCCTAGAGAGTATTATGCCCAGTGAAATCATTCAGACAGAGACAAATACCATATGGTTTCTCTTATATGTGGAATCTAAAAAAACAAATGAATAAACAACAACACAAAAACAGACTCCTCAGTACAGAGAACAAACTGGTGGGGGCCAGGGGGGTGGGGGTGGGAAATGGGAGAAACAGGTGAAGGGGATTAGGAGGAACAAACTTCTGGTTATAAAGTAAGTAAATCATGGATGTGGGGGGGAAAGTGTCCTATTTCAATATAAAGTATCATTTGAAATTTTTTTTTTTTAAGATTTTATTTATTTATTTGACAGAGAGAGAGAGATAGATAGTGAGAGCAGGAACACAAGCAGGGGGAGTGGGAGAGGGAGGAGCAGACTTCCCACGGAGCAGGGAGCCCGATGTGGGGCTCAATCCCAGGACCCTGCGACCATGACCTGAGCCGAAGGCAGATGCTTAACGACTGAGCCACCCAGGCGCCCCTCGTTTGAAATTATTTAGATATATTTATCATCAGTAGAACTAAAAGGTGGTCATACCACAACATTTTAAAAGCAGAGTCCCTCATGTAGAAAGTAAATATTCAGACATGACATACTGAAATTAGAGTTGGAAGTGAGAATTTATGTACATTTTAAGAAAAATGCAAACCCAGATAACCTTTTAATTCTAATATATTCCTCATTTTATATAGATATGTCTTGATGTAGATAGAGTTCTTCAAAGTGATTGAAATGTATAACACAAATGTTCTTTTTTTTAAGATTTTATTTGAGAGAGAGAACACAAGCTGGGGTGGGGTGGCGGAGAGGAGGAGAGGGAGAAGCAGACTTCCCACTGAGCAGGGAGCCTGGCTCTGGGCTCAATCCCAGGATCCCGGGGTCATGACCTGAGCTGAAGGCAGACATTTAACCAACTGAGCCACCAGGCGCCCTACATTTTACTTTAAAGTTAATAAAGCATGTTGCTATAAATGTACAGACATGGGGGAAAAAAGGCTCACAAAATCAAGCTTTGGCTGGAATATAGGGAGTAGAATATTGTCAAGTTGATGGTGGGAGTGTATCAATGCAGCCCTTTTCAGTAGAGACTACCATTTTGCTCTCCATTGTTGAGCATGCACAATTCTCTGTCTAGGAAGAGAGCCTAGAGAAACTTAGCTCTGGGCATAGGAAGAGAAGTGTAGGAAGAATGCTCCTTGCTGCTGAGATGACCAGGGAATAGAGTGTGTATATTAAGGTAGTGGAATGCTATATAGCCGTTAACCTTTGGAAAAGGAAAAAAAGCAAGTTGCAGAAAGATGTACAGGATCATACTATTACATTGTAGACTCTTAACTCTTCAGGACCCATTTACGTCTGGGGAGGAAGGAAAGGGAATGCTGTGAGGAAGGGTTAACTCTGTTTCTTTAAAAAAACAAACAAAAAAAAACTGACATTACTGTGGCAGTGTTAATATTTGTCACATTAGAGTATGGGTAAATAGATATATGGGTGTGCTATAAAATATTAAAAATTTTAAGAGATCACAGTCATAGAACTTTACGTTTCTAGGTGTGAAGATAAATTAATTTTTTAAAGTTGCAAAGAATAACTGCGCAGTTTTTCAACTTCACTTCTTAATGCCTTACTTTGCCTTCTCTGTTATCTGAGTTCCAAGTACCCGTTTGGTTCCAACAAGAGTCATAGAGTTTAGGGGCGCCTGGGTGGCTCAGCCGTTAAGCGTATGCCTTCGGCTCAGGTCATGATCCCAGGGTCCTGGGATCGGGCCCCACATTGGGCTCCCTGCTCAGCAGGAAGCCTCCTTTTCCCTGTCCCACTCCCACTGCTTGTGTTCCCTCTCACGCTGTGTCTCTCTCTGTCAAATAAATAAAATCTTTAAAAAAAAAAAAAAAAAAAAAGTCATAGAGTTCTCCTCTTGGGATTCTGTCCTAAACAAGCAATCGGAAATATGGAAGAGGCTCTGTAAGTTAACATTCATTCCTGAGGTCCTTAAAATTGTGGAAATTTGACAGTAATATGTTTTTAAAAAACAAGAGTGAAATTGTTCGCTGAGTTTGTTGGGCAGCAGTAAAGGTGGGAACTCCTGTCAGAGAGTACTGTGATGTGTCACTTGGGCAGAGAGGAGTGATGGGGAGGGCACGGCGTGATGCGTTGTGTGAGATTTCAGCTACGTAAAACCCCACAGCCTGGATACCTAGAATAACAAATGAGCTAATGAAGATGCTCTCTGTGTGGGAGGGTGCCAAGTGTTTCAGGGGGTTTTTTAGCTTTGGCTTTACTTACCCAAATGTTTACGTAGTGACAGTGTTACTTCTCTAATGGAAAAAAAAAAATTTTTTTTTTTTTTAATTTGTCCAAGCCTAGATTTAAGTTCTGTTTTTTTCCTACTTTCTCTTTATAGAAATAGTTGTCTGTTTCTACTTTCCTTATTGTATGACCAGGCTCTTGGGTCCCCCTCCATCGGTCAGTCTCCCTGTTACAAGAAAGGGTTCATTTTTTCACTCAGAGACACATACTCACTGTAGGACATTGGGAAACCAGAAAAGCACAAAAGCAGACATCACCCGCAGTCCCTCTACTGGGTATCCACTGGCACCAGAGATCGAATTTTGTCTGCATATGTGTGCTTTGTTTGTTGTAGTGGGGGTTGCATTTAGTTCCCCATCCTGATGAGAGGCGGGGAAAATAATTGCCTTTGAGTTTGTCTTCACCCTTATATCAAAGTCATCGTCACTTCCTTCTGGTTCTATTTGAGTGGCTGCTGCTTTTACCAGTGGCCTGAGCACTCCTGTGCCATACACAGACATTCATGACAGCCTCCTACCTCTACTCTACAGTCAGGCTGACCTCCCATGGCTGCTAGGGCATGTCCTATTTTAGAAAGATTCTTCCCAGAGTGAAGTGCGTATAGATAGTTTATGTAGTGGTTGGGGTTTCCTGGGGATGGAGTGGGCTGCCAAGGTCAGGCTCCCTGGTCTCACAGTTGTGGCCAAGAGTCCTGTCAGCCATGTTTTCATGTACTGGTTATGGAGGGTCATGCGCATTGGAAGAAAAGGCTGAGGCGGGTTTCTCAGACCTGTCCTCCTCATAGGAGTAACACTTGGGCTCTTGGGGACTGTTCATTGACAGAAAGCTGAAATGTGCACTTTTGCTCAGCCCTGACATTGGTAACCACAGTAGCCCCCTTCCAGCATGCTGTTGGCCTGAGCTATTCTTGGCCAGTCTGTGGGCCAGAGTTTAGAGTTGTGTAGTCATATTGCTTTACTGGACCTTCTCTAGGGGGTTCTAATGCTGCTGTATCCAGCCCTCCAGTCAGTATCTAAGTTCTGGCTCCACTCCTGTTTGCTGCACTGTCATTTGAGCCGGTCCCCAAGAGTAAATCAACTGTCTGGATTTGCACAGGTTTTAGGACTCCTTTCAGAGAATATTTTGGGAGGTGTTAGGGGATTTAGTAGAACATCATGAGCTTTGATTACGTTGGTAGTGTTAAAGAAATGTGAATCCCAGATTACTGCCCTGTCCTGTTATTTCTCTTGTGCCTGTTTTTACTTATTCTAATCAAGCATCATAACCTCGTCTTATAGGGTGCTCTTCCTACCTGAACTGGGAGCTCAATCTTTGTATGGCCTAGGGACACTTGACGGGTTCCCCAAGTGTTCTGCATCACTTGGAGGGAGGCAGGACTGACCGCCTGAGAAAGCCTTCACAAAGGAGCTCAACCATCCTGGGCGCCTGGGTGGCTCAGTTGGTTAAGCGACTGCCTTTGGCTCAGGTCATGATCCTGGAGTCCCGGGATTGAGTCCCACATCGGGCTCCTTGCTCAGCGAGGAGTCTGCTTCTCCCTCTGACCCTCCCCCCCCTCATGCTCTCTCTCTCTCTCATTCTCTCTCTCTCAAATAAATAAAATCTTTAAAAAAAAAAAAAAAAGGAGCTCAACCATCCTTCTGTAGAATTTGGTTCTGGAGATAAAACTAGTGGCCCAAGCCACACTCCCATTTTGGTTCAAACCCTGGGCCTTTGGGGTAGTTGGCTGGTGATTTGGACATAAAATTGCCATTTATTTGGGTTATAAAGGATGGTCCAAGTTCTTATGTTCTGAAGTTAAGTGGGTTTCCTGCAAACCAGTGAATCCAACAGTTAAAGACCCATGTCAGCTAGAAGTAATGGTATGCTGCTTCTGACCCCCACTTTCTTAAACCAGATGACTTGCTGGGGGTTGTGGAACCATTCCTCAGAACACTCACCATCTCTCAGGCTGACCAGGGTGGCCTTGTTAGGGATCTAGGGCAGTAAGGAAATCCATCCTTGCTCTCGAACCTAGCATGGCAATGAACGATATGAAGTTCTTTGAGCTAGTCAGTAGTACCTGGTGTTCTTTTGATTAAAAGCTGGCTTTCCCCTCTATTCTAAAGTATGTCCTTGTTGTCTTTCCCTTCATCTCTCTCTCTCAGGGGTTTTTGTTTGCCTTTTTTTTTTTTTTAATTGAGTCATAATATAAATAAAACATTCTGATTTTTTTAGGTAAACTTTATATACAGTACAATATGTAGATTTAAATGTACAATTCAGTGTGTAATTACGTCCCTGTATTTCCATCACCCCCAGAAAGTTCCCAGGGTACATAAATGTTAAGTTTATATCATGAATTTTACATAAATATCTATTCATGGAACCACCACCCAGATCAAGATGAAAACATTTTCTAGCAGAGTTCAGACTCGTTGTCTGCCCTCTGCAGAACATGCAATCACATATACTCTCTGTCAGGGCTGTGTGGGATACTCTGGTGCTGCACTCTGCTTCCTGAATTCTGAAATCTGAAGTCGCTTGTCTCTCGGTGGCTCCATAATGCAGCTCGTTTCCTCTGGCGTCCCCCACTCCTAGTGCTGTGCCCCCCAAGGAATAATGTTTTATCTCTCGCAGATCTGGGACACAGCAGGCCAGGAACGGTTCCAGTCACTTGGTGTGGCCTTCTACAGAGGCGCAGACTGCTGCGTTCTGGTATTTGACGTTACTGCCCCCAACACATTCAAAACCCTCGATAGCTGGAGAGATGAGTTTCTCATCCAGGCCAGTCCCCGGGATCCTGAAAACTTCCCCTTCGTTGTGTTGGGAAACAAGATTGACCTCGAAAACAGACAAGTAAGTGCTAAAGATAGTAGGAATCCTAAATGTGGAGGCTTATGAATCTACCCTCATTTAGGTCGTGGCTCCTGGGCCTTCTAAAAGTGGCAGCTAAGTTTCAGATGACAGGTACGGGTTTTAGTGGGTGGTTTGTTTTGTTTTGTTTTAAGATTTTATTTATTTGACAGAGAGAGACAGTGAGAGAGGGAACACAAGCGGGGGTAGTGGGAGAGGGAGAAGCAGGCTCTCCGCCAAGCAGGGAGCCCGATGCGGGGCTCGATCCCAGGGCCCTGGGATCATGACCTGAGCTGAAGGCAGGCGCTTAACGACTAAGCCACCCAAGCGCCCCTGTTTTTGGTTTTGATTGGTAAAAAGCCATGTGCCTTAAGGACCAGTCCCCAGCATATCTCTGTGTATGTGTGCCCCCCATAGTGGGGTAGAGGGGAGGCATAACTAACTAGTTACCTGCCCAGTCCTTGGAATCGGGCCTTGCTTCCTAGTCTAGTAAAGGCATACCGTTTTTGCTTCCCCTGGGGCAGAACAGGGGCAGTGAAAGTCTGCAGTGCTATTCCCTTTGAAATTATGCCAAGAGAAGAGCAAGTCCACTTTGTGGAGTTGCCTGTACTGGCCATCATTTTGGTCCCTATGAAGTAATTTGACTTGAGGCCAGTTGCAGTCTGCATTTTGGTCTTTTGGATTTAAAGGCAGACTTGCATTTAAAGCCTGGCTCATGCACTTTTAATTTGGGAATATTTCTTGGAGTCTGAATCTTGACTTACATAACAAGAATACTCTGGGATCAGATGACAGTGTACCCAGAAGCCCTGGCACCCAGGAGGAGCTTGGGAAATGGTGGCTTTCTAGTTTGGCCCGTTACTGTTTTCCTCTCCTATGAGAGACACTGGCTTCTAAGGTGACTTGTGGTTTGGTGGGTTCTATGCAAAGCCCAGAATGGCTCCAGAAAGGTACCTGTGGGAATGTGAACTACCTTCCGGTCAGCACCCTTTGAGGACCAGGGCCCACGAGACCTGGTTTAAATCCCCATGCTGTCTCCAGCCGGCTCTCACTTTGGGCCATTGTCTTTGCCCTCTGAGCCTCAGTTCTCCTTCTGTACTCGAAAGGAGATAATTAGATTTTGTCATTCTCGAGTGCTCCTGCACCTCAGGGGCCTGCCTGGATCTCCATGTGTGCTTTGGGCTTTTGAGTAAAATTGCTCTGGTTTACTTTGAAATAGCATTTCTCTTGGGAGCATAGACTCTTAATTATAGCTTGGTTTATTTCTGGCCATTGATCTCTTTTTCTCCCTTAGGTGACAGTCCTCTCATGCCTGGAAGTGGGCTAGGGGTGGGGAAGGAATTAGGGTAGGAGAGGCAGGGGTGTCAGTGAGAGCTGCAGAATTCGGTGGTACAGGTGATGTAACACTAGCAGTAATGGGGATGGGACTGCAAAGCTTGAGACCAAGCGGCCAGGCATTTCCTGGGCTGGGACCTCTGAGGTCCCAAGAGAAACAATTCAGTACTTCCCGGGCTAGCTGCTTACTCTTTCATCATCTGCCTGTAAGTGTAGCTAAGGGTTGGAACCTATGGACTGTAGAATGGGCTTGGGTTTGAGGCCTAGCAGTATTACACAGAGCCAGCAGCATGACCTTGGCCAGGCCTGCAGCTCCCTTCCTCGAACCCCCGCACACCCTCATCCCCGGTCTGCTCCCTCACCCGTGCTGGCTGCCTCTATCGGGAGCACACGTACACCCTTCTTCCTCTTCCAGGTGGCCACAAAGCGGGCACAGGCCTGGTGCTACAGCAAAAACAACATTCCCTACTTCGAGACCAGTGCCAAGGAGGCCATCAATGTGGAGCAGGCGTTCCAGACAATTGCACGGAATGCACTTAAACAGGTGGGTCTCTTGCAGCTGTCTGGCTCCCTCTGGTGACTGACCATCGACCCAGCCCCTGCCTGGCTTTCTTGTCCTTAATCTTTCTTAGCTCTTTTTTCTGTGTAGCCAGAAGAACCCGTGTGTTTATCTGGGAAGGCAATGAGGCATTCTGCTAAAGCTTCCAGAAATTCCACTTGTTTGTGAATAACCTATACAATGCAAGGGCAATGAAGACAGGCTGAGGCCACCCTTATTTGGGTATGTTCTTACTCTCTCTGCATGCTGTTAGGAGATGAGACCACTAGGAGGCCCTTAGTCAGATGGCTGCTACTGAAGGAGGGGATAAACTTGAATTCAAATCCCAGGTCTGCTACCCATCATTAGACCTAGTTTTTTGTGTTGTTTGTTTGTTTGTTTTTAAATCATTTCTGAGCTTCCATACCCTCCTCTGTCAAATAATACTTGATTTGGAGGGTGGTTGTGAAGATGGAATGAGATGGGTTCGCTCTTGGCGTTCTCGTAACTGGTTATATTGGATCACCAGATCACCAGAAGGAAAGCTTAACCAGAAGTTCTGGGAATTGTATTCCTTGAGTGAGGTGTTCTTTCTGATTTATGTTGTTTACTCAACTGTTCCCAGAAAAAGAGACCGTTACTTCTTGTTGACATGAGGGAGTTGAAGGCTCTTTTGATTCAGCAGCTCTTTGGGGGCCAGTGAGTTAGGACAGATTGTGAGGCACCATCAGTCATCTGTGATGGTCAGACTTGGGGAGCGGGTGAGTGTCAGGTGAGGTGCACACCAGAAGATGCGGAGAACATTTTAAGGAAGCACGTGGTGGCTGTAAAGGGCAAGGCAGGTTCTGCCAGCTCCAGGAAACTGGGTTTATAGAAGGTACCAGTTCTCAGCAGGACAGGGCATCTGGACCTGTGGGCAGGGAAGTACCTGGAATGGGTTGTTCCAAGGGCTGGAGGCTGCACTGAGTGTTCCGTGATGAAAGAAATCGATCCACCCAAAACACTAGGAGAGCCCCCACTGAGCAACACTGATACAAAGAGGATGCAGGCCCAAGGCCTTTGCCTCCCCCCCTCCCCCTTCCTTTAACCCACCTTCACACCTAGGTCAGTAACTGAATATGCTTTTCCTCGTGTTCCTACACTTGCATGCAAATCTAAACAGGTCTGGGGAATTGTTTCCACCAGCTCCCTGTTGACTGGCATCACCAACAGTTTTTCTCTCTGAATATTGCTGTCCCTGTAGCCTTACTAGAATATTTTTTTGTTCCTACACGCTAGCCTCTCAGGAGTAAGATTGTTAGATTGAAAGGTACATGCGCTTTCAAAAGATGGTGCCAGATCACTTTCCTCAAAGGCACTCATACTTCAGTCCTTCTCTTCCTGCTCAGCAGCAAATGGCCGGCACCGTGTGGGGCCCTGCTGCCGTGCAGCCAGTCGTCGGGCCCCCCTGCTGCACACCGCCAGCCCGTGGCACTGGCCTGGGCGCCCGCCGCTTCCCGTGAGCCTTCTGTGAACTGGAATTAACTTGACCGGTATGGCAAGTGACTTTTCCAACTCTGCTGTCTTTCTGGGGCATCGAAAAAAGTAATTTTTGTTAGGTGTGTCATTTTAAGTGTCTGGGTTTCCTGTGTCTGGATTATTTGTTGTCTAATTCAATTGAAATTTATTTTTGGCTTATGGCAGGAAATAGGGACTCACCTTTTTTCTTTTAGCGGGATAGCCAGTTGTTTCAATTATTAGCAGCAAATTGTTAAATAAACCACTTTCCCCAGTGGACTGAAGCATTACCTTTGTGTATTTAATGCTCATGTATATTGGGATCTATTTTTGGTCTTCCAAAATTGGGTCTTCCCAGTCTGTTTGGCAGCGTGCATATTCCTTGCCTGGACCGTCTTGATTTGACTGCCTTTATATTGTAGTCTGACCTCTGCTGACAAGTGACTAGTGACTGACAAAAAGACTTTTTTGTGGGGTTTTTTTGTTGGTTTGGGGGTTTGTTTGGTTTTTGTTTTTGTTTGTTTGTTTGTTTTTGCTATTTTGGTGCATTTTCCATTTAGACTGAGAATTTTATTCCAGTTCCACCTTTTTCCTTCCTCACCCTTCCCAAATACAAAACCTTATTGAGATTCTAATTGGGATTGCGCATCAGAGCTCTTAGTAGTGTGCTTTGGGTACCATTACAAAATATTGCAGACTGGGTGGCAAAATAGCAGGCTTTTATGGTCTCTCAGTTGTGGAGGCCAGAGGTTTATAATCATGGTGCCAGCAAATTCACTTTCTGCTAAGGGCTCCCTTCCCCATTTGCAGACCGCCGTCTTTCTCCTGTCCTCGGGTGCGTGGCTTTTCCTCTGTACTCAACAGCAAGCACGAGCAAGTGGGAACCCCCACTCTCTGATGTCTTTTCTTACAAGGACACACTGATCCTGTCAGATCAGGGCCCCACCCTTTATGACCTCATTTCACCTTCATTACTTTCTTAATCCTAATACTAGCACACTGGGGATTAGGATTTCAACATAGAAATTTTGGAGAGACACAGACATTCAGTCCGTAACAGCTATTATCTTAGGTTTTGTGTGCTGTCCTTCAGTGACACTGTATCACTTTTCACATCCTTTGCCTTTCATATTAAATATACTCCTAGGTGCTGGTGGGAATGTAAAATGGTGCACCCACTTTGGAAAGCGGTCTGGCAGTTCCTCAAAAAGTTAAACATGAAGCGTCACTATATGACCCAGCAATTCCACTCGTAGGTGTTACCCAGGAGAAACAAAAACCTGTCCACACAAAATCTTGTACATGAATATTCATAATAGCATTACTCATAATAGCCAAAAAGCAGAAATAAAAACAAATGTCCCATCAAATGAAATAACCAAAATAGGCAAATCTGTAAAGACAGAAAGTAGATGTCAGTGATTGCCAAGGCTTGGGGGTGTCTGGTGGGGCTGGGGAATGACTGCTAACGGGTGCAGGGTTTCTATGGGGTGAAGAAAATTTGTGGAATTAGTGGTGATGGTTGCCCAATTTGTGAATACACTAAAAACCACTGAATTTATCTCAGTAAACCTTTTTGGTTTTTTAATGTGTATTCTTAGAGGTTTTTATTTTTATAGAACACTGCCTGTCACATAGGTGCTCAGTGTTGAAGTAACAAACTGTTTTCCTGCACCAGGAAGTGGAAAGCTGCTCCTCACTAGACACATGTTATTTCAGCAAAAAGTCACACTAAACTGACCACGGTCCATCTCCTATGACCTCTCACCACAGTTGGTGATAAAATTCATCCATAGCTGGTTTCTAAGTATGCAGCATTTAGAGGCAAAACCCTCCTAAACCCTTGGAAAAAAAAGAAAACGGGCCATCAGTCCAGAAAAATAAATGGCAAATAGGGAACTAGAGGAATGTTTTGGGACTGAGAGGGCAGGGAGCACTCATGCTCCAGCCCACACTTGCCTTGTGGAAGTGCTAAGAGCTGCCAAAATCCAGCCCATGTTGAAGTCTGATTTTCAAAGTGTTGGTGATGAGACGATAAGGAGCACGCAGAAAGCCTTTGTGAGCTGGCTGTGGTCCCCAAGCCACCAGATCTCCATCATGATGATGGAGAGCATGAGTCAGCTGTGTCCTGACTGCTCAGTATCGATTGCAGCTCTTCCTGCTCGGTTTCTCTCTTCACATTTTCCCAGGGTTGTCACAAAACCTGTCGTCCCCTTGCTCAGCCCTTGAGAGTTGAGCACCTTCTGCCAGAGCCCTCCCTTCACTGCCGCGTCTGTCCCCCAGCCCCCTGCCCACCGAGCGCTGTGGAAGAGCACCGCTGAGCTCGGAAGTTCCCCATACCCTGAGTAACAGACCTTTCTCTCTCTCTCTGCCCAGGAAACAGAGGTGGAGCTGTACAACGAATTCCCTGAACCCATCAAACTGGACAAGAACGACCGGGCCAAGCCCTCAGGGGAAAGCTGCAGTTGCTGAAGGGGCAGTGAGAGCAGAGCACAGAGTCCTTCACAAACAAAGAACACACTTAGGCCTTCCAACACAAGCCCCCTCTCCTCTTCCAAACAAAACATAAAGTCATCTATTGAATCCAGCTGCCAAAAGAAACCCCATCAAACACACTCACCCTTACACACACACACACACACACACACACACAGCCCTGATACAAGCAGACAGACTCCAGCCCAGGCCTGTGATGACTCCATCGGGGTCTGCCCACCCACCACATCAGCCCTTGTACGGCAGCACAACAGGCAAGCTGTAGAAATCGTTCTGGTGTGGAGTCAGCATCGGAAGCTTATTCTTTTTGTCACTGGGGAGAGAGAACTGTTTACAGTTAATCTGTGTCTAATTAGTTATCTGATTTTTTTAACGGTCTTGTGGTGTTTTTACCCCCTACCCCCACCCCTCCCTCCTGTGAAGGCTACCACTTGGGAAGGCTGGTGCCCCATGCTTCATTACAGGCTCACACCCAGTCTGATCAGGCTGAGTTTTGTATGTATCTGTTAATGCTTGTTACTTTTAACTAATCAGATCTTTTTACAGTATCCATTTATTATGTAATGCTTCTTAGAAAAGAATCTTATAGTACATGTTAATATATGCAACCAATTAAAAATGTATAAATTAGTGTAAGAAATTCTTGGATTATGTGTTTAAGTCCTGTAATGCAGGCGTGTAAGATGGAGGGTTGAACCCTGTCTGGATTGCAGAGTGTTAGCAACTCAGAATGCAGAAGTCCAGCTAGAGGCAGTATTCTGTACAGGAGACACAAGAATTATGTACGCCTTTTATCAAAGACTTACGAGCCAAAAAGCTTTCATCTCTCCAGGGGGAACACTGTCTAGTTCCCTTCTGTGTCTACATTTTCCAAAAGGTTGATTTGCATAATACAGTGGTGTGTGCAATGGATAAATGGCTGTTGTTTCAGAAATTAAAATTCTCATTTTTCCCCCCCCCCCTCCCCCCCCCCCTTCTGCTCCACACTTCAAAACTCCCCTATTAGGTCAGCATCCTACTGATTAAGAGGAAAAGGAAAATCCTAACAGATCTGTCCTAGTGATTTTACCTTTGTTCTAGAAGGCACTCCTTTCAGGGTTGTGGTATCCTTAGGTTAGCAAACCTTTTTCTCCTTTTCCCCACCAACTCCCAGTATTGCCCACTATTCATTAACCTGTTTCTTTGGTATGGAACCCTGGCAGTTCTGCCCCCTCCCTAGGATCTGCCCCTGCATTGTAGCTTGCTTAACGGAGCACTTCCTCTTTTTCCAAAGGTCTACATTCTAGGGTGTGGGCCAAGTTCTTCTGTAAAGAGATGAACGTGATGCCAATAAAATGTAACAAGAACAAAGATCATCTGCCTTTGCCCTGTCTTTTTTCCTTCTTCTAGACCCTTGGCTCAGTAGAGACCATGTTAGCTAATCATAGCCGATGCTTTATCAAGCCTAAGAGCCCTTCATAACTGGGCACATGTGGTGCCTTTGAGGCAGAAAGGCCTTGTCACGTCCGGCCCTATAGTGCCTGTCCCTAGTTTTTGGTTTTGGTGTTTTTAATCACAGTGATGGGGTGTGGGGACTCTGAATAGAGAAAACATTGTCCCTGTGGAGGAGCAACTACAGACTGTGCCTGTGGACCGTGCACAGCCTGTCGGGTATGAGCGTAATTAGCCTTTGTGCTCTTTTCTGTTTTGTAGTTGGCGTAGTTGCTAATACTTAGGTATCATATTTCTGGATTTCTGATTTTTCACAGGAGAGGAAGATGTGGCAGCAGGGGGCCCTGTATTCCGATATTATAGGTCACCAGCTGGAACTGAATATATGCCACCTAGAACCAAATTTATAGAATAGTAGTGTTTCAATCAGGGTTGGTGTAGGTTTTGCTTCTAGAAATGCCCCCATTGACTAAGCTCTTGGATTCTCTTTCACCACACTTTTCTACATTTCCACTTCTCAGGTTCCTCAGTTGGTTCCTTTCCCCGTGCCTACTCTTGGCTCAGTTTGTTTGTTACAAATAGCATTTTCAGAAGCTCACAACTGGGGCACCTGGGTGGCTCAGTCAGTTAAATGTCCAACTCTTGGTTTTGGCTCAGGTCACGATCTCATGGGTCGTGAGATCGAGCCCCGCATCAGGCTGTACGCTCGGCAGGAGTCAGCTTGGATATTCTCTCCCTCTGCCCCTTCCCCCACTCTCTTTCTCAAATAAATAAACCTTTTAAGAAAAAAAAAAAATAGAAGCTCACAATTACAACTCCACCATGGCTAGTGCCTCATGGCCTAGATCTTCTCTGGTTTATGGATCTGTGTGATGCTCACTTCTACAAACAAGGCTCCTATTCCTCGATCATACTCGCTGGTCCTAACCTTAAATGTGACATGGAAATGGACCTTGACCTCTGATCACAACCATCAGTCTAAAACTGATAACCATCCTGACGTTGACTTCTTTCATTTTGAGATGACCACTTAGAGTAAGAGGTAATGGCTGAGAGGCACCTGGCTGGTTCAGTCAGTTGAGTGTCCAACTCTTGGTTTTGGCTCGGGTCATGATCTCTGGTTCCTGGGATTGAGCCCCGCTTCGGGCTCCCTGCTCAGCAGGAGACCTGCTTCTCCCTCTCCCTCTGCTTCCCCCCCCCCCCCCGCCACTGCTTGTACGCTCTTACTCTTGCTCTCTTCCAAATAAATAAATCTTAAAAAGGTGAATTGAGACGAACATGTGTTGCTGTGTTTCCATTCATCTCAGTTTGCTCAAACAAGAATTTTGAGAAGAATGGAAATGAATTTGTTGCACTAATATAAATTTGTTTAAATAGTATGCCTTAGGGACACCTGGGTGGCTCAGTCAGTTAAGCAGCTGCCTTCGGCTCAGGTCATGATCCCGGGGTCCTGGGATTGAGCCCCACATCGGGCTCCCTGCTCAGTGGGGAGTCTGTTTCTCCCTCTGCCTGCCGCTCCCCCTGCTTGTGCTCTCTCTCTGACAAATAAAATCTTTTAAATAAATAAATAGTATGCCTTAGTTTGATCCAAATTCACTGTCTCACAATATGAATGTGTATTGCAGTGCTTACTTGGCAGTTTACTCCAACAATCTATAAGGAGTCTGGGGCTGTTTGTTGCATTAATAGGAATTCTTTTTTTTAAAAGATTTTATTTATTCATTTGAGAGAGAGACAGAACACAAGCAGAGGGAGAGGAAGAAGCAGACTCCCTGCTGAGCTGAGAGCCGGACGTGGAGCTTTATCCCAGGACCCTGGGATCATGACCTGAGCTGAAGGCAAACGCTTAACCGACTGAGCCACCCAAGCAGGTGCCCCTGATTTTATTTTTTATTTATTTGACAGAGCATGTGAGCGCACAAGCAGGGGGGAGCGGCAGGCAGAGGGAGAGGGAGAAGCAGGCTCCCCACCGAGCAGGAAGCCTGATGAAGGGCTCGATCCCAAGACCTGGAGATCATGACCTGAGCCACCCCGGTGCCTTACACTAACAGGAATTCTTATCCAAACTCCTAATCAGATCGATCTTAATTCCTCCCACTTCTTAAGAATATGCCTTTGAGATGAATGTATATGTTGAATTGCTTATGTTCATGTTAGTTAATACTAGCCAGCAATAAGGTTTTGCCTTTAGGAAGAATGTCTGAGACTGAGCTTGTTTGAACTGAATAATGATGCTTTTCAATAGCACTAATTAGATTCATGCTAATTCACTCTACCTCAGAGAAATAATGTGCCAGAGAGATGAACATATGGAGCACACTTCTTGTCCATCTTGGTTTATGCTAACATGCAGTTAGGAGTTTTGTAAATCAAATAATTGAGACTGAGCATGCTTACATTAATTAGACTCCTCTTAATTGGCTCAAACTCTCAGAGCTGGCTGTTGAGGTGAATGTATATTGATGAGTTTTATTCATCTTGTTTCACTAATCCTGACCCCAAGCCCTGATGCTAAGCCAGACACACTCCAAAGACCTGTGATTTTTGCCCCCAGCCTGACCTTGCACATAAACATGACCTTGATATTGAACCTCTTAACCTTCATTGTGACCTTGACAACCTTCCTGTACCTCACATTGACTTTGACCCTTCCTTGCTTTGAAAGGACCTTGAAACTCATTCTGACCACGTCTCATCCTAATTGTTTTGTTTTGTTTTTTTTAAGATTTTATTTATTTATTTGACAGAGAGAGACACAGCGAGAGAGGGAACACAAGCAGGGGGAGTGGGAGAGGGAGAAGCAGGCTCCCCGCAGAACAGGGAGCCTGATGTGGGACTCGATCCCAGGGGCCTGGGATTGAGCCCTGCATCAGGCTCCGTGCTCAGCAGGAAGCCTGCTTCTCCCTCTCCCATTCCCCTGGCTTGTGTTTTCTCTCGCTGTGTCTCTCTCTGTCAAATAAATAAAATCTAAAAAAATCAAAAAAGATTTTATTTGAGAGAGAGCACAAGCAGGGGGAGCAGCAGAGGGAGAGGGAGAAGCAGGCTTCCCACTGAGAAGGGAGCTGAACGCAGGACCCTGAGATCATGAGCTGAGCCAAAGGCAGACGCTTACCCAACTGAGCCACCCAGGTGCTCCTAAACTGGATCTTCTCCATGAACCCAGCCTTGACCCACCCTGCCTATGAAATAATCTTGGACTTGACTTTATCCTTGAAACTGCCCTTGATCCTAACCCTGATCCAGTCTCTCATCCTTTGGATATCATGTTCCTCTTGCCCTCATTTTGAGCTTGACCTGAACTTGACCCTAAATATCACATTAATATTCATCAAAACCTTGGAATGAACTTAAAATTCAAAATCTTAATTAGCCAAGATCAATGCTAAACTTACCCTTAAATTTGATCATCTTGAAGTGACCTTGAAATTTACCTTTGGGGCGCCAGGGTGGCTCAGTTAAGCACCTGCCTTCATCCCAGGTCATGATCCCAGGATCCTGGGATCGAGTCCCGCATTGGGCTCCTTGCTTAGCGGGGAGCGTGCTTCTCCCTCTCCCTCTGCCGCTCCCGCTGCTTGAGCGCTCTCTCTCTCTCTCAAATAAAATCTTTAAAAAAAAAAAAATTTAACCCGTATCCTGAACCTGATCACCCTGCCATCTTACACTGAGTCACTGATTTTAACCTAGAACTTCTTGACCTCGATCTTGTCCTTCATACACTAATGATCCTGACAATGATCCCCTTGAAATGACCTGGATTAACTTTGAAGTTGACCTGGAACCTGACCTTGATCTGATGTTCTGACCTATTATAGCTCACTCTTTCAGCTTGATCTTGAACTTGACCTTCAACCTTATACACTAACAATCATCCTGATATTAACCCTCCTTGAACTTGGAATGACTATGAATTTGACCTCAAATTTGAAAGTGATCCTGAACCAGGCCCTAATTCTAACCCTTGTTTTCACCCTGACCATCATCCTTACCATATTTTGTTCTTAGTTTTGTCCTTGAAACTGACCTTGCCTGTGGTACTGAACCAAATACACTGATGCTTTTCATGACCTTGAGCCTAAATCTGAAACACCCTGATCATTGTCATGTCCTAAATTTATACTTGACCTTGAATCCATCATCGTGTCACTGATGATAATCCTGATTTTGAGCTGCCCTGAACTTAAAATGACTTTGATCATGGCCCTTCAGAATATTCAGACCTTTGACCGGACCCTTACCCTGATAGAAACCAGTACTCTGATCCTATCTTATCCTAAATTTTTACTGGATCTTGAACCTGACCTTAAATTCTTAAGACTTTTTTTTTTTTTTTTTAAATAAGTAAGCTCTACAGCCAACGTGAGGCTCAAACACATGACCCCAAGATTAAGAGTCGCATGCTCTTCTGACTGAGCCAGCCAGGTGCCCCCTTAGAACTCTCTTTCTAGCACCAACAACAATCCTTTACCTTGAGACACCATGACCTTGAAGTGAATTTGAATTTGAATTTTTCCTTGAATCTGACTCTGGTTCTGACCCTGATCATCATGATGACTCTATCTTGCTTTTTGAACCTGACCTTGACACTGCCCTAGATTCTCACTTTGACATTGACATTCATTTTAACCTTTCTAAACTTGACCTTGAAATAACATTACCTTCATACTGATCCTGCCACTGTACTGACAGACCCACTTTAACCCACCCAACCCTGAATTGATAATTACTTAAAATTGACCTTAACACTAACTGTGATCCTTATCCTCTTACCTTCATCCTGACAGATGATGATCTGACCTGCTACTCCTTGAACTTTATCATGAAGCCAACTCTGAACCTGACCATGTGCCCCTAGTCCTAGAGGCCTTTTCCTGTGTCCCAAATTACTGTCATCTCACAGATCCCATTCTGTTCTTTGTCTTTTCTCTTGGGTATGTCCTGTGTGATTAGTTTACTAGGACCACTGTTACAAATACCACAGACTGGGTGACTTAACAATTTCATTTTCTCACCATTTTGGAGGATAGAAGTTCGAGATCAAGGTGTCAGCAGAATTGGCTCCTTCTGGGGGCCCCTCTCGGCCTGTAGGTGGGCATCTTTTCCCTGTTTCTTCACGTCTTCCCTCTGAGTGTCTGTGTCCTAATCTCTTCCTAGAAGGACACCAGTCATAATGGGTTAGGGCCCACGCATATGACCTCATTTTAACTCAGCTACCTTTTTAAAGAGCTTGTCTTCACATTCTGAGGTACTGGGACTTAGGACTGCAACATATGAATTAGGGAGAAGACAATTCAGCTGGTAACATATCCTGTCTCCATATTAGCTCCTATGTCTATCATTAACTTTTCACTTATCTTTATTTCTTAAAGCTGGCTTCATGCCAGGTTTTCCCTTCCTGACTTAAAACTTTCCCCTTCCCTTTCCTTAAAAACCTTGTAAGGGAGGTGCCTGGGTGGCTCAGTTGAGCGTCTGCCTTCGGCTCAGGTCATGATCTCAGAGTCCTGGGATCAAGCCCCACATTGGGCTTTCCTCTCAGTCAGCGGTGAGTCTGTTTCTCCCTCTCCCTCTGTGATCCCTCTCGCTTTCTCTCTCTCAAAGAAATAAAATCTTAAAAAAAAGGCAAAAACAAAACAAAAAACCTTGTAAGGTGCGAACTACCTTCTGTAAAGAGAAAAAACAGTTAAGAGAAAACAACTTGTCTAAAGTTGGCTGAGAGGGACGCCTGGGTGGCTCAGTCGGTTAAGCGGCTGCCTTCGGCTCAGGTCATGATCTCAGGGTCCTGAGACTGAGCCCTGCATCGGGCTCTGCGCTCAGCAAGAAGTCTGCTTCAAGATTCTCTCCCTCTGTCATTCCCCTCACCTGTGTGTGCTCTCTCTTTTGCTTTGGCTCAGTCGTTAAGCGTCTGCCTTCAGCTCAGGTCATGATCCCAGGGTCCTGGGATCGAGCCCCACATCGGGCTCACTGCTCCACAGGAAGCCTGCTTCTCCCTCTCCCTCTGCTTGTGTTCCCTCTCTCGCTATGTCTCTCTGTGTCAAATAAATAAAATCTTAAAAAAAAAAAAAAAGTCATGGGCGCCTGGGTGGCTCAGTTGGTTAAGTGACTGCCTTCGGCTCAGGTCATGATCCTGGAGTCCCGGGATCGAGTCCCGCATCGGGCTCCCTGCTCGGCAGGGAGTCTGCTTCTCCCTCTGACCCTCCTCCCTCTCATGCTCTCTGTCTCTCATTCTCTCTCAAATAAATAAATAAAATCTTTAAAAAAAAAAAAAAAAAAAGTCAGCTGGAGGCCTGGATCCCACCCAATTTATTAAACTTGACAGTGCTGGGGTATCCCAGGTAGCCTTTTTTTTTTCTTTTTTCCTTTTTTTCCAGATTTCATGTAATCTCTACACCCATCATGGGGCTCAAACTCACAACCTGGAGATCGAGTCATGTGCTCCACCTACTGAGCCAGGCAGGTGCCCCCAAGATAGCCTTTTTTTTTTTAATAAAGATTTATTTATTTATGAGAGAGAGCAAGCACAGAGGGAGAGGGAGAAGCAGACTCCCTGCTGAGCAGAGAGCCCAGTGTGGGGGCTCAGTCCCAGGACCCTGGGATCATGACCTGAGCCAAAGGCAGACACTTAACCAACTGAGCCACCCAGGTACCCAAGGTAGTTTTTTAAAACCTCTCCAGGTGACTTTTTTTTCTTTTTTCAAAGATCTTACTTATTTGAGAAAGACAGCACAAGCTGGGGGGAGGGGCAGCGGGTGAGGGAGAAGCAGACTCACGGCTGAGCAGGGAGCCCGATGTGCGGGGCTCTATCCCAGGACCCTGGGTTCATGACCTGAGCCAAAGGCAGACGCTTAGCCAACTGAGCCACCCAGGTGCCCTTTCCAGGTGATTCTAATGTGCAGCCAGAGTTGAAGTGGTGAAAAATACTACCCTAAGTATTTTTTGAGTTACAATTACATGTACGGCCCATTGCCTAAGAGACAGAAGAGGATTTAGGCTTAAAAAAAAGATCTCAGATGTGTGTTTTAGCTGTACGCCCCCCACACACACTAAGTTGCAGTCCTGCCCATTAATTTTTGACCCCACTTTCCCTACACACATCCAACCAATATTTTTAAACTGGAAGATACCACACAATATTCAGTTTTCTAGCTGCTCTTAAAAACTTGGAAAGGGGGGCGCCTGGGTGGCTCAGTCATTAAGTGTCTGCCTTCGGCTCCGGTCATGATCCCAGGGTCCTGGGATCGAGCCCCGCATCGGGCTCCCTGCTCAGCGGGAAGCCTGCTTCTCCCTCTCCCACTCCCCCTGCTTGTGTTCCCTCTCTCGCTGTGTTTCTCTCTGTCAAAAAATAAAATCTTAAAAAAAAAACTTGGAAAGGGGCACCTGGCTAGCTCAGTTGGTAGAGCATCCAACTCTTGATCTTGGGGTCATGTTGTGAGTTCAGACCCCATGTTGGGTGTGTATAGATTACTTTAAAAAAAGAAGAATTTGTTGAGGGCATCTGCAAAGCCAGCACACTAAAATTAACACACTAAAAATAAAATTTAAAAACTATTGGAAGAAAATGCAACGCTGTGATCTCATTCCTGAATACCTCATAATGATTATTAATTGAGGACCCACCTCACTTAAAACTTGCCTACCTTGCTCATAGGTCATACAGTGCCTTGTGCAAGTGCTGGCCAAGAATTCTGAGTGGACTACACCTGCTTCAGGAGATCTGGCTTATGGCTTGGTGAGGCACTGGCCGGACTGCTCTGCCCATCCCTCTCTGACTGCCAGCCCTCCATACCCTTCTTTTCCTGGCCAGTTGGGAGATGCCGGATGTCTGGAAGATAACCTGAGTGCTGGCATGGCGCACCCTGTGCCTCCCTCTTTCCTTCGAGGAGAGGAGCACTGTGCTTTCACATTCCCTTTCCTGGTTCCTCTTCAGCTGGCAGAAGTCCCGCCTCCATTCAGCCTGCGAGGCTGAAGATGCCCTCTTTTGCGGGGGTACATGGAATTTTGCTGGAATTACACGAAGGGAGCCAGTGCTGGAATTTTGTTAGCCACTTGGGCTTTAGTCTAGTTCATGGGTGAATTATTACTCCCTTCTTTAGGCCAGGGAGGGGAAAGGGTAAAGGCATAATACATTTCAAGCTTTAAGGAAGGAAAAAGCCACCTGGGAGGGCCTATTGAACTGAAGTGGTGAATTCGATAGTTGGGTTTGCATCTGTATCTGTTGCTTCTAGCGTGGCTGTCAGTTCAGAAAAAGTACCCTGACTCTCTCTGGTCTTTTTCCCCCCCACCCACCCCCGCCAAAAAAGACTGTTTGGGGATTGTTTTGTCTAGGAGTTGTGGAAGGGCCAGGAAACTTGTCTTTTCAATTCCTTGCCATGGGATAGGATCCTCCAACTCTGACTTTAATTCAGGTTATCCTGAAGAGCACCAAAATGCTATTAGGTCATTGATTCTCTGACTGCTAGAAAAATGCTGAAGCCTATTAAAAGGATTATACACCATGGCCAAGTGGGGTTTATTCCTAGAATGCAAGGATGCTTCAACATGAAAATCTATCAATATAATCCATATTTATAGAATGGAGGGAAAATGGAGGCACCTGGGTGGCTTAATTGGTTAAGTGTCTGCCTTCAGCTCAGGTCATGATCTCAGGGTCCTGGGAACGAGTCCCACATCGGGCTTCTTGCTCAGCGGGGAGCCTGCTTCTCCCTCTGCCTGCCGCTCCCCCTGCTTGTGCTCACTCACTCACTCTGACAAATAAATAAAATCTTAGAATCAAGGGAAAAAAACATGATCCCATCAATTAATGTAGAAGAAGCATTTGAAAAATATTCAACAATTTAAATATGGAGAAAATATTTATACATCATCTATCATCTATCTATCTATCTATATATAAAGAACTTTAACTCGGGGCGCCTGGGTGGCTCAGTTGGTTGAGCGTCTGCCTTCAGCTCAGGTCATGATCCCAGGGTCTTGGGATCGAGCCCCGCATCGGGCTCCCTGCTCAGCAGGAAGCCTGCTTCTCCCTCTCCCACTCCCCCTGCTTGTGCTCTCTCTCTCGCTGTCTCTCTCTGTGTCAAATAAATAAAATCTTAAAAAAAAAAAAAATAAAGAACTTTAACTCAGTAGCAAAAAGAAATAAAAAAATGGGCAGAGGAGCTGAATAGACATTTTTCCAAAGATAGATGGCTAATGGATATGTGAAAGGGTGCTCAACATCACTTATCATCAAGGAAATGCAAATCAAAACCACAATGAGATATCACCCGTCAGAATGGCTAAAATCAAAGAGCTGAGAAATAACAAGTGTTGGTGAGGATGTGGAGAAAAAGGAACCCTTGTGCAGCCCTAGGGAAAACAGTGTGGACGTTCCTCAAAAAATTAAAAACAGGGCGCCTGGGTGGCTCAGTTGGTTAGGCGACTGCCTTCGGCTCAGGTCATGATCCTGGAGTCCCTGGATCGAGTCCCGCATCGGGCTCCCTGCTCGGCAGGGAGTCTGCTTCTCCCTCTGACCCTCCTCCCTCTCATGCTCTCTCTATCTCATTCTCTCTGTCTCAAATAAATAAAATCTTTAAAAAAAAAAAATTAAAAACAGAACTACCATATGATCCAGCAATCCCACTTCTGGGTATTTATCCAAAGGAAATGAAAATACAAGGTCAAAAGACATATTCACCCCAACGTTCACTGCAACATTATTTATGATAGGATAGTCAGGACGTGGAAGCAACCTACGTGTCCATCGATGGATGGATAGGATGTGGTGTGTGTGTGTGTGTGTGTGTGTATGTACACAGCCATAAAAGGGAAATTTTGCCATTTCGTGCCAACATAGCTAGACCTTGAAGGCATTGTGCTAAGTGTAAGTCAGACAAAGACATAATACCATATGATCTCACCTATATCTGGAATCTAAAAAACAAAAAACCAAACTCATATACAGAGAACAGATTGGTGGTTGCCAGAGGCAGGGGGTGGGAATTGGGTGAAATGAGTGAAGGTGGTCAGAAGGTACATACTTCCAGTTATAAAGAAGCCCATGATGTGGACGCCTGGGTGGCTCAGTCGGTTAAGCGTCTGCCTTCAGCTCAGGTCATGATCCCAGGGTCCTGGGATCGAGTCCCACATCGGGCTCCTTGTTCCGCGGGGAGCCTGCTTCTCCCTCTGCCTCTGCCTCTCTCTATCTCTCATGAATAAATAAATAAAATCTTTAAAAAAAAAAAAAGCCCATGATGTAATAATTGATGTGCAGCATGATGACTATAGTTAATAATACTATACTATAGTATTATTATATATATATAAAATTTATATATAACTCTCAGGACCCTGGCAGATGCTTAGATGACTGAGCCACACAGGGGTCCCCAGTTGCATTTCTATACACTAACAACAATTCAAAAAGTAAATTTAAGAAAATAATTCCGGGGCACCTGGGTGGCTCAGTTGGCTAAGCATCTGCCTTCAACTCAGGTCATGATCCCAGGGTCATGGGATCGAGCCCCACATCGGGCTCCCTGCTCAGCGGGGAGTCTGCTTCTCCCTCTCCCACTCCCCCTGTTTGTATTCCCTCTCTTGCTGTTTCTCTGTGTTAAATAAATAAAATCTTTAAAAAAAATAATTCCATTTACAATAGTATCAGTAAGAATAAAAATATTAAAAATAACCTGGTAGGTGTAAGACTTACACACTGAAAAGTACAGAACGTTGCTGATAGAAATTAAAGACCTAAATAAATGGAAAGACATCCCATCTTCATGGATTGGAAGGCTTAATATTAAGGTAACAGTGCGGGCGCCTGGGTGGCTCAGTTGGTTAAGCCACTGCCTTCGGCTCAGGTCATGATCCTGGAGTCACAGGATCGAGTCCCGCATCGGGCTCCCTGCTCGGCAGGGAGTCTGCTTCTCCCTCTGACCCTCCCCCCTCTCATGCTCTCTCTCATTCTCTCTCTCAAATAAATAAATAAAATCTTAAAAAAAAAAAATTTAAGGTAACAGTGCTACCCAAAACTATACAGATTCAATGCAGTCTTTTTTTTTTTTAAGACTATTTATTTGACAGAGAGTAAAAGAGCACAAGCCAGGGAGAGACAGCAGGAGAGGGAGAAGCAGGCTTCCTGTGGAGCAGGGAGCCCGATGCAGGGCTCGACCCCAGGACCCTGGGATCATGACCTGAGCTGAAGGCAGACGCTTAACTGACTGAGCCACCCAGGCGCCCCTCAATGCAGTCTTTATCAAAATCTTGGGATAGTCGCTCTCTCTGTGAAAGAAATAAAATCTTTTTTAAAAAAATCTCACGATGTTTTCTGCAGGAATAGAAAAACCCATCAGGGCGCCTGGGTGGCTCAGTCGGTTTAGCATCTGACTCTTGATTTTGGCTCAGGTCATGATCTCAGGATGGTGAGATCCAGCCCATGTCGGGCTCCACTCTGGGCACGGAGCCTGCTTAAAATTCTCTCTCTCCTTCTCCCTCTGCCCCTCCCCCCACCTCTCTAAAAAAAAGGCAAAAACACTAGTGTAGGCAGTCTCTCCTTTGCTGTCCTACCTGCTGCTCCTTTGCAGGATGTTCAATAAATTTGTTTCCTTAAAAAAAAAAAAAAACTGTAATCAAAACATGTAGTACTAGCACAGGAACAGACATATAGACCAATGGAAGAGAATAGAGAGCCCAGAAATGAACCTTTATTCGGGCGCCTGGCTGGCTCAGTCAGTAAAGCATGCAACTCTTCATTTCAGGGTTGTGAGTTCATGCCCCATGTTGGGCTTTGAAAAAAAAGAGAACTCTTACATATACGGTTAATTTTCAACAATGGTGCCAAGACCATTGAGTGGGGAAAGGACAGTCTTTTCAATAAATCATGCTGGGAAAACTGGATAGCCACATGCAAAAGAAAGAAGTTGGGCCCTTACCTAACACTATAGACACAACTCAAAATGGAGCAAAGAATGATAGCTAAAACCGTAAATCTCTTAGAGGAAAACGTAGAGGGGCACCTGGGTGGCTCAGTCAGTTGGGCGTCTGCCTTCAGCTCAGGTCATGATCTCGTGGTCCTGAGATTGAGCCCCGAGTCAGGCTCCCTCCTCGGAGGGGGGAGTCTGCTTCTCCCTCTGCCCTTCCCCTGCTTGTGCACTCTCTCTCCCTCTGTCAAATAAATACATAAAATTAAAAAAAAGAAGAAAACATGGGACACTTCATGGCAGTGACTTTGGCAATCATTTCTTGGATAGGACCACTAAGGCACAGACAACAACAAAATAGATAAGTTGGACTTCATTAAAAACTTTAGTAAATCATATATCTGATAAGGGATTAATAGCAGAGTATATAAAGAAATCCTACAACTTAATATCAAAACAATGCAATTCAGAAATGTTCAAAGGACTTGAATAGACATTTCTCCAAAGATAAACAGGTGGCCAATAAGCACATGAACGAGATGTTCAATGTCATTAGTCACTGGGGAAATGCAAATCCAAAGCACCCAACATCCATTAGTGTGGCTGTTACACAAAATAAAAAATAAGTGTTCACAATGATGTGGAGAAGCTGGAACCCTTGTGCGTGCTGGAGGGAATGTAAAATGGTGCAGCTGCTGTGGAAAATATTTAGCCATTCTTCAAAGAGTTGACATAGGGCCGCCTGGGTGGCTCAGTCATTAAGCGTCTGCTTTCGGCTCAGGCCATGATCCAGGGGTCCTGGGATCGAGTCCCTCATCGGGCTCCCTGCTCAGCAGGGAGCCTGCTTCTCCCTCTCCCACTCCCCCTGCTTGTGTTCCCCTCTCGCTGTGTCTCTCTCTGTCAAATAAATAAAACTTTAAAAAAATATATAAAAATAAATTTAAAAAAAACAAAGAGTTAACATAGCTACAAAAAAAAAAAAAAAAACCACATAGCTACAAGTTAAATGTAGAATTACCATGTGACCCAGCAATTCCACTCCTGGTACAGACCCCAAATAATTGAAAGCTAGGACTCTGAGAGATACACATACATCATATTCCTAGCAGCATTATCCACAAGAGCCAAAGGCTGGTAACAATCCAAGTGCCCACCAGCAGATGAATGGATAAACAAAATGTGATAATTTACTCCTTTAATGGCTGAATAGTATTCCATGGAATATATAATGGAATACTACTCAGCCATTAAAAGGAATAAAATTCTGAATCATGCTATGACATGGATGCACCTTGAAGACATTATACTAAATAAAATAAGCCTGACATAGAGGGTATGTAATGTGGGATTCCACTTATATCAAGTGCCTAAAATAGGAAAAATCTAAGAAACTGAAAATAGAATAGAAGCTGGGGACAGGGGGATTTCAGGGCAGGTGAGCTTCGGCTGTGAAAGAGTTCTGCCCAGAACCCAAGCCCCTCGTGTTTGTTTCAGACCACAATTCTTGTTTAATTAGTGGAAACCCCCAGCCCTTGCTTATGTCCCAAGGTCCATATGGGAACTGTTCGGGACAGTTTATAGTTCTTAATTTATGTGGAGCCCGCAGTCTGAAGTCCCCATTTGTTGAGGTCTGCTGGTTCAGTCCTTTCTCCAGTGCAAGTTTCCATGGTGGGAACAGGTGGCGGTACACACAGGGGGCTTCTCTTGGCCTGCAAGCCATAATATCTGTTGGTTACTGTTGACATATTAATGTGCATGTTTGTGTTGTTTCATGTAGATAAAGACTGTTGCTAAGGGGAATCTCAGAAGCAGCCACAAAATTGGTGGGCACAGGTTGAGCATTTAAAAGTTGTTGGAATGGGGCGCCTGGGTGGCTCAGTCATTGGGCATCTGCCTTCGGCTCAGGTCATGATCCCAGCATCCTGGGATTGAGCCTCACGTTGGGCTTCTTGCTCAGAGGGTAGCCTGCTTCTTTCTCCCTCTCCTGCTCCCCCTGCTTGTGTTCCCTCTCTCGCTGTCTCTCTGTCAAATAAATGGATAAAATCTTTAGAAAAAATAAAAAAAATAAAAGTTGTTGGAATGCTCACCACCTAACCCAAGGATTCCCATGTTAGGACAAATTGGTCATGGAATGGAATAGATGGACACTGGGTCTGTGCCAACCTCAAGAAAATTTCTGTGCAACAGGTACACTGTAAAACACCACACAATCTCCAAACCCATGGCACATCCCTCAGGCTCTAAGGACCCAAAAAGGCTTAGCTAAAAGAAAAAATCTTTTAAATTTAAACAGGTAAGTGTGACATCTTTCACTACCAGAATCTATAGATATTTCCAAACATGATGAAATCTTACTAAAAGCAACCTAGAATTACAATGGTGTCTATGAGAAACATTCCTATTAGTCAAGATTATTTAAAAGCAAGGGCTCCTGGAGCGCCTGGGTGGCTCAGTTGGTTAAGCATCTGACCCTTGATTTTGGCTGGAGTCATGATCACAGGGTCATGAGATGGAGCCCCACATCAGGCTCCACACTGTGCCCCCAACCCCCATCCCCACTTGCATGCTCAAGCTGTCGAAAGAAAGAGAGAGAGAATGAGAGAGGGAGGGAGGAAGAAACAAAGAAAGAAGGAGCACCTGGGTGGCTCAGTCGGTTAAACGTCTGCCTTCGGCTCAGGTCATGATCCCAGGATCCTGGGATCGAGTCCCACATTGGGCTCCCTGGTCAGTGGGGAGCCTGCTTCTCCCTCTACCCCTCCCCCCTACTCATGATGTCTCTCTCATGCTCTCTCATATAAATAAATAAAATCTTTTAAAAAGAAAGAAAGAAAGAAGGAAAGAAAGAAGTTGGGAGCAGAGGGAATGGAGAGTTAATATTTAGTTGGTACAGTTTCTATTTGGGATGATGGAAATACTCTGGAAATAGTGATGACGGTTGCACAACATTGTGAATATACTTAATGCACTGAACTGTACACTAAAAATGATTAAAATGGTAAATTTTATGTTACGTACATTTTATTTTAAAAAGGACACCCTTAATGTAAAATGGTCAAAGGCAGTTAGTACCTAAATTTAGTCCACGAACCTGAAAATAGGGCTTAGCCTCACAGAAACCCCAGGTCTCCCCGCAACTGCCCCACCTCTTTGGTATCAGCCCTCCCTCCCAGCTGCAGCGGAGGCTGGCTGTGAGTACTCAAAATCACACAGCACGCAAGACAAAGGGATATAAACTCAGCTCTCAGGCCAGGTTGAGAGCTACTGAGTTCTGAGTTCTGTAGCCTTCTGCCTGCAGCTCCCTTATATGAACGGAGGGTGAGCTTTTTGCAGTGTTGGGGAGGAGTGAGGAATGATTTCTTTGGCTAAAATGCTGTAAGAGAGCCTGTGGGCCACCCCTGCCAGCTTTGCTGGAAGGAGGTATGAGCTGAAGGGAAAAGAGAATGCCTTTTGGTCACCCTTCCCTCCCCTGTGAAATGGTCCAGGGAAGTGTGATATGCCCCCTCCCAGACTTCCCTTTTATCCCAGCTTCAGATTGCTCTGCATTCTGGAAGCCGGGATGCCCAGAAGCTTGCCCCTTTGACCACTGGGAGCCCCTGGAGCTCATCTCCTTAGGTTGGGCTGCAGAGCTTGAGCTGCTAAGACAGTATTTACACATGACCTGAAACAGTCATTCTCCCCCTCGGTGATGCTTAGACTTGTCTGGAGAGCTAGAACTTTAAAACATCCTCATGACAGGGCCCTACCTTCAGCGCTTTGGATTCAATTGGTCTGAGAGAAGGCACTGGTATTTTTTAAAAAGCATACAGGAGAACCACACGTCCAGATGGTGATTAATCAGCAGAGGCTTTTGGCTTAAGGCCCCATACAGAACTAGGAAAGGAGCTGGGAGTCACTATATTCTAGCATCCCTGGCCCTGTAAGATGACAGGTTGGCAAGAGACTATTATTAGTGGGCACGGAGGTTTATTTCTATTCCTGCTTTGTGCGTTTCTGTGTAGGAAAAGGAAAACCCCTTTTCCTTTCTTAATCAAGGCCTGAAGCCCGCAGAACTGCTCTTCACATGCCCTTATTATATGCACATGTATATGGTCACAGAGGAAACGGTGAATATCCCAGCCCTTCGGGATGCCTCACCTGGATAGGAAGGAGGCACAGACTCCCCAGAACAATGTGGTCCCTGATCACTGGTGTGCCTGAGTAGGGTACTGGGTTACCGACAAAGGCAGGTTGTTGATTAACATATAAGCCAGCCAGAAAGGGGCCCAAGAATTGGTTGCAGCTTTTTTGAGCTTCGTTTGGGCACCTCAAGGCTGGGTGTGAGCCAGGTACTGAGACATGCAGAGTGTGGTGTTCTACATGTGATTATGTCTCCAGTGGTTTTATGATCAGGCAAGTCTGGGAAGCACTGGTCCCCGATGTTCATTGTAACCACTGGGGCTGGCAGCGTGGGTTCCAAACATGGAGAGGCCCGCAGGTGCTTGTTGCACAGGTCTTGAGGCAGCATCAGGAATAGTGCCTTCATCCTGTGGTCAGTGGGGATCAGTTAAAAGGTCATTCTGGAGGCTAGCTCTGCTAGCTGGCGCTACATTAAGTCAGGTGTGCACCAGCTTTCAGTTCACCATGTCACCCTAGAAGTCACCTTTCAGGTCAGCCTGCCCCAGTATGTATATTTTTAACCCATGGGTTCCTCTGCGGGGACTCTAGGTAGCTAAAAATCTGTTCTGGGGGTGTTCCAAGACCAGCAGTTGGTCTCTTGGGTAGGCTTAGATGTGGCCTAGCCTGAGTGGGAGAGACCACAGGTGGGTGCTGGAATATTCTTTCAGCCTCCCAGTTCAAGATCCAAGACAGTGTCAGCTTTGCAGAGCTTCTGTGATAGTTTAAGAGCTTCTGTGATAGTTTTAAGATTTGTTGCGGATTGGCAGTCCCCAAAGCAATGTCTTTCCCGGGGCTTTCTTGGGGAGAGCGGAGGGGAGATAGGCCCTTTATACAACACCCTCTCAGAACCTCCTTCACTGCAGCCCCGTGGGGGGCAAATTATCCGGGATGATCTGTGCCCAGGGCACAAATCCCTGGAGTCTGGCTTCGGCTCCACCCCAGGGAAACATTAGCAACGTTTCAGGAGAACCGTGCTGCAGCAAAGTTCTAATGCAGGTCCTGGATTACTAGTAACAATACCCAAGGGTCTAAACTCTCTAGGCTTTGGTTAATTCCTTTCCCAAACCTGCCGATCCTCATCGATCATAAGAATCGCCCTGGTAAAGGAGAGGTTCCCGGGAGCCTGGGTGGCTCAGTTGGTTAAGCAACTGCCTTCGGCTCAGGTCATGATCCTGGAGTCCCTGGATCGAGTCCCGCATCGGGCTCCCTGCTCAGCGGGGAGTCTGCTTCTCCCTCTGACCCTCCTCTCTCTCATTCTCTCTCTCAAATAAATAAAATCTTTAAAAAAAAAAAAAAAAGGAGAGATTCCCATGACCCTCCCTGAACCTATTGCCCGACTCTTCAGAGAAGGCAGTCTGGAGGTCTGCACGTTAATAAGCGTCTGGGAGACCCTGGCTCACGGCGCGCACAGCAGCGGCGTCCACAGCAGCGCGAGGCGCAGGCGGGAGCAGTAGCGGGACTGCAGTTGGGAGGCGGGCGCCGGGAAGCGTGCTGGTCTCCGTGGAGACGGGGGCGGGGCGGGGCCGGGCCGCGGCGGCGGGGACGTCGGGGGGCGGGGCGCGCGCCCAACGCCTAACGGCCGCGCGGACCCTGGGCGGGGGTTGCATCCTCGCCGCCGCCACCCCGGCCTGGCCAGGCGGGTCTGACCTCTGGCGGCGGCGGGGCGGACGGGAGAGGGAAGGCAGGGCGCCCGGCGGCGGCGGCGGCAGCGGGACAGAAACGCAGGGCCCCGCGCCCCCTCGTGGGCAGAGAGGCCGGGAAGGGAGGCGATCCCCCGAGTGCCCGGGGCGCCTGTGACACGGAGGGGCTGGGGGGCGGGGGGCTACTCCACTCCCGGTCTGGAGAGGCCCTGACTGAGGCAGCTGCACACGGCAAAGGCTAGGCACTCACCGCTGCTTCCCCTGTAGAGAAGGGCCAGGAGCGCGGCAGCCCGCACTGAACATCTGTCCGGTGTGTCCCGGGAACCCTCTCGGTTCTGCCCCCAGAGGTCTCCAGCCCGGACCCTGGCCTCGGTCGTCGCGTACCTGAACTACGCCACATTAACCCTAGCGTTGAGGAGGTCCTTCCCGCTCCCCAGACCCCAAGCCGCCCCTCAGGCCACAGCTGGCGTGCCCGTCCTGCCCACATGCCCCGCAAGCCACCCTTCCTCGGGCACCGGTCGGTGCGCAGGGAGCCTGCATGCACCGCACACACCAACGCCAGCCGTCGCGGTCCTTGCAAATGCTCGCTCGGTGCTCTGCTCGGTGAACCGCCGCCTCTCGGCCATCCTGACAATCCTGTGTGTGCGGGGGGGGGGGGGGGGGGGGGGG